>NC_091977.1:382888472-383197134 GCF_044704955.1 Pristiophorus japonicus | reverse complement strand
ATCTCCCTTGCTCTTCTTCAAATAGTGCCATGCGATCCTTTACATCCACCTTAGGAGACAGACAGAACTTTAGATTATATCTCATCCAAAAGACATCACCTCCAACAGTGCAGTACTCCCTCAGTACTGCAAGCATGTGCTCAAGTCTCTGGAGTGGAACTTGAACCCACAACCTTCTGACTCAGAGGTGAGAGTGATATCAACTGAGCCACGGTTAAACAGTAGTTTGACATGTTAAGCATTGAGCCATTAATATCATTTACTGCACTGTTGGAGGTGCTGTATTTTGGAAGAGAGGTTAACCAGTCTGCCCTCTTGGTGGATGTAAAAGATTCCATGGCAATATTTTGAAGAGCAGGGGAGTTATTCCCAGTGTCCTGGCCAATGTTTATCCCTTAATCAACATAACAAAAACAGATTATCTGGTCATTATCATATTGTGGAAGCTTGCAGTGTGTAAATTGGCTGTCACATTTCCTACATTGCAACACTGACTACACTTCAAAAATAAGTACCTCATTGGCTGTAAAGAGCTTTGAAATGTATAGTATTAGGCAGTCCCTCGTATCGAGGATGACCTGCTTCCACACCAAAAATGGATGAGTTCACAGGTGTTTCAATGAGGGACCTGACAATCTAGATCCCGAACAACATACTGAAGGGTGGAAGATGCCTGTGCGTGGATTCTTTTAACATGGGGTGGCCGTTGCACACCAGCCACCACATTGGCTTGACAGAGCTAGGTCTTGATCCAGTGGCAAGGGTTAACCAAGACGACTGGAGACAAGCTCTGCTGCTCCTACTATCCATAGATCGTAGTGTGGGTTGGCCCGTTCTGCCCCTGGGCCCTCGCCTCTCCTGGGCCACGAACCTTCACTCTTGGGCCCCGATCACGATGCTCCTGGGCCCTGATCTCTCACTATTCCTCCGCCCTGATCAAAAATGGAGCAATCAGAAACAGGACATCAATTAGTCTCCTCTTATCTTGGAGACATCAAATATCAACATTGTTATTTGAAATATCAAAATATTAAACTCCAGCCTAGTTGAAGGGTTATTAACATCAGCAGAAACAAACAGTTCAGAAGGATGTAAATAACAGCAGCAATAACAGCAGAATCCAAACCCTGCAATGACTTGTGAACTCGCTGGTGTCTCAGCAGGATGGGTGACTGAGTGAATCCCTTCCCATACTCAGAGCAGGTGAATGGTCTCTCCCCAGTGTGAACTTGCTGGTGTTTCAGCAGTTGGATGACTGAGTGAATCCCTTCCTGCACACTGAGCAGGTGAACGGTCTCTCCCCAATCTGAACTCGCTGATGTTTAAGCAAGGAACAGTACTGAGTGAATCCCTTCCCACACGTGGAGCAGGAAAACGGTCTCTCCCCAGTGTGAACTCACTGGTGTGTCAGCAGGTTGAATGACTGAGTGAATCCTTTTCCACACTTGGAGCAGTCATGAAAGGTGCTATATAAATGCAAGTCTTTCTTTCATATCCTCTATTGTTAGCTTGAATATTTTTGAATTAGGATTATCTAACCAGAATAGTGTATTGTGTACCTTTCTAATTCTTACAGGATCAAATTAATTTAACTTTTCCTGTTCTGGACAAATAACAGTAATAATGAAATACACTTGTAATTAAAAATGTAGGGCTATATTTTCTTCTATTTGCTCATTTTGGCATAGTGAAAAATATGCAGATGATGCTTGTGTTTGTGCACACTCACCGAGTCTGAACGCCAAGCCATCGTTGACATCTTCACTGAAGCATACGAGAGTCTGGGCCTTACATTAGACATCAGTAAGACAAAGGTTCCCTGCCACACAGTACTGATCCCCGATTATCAAGATCTATGACAAGACCTTGGACAATGTGAACCACTTCCCATGCCTTGGGAGCCTACTATTAGCAAGGACAGACATCAATGACGAAGTCCAACACTGCCTTCAGTGTGCCAGTGCAGCCTTTGGTCGCCTGAGGAAAAGAGTGTTCGAAGACCAGGTTTTAAAACCCAGCACCAAGCTCATGGTCTACAGAGTAGTAGTGATACCCGTCTTCCTATATGTTTCAGAGACATAGACTATGTACACTAGGCACCTCAAAGTACTGGAGAAGTACCACCAATGCTGCCTCCGCAAAATCATGCAAATTCATTGGCAGGATAGGCATACCAACATCAGTGTTCTCGCTCAGGCCAACATCCCCAGCATCGAGGCATTGACCACGCTCGATCAGCTTCGATGGATGGGCCACATTGTCTGCATGCTCGACACTAGTTTCCTGAAACAAGCACTCTACTCCGAGCTATACACGGCAGGCAAGCCCCAGGAGGGCAGAGAAAAAGCTTCAAGGACACCCTCAAAGCCTCCTTGAAAAAATGTAACATCCCCACCGACTCTTGGGAATCTTCGCCGGGAGCACGCAGAAGCCAAGTACAAACAGCGGAAGGAGCATACGACAAATCAAGCACCCCACCCACACGTCCCTCCAACCACCATCTGCCCTACCTGTGTCAGAGACTGTAAATCCTGCACTGGTCTCATCAGTCACCTTAGCACTCAGTTTAGTGTGGAAGTCATCCTTGACTCCGGGGGACTGCCTAAGAAGAGAAGAAAACAACTGCTAAACAACCCTGAATACACAATTCCAGGTTAGTTCTGGTGGGGGATTGGAATTTGGGACAAAAATGAGATCCAGTGGGTTTCTGCCCCATTTCAAAGTGATCAGAAAATTCTAACGCAGGTCAACCAGCAACAGTAATTAATTTCGCAACAGCAGCTGAAAGGAATGCTCGGGGGTGTTCTAAGGCTATTCTTGGAAACCTGGCTGATGTGCATCTGATAGATTCAATCTACACCTGCTGGGAACTTCCACCCAATTGATTCACCTGGTTGTGACCACTTTACAAATGCTAGGGGTGGCATCATTTGAAAATAGTGGTGGGCACCCATGCCTGTAGTGACATAGCATTGATATCCACTCTGATGATCCACTGGCATTATGGAGTAGAAAATTCTGAGAAGGAGAGAGAAAGGTCTGGATGGGGTTGAAAAGTAATGTATGGCAATGGTGTTTATTCCATCCTGGGCCTACTGTAAGCCCAACAATGAAAAGTCCAATAGTAATTGATCTCTGGCCTGTGAAGGAAGATTTTTTTAAAACTGCTATGCAACCAGTTCTAACCAGCCAAATTTCTGGCAGTATATTGGTGCCATATAATTTGAGCCCTTATTTGTCCATATTTAGCTCTGAGGATGGGTCCCATACAAAATGGGTTCATGGACCAGCAGTAAATGAAAAATGTTTTTGGCTTTCTAAGACCTTGTTAAAGGTTAATTAAAACAATGTTACCATATTACAGAGGAGGAGGAGTGGGGGGGGGGGGGGGGGAATGGTGGGGGGCGAGGTGGGGGGAGATAATTGTAAAGTGAGTATTGAACTTCAGTCAGGCCGAGAGTAACTGATGGGATGAATTCAAAGTATGTCCATAACTACTGGAAATACTGGAATGATAAATGAGAGATTATGTAGTAAAGTGAGAGATAGAAGAAAATAAAACCCTTTCTCATTACTGATACCTTGTTGAAATCATGCTTCACAAAAACAACTAGCTCTGTTGGTATTTAAATACATTATACTCCCAAATATGAGAGAAACCAGGAAGGAATTCTTTCATATTTGCACTTCTTGTCATTAGTAATGTGTCAATTATGTCTCTACCCTGAAACCCTGCAAAGGTAATTCTGAAAAATAAGTCAAAGCATTTAATAAGCAGACAAATTATGTTTTGGAAGATTACAGCTTCAGCACCGTCAAACAGTGAAACAATATTCAGGGAAAACAAGCAACAGTTAGGTGAACTAAACCAATTGTCAAAATGTAATATCTAGTATATGCCTCCCTCTGATCACTCTCACCATGTGCTGCTCTTGAGCGACTCATTGTTTACATTCTCACAATTAACAAAATCCAACCAAACATTTGAAAAACACTTGTGGGTCTCTGTGATGTTGCTCACAATAAATTAAAGGATAAACAATGTTATATTTACAATAGCATTATACCATGAAACACAATGCATTTTCTTAAGGTAAGTGATTTGTTGTGGGGGGTTGCAGTCGTTGGATGTTATCGGGGTCTGTGAACTTTGCGATATTCAATGCTTCTCAATGTCATGTGGAGTGAACTGAATTGATTGGGTATTAGGATCGATAATGTTGGGAACCTTGGAATTGGGCCAAGTTGGCTTGTCGATTTGGCACTGTTGACGAAAGGTATTTTCAAACACTTGAGCCTTGTTTCAAACTCACATGCTGGGCTCCACCTTGGTTGATAGTGGGGTTGTTCCTGGAGCTTCCTCCTCTTGAGTTCCTTGATTGTCCACACCATTCTTGATTGGATATGGTAAGGCTGCAGACATTTTCTGATCCATTAGTTGTGGGACAAACTAATTCTATCTGTAGCTTGTTCTTTTGGTGCTTAGCATGAAGGTAGTCAGTCCTGTGTTGTAGCTTCACCGGGCTGGTCAGAGAATAGCGGTACTCTACTACTGGCTGCCATCTCGTGCTATGGATGCTGATTTGCTGAATTCCTTCAAGCCAGAGCTGGACCTGTTTCTGGCTGGGGCAGAGATCACCTCTTACAGAAGGTAGGTACTGCAGGGAATTCAGGGCCAGAGTGATCTCCTGGACTAATGTTGATTGTCTAGATGGGTCAGAGAGGAATTTCCCAGATTTTTTCCCCCAATTGGTCTTGGTTTTTAATCTTTTGTTTGCGTTTCCCAGGAGATCTCATGGTTTTGGGTGGGAGGAGTGTATATACAGGTTGAAACTCCCTTATCCGGCACCCTCGGGACCTGACCTGTCCCAAACAAGGGATTTTGCCGGATATGGGGAGGTCACGTGTTTGGGCGGACTGCGTCTTTAAGTGCTGTTGCTGGGGTAAGCATGTGTGTGTGCTGATTGGCTAGACCGACTGTCAGTCAGCCAGTCAGCCAATCTGTTTGCAGAGGGCCTCGAAGAGCTGGTGGGCCCAGAAGAGTCGGCGGGCCCTGGCGGGTCTCGAAGAGTCAGCGTGGCGAGAAAAGTCAGCCCAACCCCCCGGAGGGAGCGCTATGGGGAGGAGCAGCCAGCCCGAGGACTGTGGCTGCAGGAGTTCTAGCAGGGCGACAAGAAGGAGGCGGTTGATTGAGGAGAAAGATTATATTGGTGTGTAGGATTTAGACGGTCGCATTCTGTGCATGCGCCACCCGGCGGCCGGGAATGGTCCCAGACGAGGGGTAGTGCTGGGTAAGGGAGTCCCAGATAAGAGAGGTTCAACCTGTATTGTGATACACAAGGTTTACCATTGTGTGGAACTAGCTCGATAGACCAGAGGGTCTTTACCTGTCCATCATTGTTTGTATGTTCATACATATGTTTGCAATTCTGCTGCTGATGATGACTCACAGTGCCTCATGGATGTTGGGCTTTTTTGGGCTGCTCGACCTGTCCTTAGTCTGTCAGTGCCACACTACACAATGGAGAGTGTCCTCACTGTGAAGACAAGATTTCATCTTCATAAGAATTGTCCAATGGTCACTCCTGCCAGTGCTATCATGGACAGACATGTCTGTGACAAGTAGGTTGGTGAGGTCAAGTCAGTTACTCCCTCATGTCAGTTCCTTTACCGCCAGGCTCAGTCTAGCAGTTTTGTTCTTTTGGACTCGGTCAGTGGCGGGGCTACTGCCCAGCTCTTCATGGTTATAGATGCTCCCTGCTTACGCTCCCTTCAACATGGAGGAGTACTGATTTGTCAGTTAAGTGGGTAATCGACTGGCCGATTCTTGAAGCTGATATGATCAAATTTCATAAAACAGCAACAAATCACAACTGAGCAGATATGGACATACCAATCAACATGTATCAACCAGCAAAACAAACTACCAACTAGTAGTTTAAAAACAAATTTCCTATCAAAAGTTGTTACTCAAGTAACAGTTATCAATAGCAACAAATAGAAGAACCAGTCAAATCATTCCAAATATCTTTGCAAATCTTTGACTGGCTACAAGCTGAGAAACTTTCAATTACAATTAGGATTTGTAATATAATAAAGACATACAAATTATACTTATTTATATACTGTGTGTAAGTGTGTATAACAATGTTTCTCAATGGAGGCCTTCACCTTTCCTGGATTTTCCAAAAGCAGCTAAAGAAAGTTACCATCCATTTCTGGACTAAGATTGTGATGAAGTCTAGATCTGAGTGGTTCCAGCAGAATCCAACTTGAATGTCAGCAAACAGTGCACCTGTTTTATCTGTGCACGTGACTGGCCACCCTTTCTAGGCAAGCCAGTCCAGTACAGCTATGACAATGGGATCTAGCCAACAATGTGGAAAATTGTCTAAGTCTGTACTAGTCACAAAATGCAGGACAAATTTAACCTGGTTAATTAATACCTTATCAGTCTCCTCTCCATCATCAGCAAAGTGATGGATGGAGTCAATAACAATGCCATAAAGTGGCATCTACTTACCAATAAATTGTTTGCTGATATTCAAATTGGGTTCTGCCAGAACCAATCAGATCCAGACTTCATCACAACCTTAATCCAGAAATGGACGCAAGAGCTGAATGCCAGTGGAGAGGTGAGAGTCGCTGGCCATGTTATCTAGATGGCGTTCGACCAAGGAGTCCTCGTAAAATTTAGGTCATTGGAAGTCAAAGGAAAAACCATCCAATAGCTCGAGTCATACTTGACATAAAGGAAGGTGATCATGGTTATTAAAGATGAGTCATCATAATTCCAAGTACATCACTTCAGGAGTTCATCAGGCCAATGTCCTCAACTCAACCATCTTTAACTGCATCATCATTGATGTTTCCTCCATCGTATAGTCAGGAATGACATTGTTCTCTGGCAATTCTACAGTGTTCATAGTCATTAACAGCTCTTTCAATATTGAATTAGCCCATGCCAGCCTACAGTAGGTTCTGAACAATATCTAGGCTTGGGCTGACAAATGACAAGTAACATTTGTGCCACATAAGTGACCATCTCCAATAACAAAGTGGCCTTCAATGGCATTTTGGCATCTTGCTAACTCCCATCAGCATCATTTAAATGAGCTGATCGCAGAATTTCTGATGAAGTCAATTTCCTCCCATAAAAGGTTACTGCACATGATAAAAGCTCACGGGGTTGGGGATAATATATTTGCATGGATAGAGGATTGGCTAACTAACAGAAAACAGAGAGTGGGGATAAATGGGTCATTTTCAGGTTGGCAAACTGTAACTAGTGCGGAGCCACAGGGTTCAGTGCTGGGACCTCAACTATTTACAATCTATATTAATGAATTGGATGAAGGGACTGAGTGTAATGTAGCCAAATTTGCTGATGACACAAAGATAGGTGAGAAAGCAAGATATGAGGAGGACACAAATAATCTGTGAAGGGATATAGATAGACTAAGTGAGTGGGCAAAGATTTGGCAGATGGAGTATAATGTGGGAAAATCTGAGGTTATCCACTTTGGTAGGAAAAATAAAAAAGCTAATTATTATTTAAATGGGGAGAGATTACAAAATGTTGTGGTACAGAGGGATCTGGGAGTTCTTGTACATGAAAAACAAAAAGTTAGCATGCAGGTACAGCAACTAATTAGGAAGGCAAATGGAATGTTGGCCTTTATTGCAAGGGGGATAGAGTATAAAAATAGGGATGTCCTGCTACAACTGTACAGGATGTTGGTGAGACCACACCTAGAATACTGCGTACAGTATTAGTCTCCTTATTTAAGGAGGGATATACTTGCTTTGGAGGCAGTTCAGAGAAGGTTCACTCGGTTGATTCCTGAGATGAATGGGTTATTTTATGAAGAAAGGAGGAGCAGGTTGGGCCTATACTCATTGGCATTTAGAAGAATGAGAGGTGATCTTATTGAAGCATATAAGATTCTGAGGGGACTTGACAGGGTAGATGCAGAGAGGATCTAGAACTAGGGGGCATGGTTTCAGAATAAGGGTACACCCATTTAAAACGGAAATGAGGATGATTTTATTCTCTCAGAGGGTCATGAATCCTTGGAATTCTCTACCTCAGAGAGCTGTAGAGGCTGATTCATTGAATATATTTAAGGAGGAGATGAGACAGATTTTTGAGTGCTAAGGGAGTCAAGGAATGTGGTGATCGGGCAGGGAAGTGGAATTGAGGCCAAGATCAGATCAGCTATGATCTTATTGAATGGCGGAGCAGGTTCGAGGGGCCAAATGGCCTAGATTCTGCTCCTATTTCTTATGTTCTTATTGCTGGGTGTTAAGTCCCGCTTTGCCACACTTACACTGATAGAGCGAGGTCCCAAGAATGTCCAGCCTTCTGTATTCACCAGTATTTTGCTGGCAGGTTGTAAAAATCTATGAAATATAGCACTTTTTATCCTTGTGGTAAAAAGCAATTCCTTTGAGGATTTAGGGTTCTCTGTTTGATATCTTATCTACATATATCAGAGCAAGTGGAAACATTCAAGGGTGAAGAGAGTGTGGTTTCTCCAAATGTGTAGCATTTAACACAGAAGGCGAAAATATCTAGTGAAAAATGGTGGGAAAAATCCCCAACAACCTCTTTTCCAATAAAGTTGACCCATAAAGTTGGTCATCATCACTAAATTGCAGTGATATAAACAGTATTCCAGACTAAAACAAGAATGCAGTTACCTTTGGGATCATGTAACAGCAGTAAAAGTTCCCTGCAAGGTTAACCTGCATCGTTCTGACAAACACTTCAGGTGACAGAAGAAATGGGCGGAGCTTGAGTAAAGGTAAGAACAGTTTCTGTTTTTCTCACGCAAATCAATATTACTCGGTTTCTACATGTTCCGAAAAGCGTTGATTGAAATGTAACATTTTGCGAGACAAACCCCTTAAGACCCGTGTACAGGTTGCGTGTTGTACATTAGGTACTCGGGAAGAGATCGTTCCGGCATTGTTTTTAACCTGTACAAAGTATATGGAAAATCCTGCCCCCCCCCCCAACCCCCCCCAAAAGTTAATTAAAAAATAAATAAATCAAGAAGGTAACGTAGAGGACGACTGCGAGCGAGCCGAGAAGGGCCGGTTGGGCACAAGGTAAAGTGGCGTGGAGCCGGGCAAGCGGCTTGGACGTTAGTTACTGTTTAACATCTCCACCCACTTGGAGTTTATTCAGCGATCGATGCAGTGACAGGTTGGCCGGGGCCTGGCGCCTGGGACCGAGCCGCAGTCAGCAGCAGATGGGAAGGGCGCACCTTGCTGCTGGCTCGGAGCTCTCGCCTTCTCCTGCCCCTCCTCACTCCCCGAGAGCCCGCTCGGAGCCCCCGCGGCCCACCGCAATGACAACAAGCACAAGGAACGTGGCTTCCCAAGAGTAAAGGTAAGAATCGGGGGCTTTTTTCTTCCCCCTGCTCTCCCGGGAGCCATATGATGTGAAGTATATAAACAGCGGCCATACGCGTGATGGGAGCGCCCCTCTCGCCCACACCAGCCTCCTGTACTTAGACCCCACTTCTCTGTTTGCCCTCCGCTATTCTTGCTGCATCTTTCTAACGTTTGGCAGTTTGAGAAAGTGATGGGGGAGGAGCTTTTTAAAAATATTGTTTTAAAATTATTTCCTTCGCATGTCCACGTCACCCCTTGGTAACTTGTTGATCTTTTTTTTAAATCATTTTCAGCTAGCTGTGTGTGTGGGGAGTTGTATTGTGCGGGAGGAGGAGGGAGGTGCTGGGGGGAGCCCATCGTGTTGGTCGAACGGACTCGATCCATTGCACATGTTGTTGGCAAACATGACCTGAGGCTGTCAGCTGAAATGAAATGCCATTAATACCAGGCAGGGAGCTGTGATTTCGTTACTAGGGGACAATCATTTGTGTTTTGACTTCAGAAATGTATTTTAAGAATTATTTTGCGTGTTTTTTTTTTGAATTGGGTGTTTTTCAGATTTAATGTAACTTTGTAAAAATCAAACTGTTCTCAGCCTTATTTATCCCTGGTTGGAAATGCGGTAAGGCTTCTTAAAAATTAAATTGAATCTGTATACACTGTAGGTAATACTGTAGGTAATACATAAAAAAAGTTTGAAGAAACAACTGAGTATCGTGCAGTCATTTATGGCAGGGCAAACCCATATTTACTCGCCCAGTTCAAACATTTATGTAAATAATAGAGCCAAATTTCCGTTGTCTCAGTCTCTGGCTGTTAACAGTTCTATGTGCCAGGAGACCTCGGTCATTGACTCCCACCTGGCTCTGAAGTAACGCAAAGCATATATTTACTCAATGTGGTGTCAATATTTTAATTCTGATGAACTACTACAATCATTTAAGACGCAGAATGCCTTGTGTTAGTTGAGCGTAAGGTGATTTAATTTAAACTAGGGTTCTAAAATGCACGACGGTATAAAAGAAACGTTTAATTGCGGGTATGTTCAAATGGAATATGTTAAACCAGAAGAAAATGAGTAACTGAAAGAGGACTTTTGCACTTTCAGCTAAAAATCTTTTTTCTACTTGCTTTATTATTCAGAACTGGACTGTGTGCAGTTACATGGTGAACAGCATGACAGATGAAACGTAATGGAAGTTACGATTCATCTGAAAGTATATGTAAACATGTCACACGTACTGTAGTATTGAGTTTTTAGGTAAATGCGGAAAACCTATTCAGTATATATGTTACAGATTTATTGTACATATGCAAAAGAAGATTTCAAAATATGTACAAAATTTTAAACAATGACTGAGATAAAACTGTAATAACTGATTGTTGGGTTATTGCAGAAGTTTTATAGGGGTGTTCTTTAAGTACTTGCTGTAGATTATGTCAAATCATTGGTGATTGTTATTTGCTATTATATAACCTTTCTAGAAATAATTTTTATTTGACAAACAAAATTCTGGTGAATGTTAAATAATAAAAAAAATTCGAGTCAAGTTAGCACATTCTTCTTCATTTCATATTGTTCACACTCCATAGGAATAAAGAATAGCTTGTTAGGTTCTGGAATTGCACACAGCAGTCATATACATAAAGATGCTGCCATGGCATTACAGATAGGCAGTTTCACACATGGTCCCCTACCTTTGCATTGTATAAAGCTCCAGGATCTATGCCATTGTCCAAGTTCATCACCCCCACCCCTGCCCAGCTAAATGTTTCTGCTTCTTGTATTAGTCCTCGCATAGCCAAATGTTTAGACAAAGTCTGCAACCTTTCAGTGGGAGTAAGTTAGATTCGTCAGACATGTCAAATATTCTGTTATTGACGCACCCAGGATTTTGAGTTTCTACACATTTCCTGGGAAACTGATAGGAACAGATGATGAAGCTCTAGAAAATATTCTAATCTGTCTTTTTCAAGACAATCATACAATGGCTGTACTCTGCACAGTAACAGGAGTGACCATATGCTCCCTTGACTGCCAAATACAAAGCACATAAACCAAGCAAAAACAAAGAAGACCATTTGCATAGACTGGATTAAGGCACAAATTTAGAATTTTACATTCAGCAGAAACAGTGTGGCTGTGGATATATTGGTACAAATTTTGGCAGTGACTCAACAACATGGCACCTATATCAAAAAGAAACAAAACATTTCAATTTTTGGGTCAGCATGTTAGCACCAACACCAGTCAAAGGACTAAAAATTCGACTGTCCCTGAAAATAGGCGTGGGATCGCGATGCGCAATTAACCCGCATCTGTTCAAAGTAATGCAGGCAGCATGCAAACTTCGTGCTGCCTGTTCATTATAATAATTGTGGCGTGCAGCCCAGTGCTGAATGCGCTGCTGAGTGGCTGCCACCTTAGCCCAAGTTCATGCAACGCTATCACCACTTAAAGCTAGTCTGCACTACTTAAAGGTAGCCTGCACCTCTTAAAGGGGAGATGCATTCTGGCTGCAGCAGGTGATTCAACTGGCTGGGGAACAGAGTGTGAGCAGGAACAACACAGAGTAATGGCACAACAGGGCACAGAGCAGGCTCCAAGGTTCTCTGTGCAGCACTAGAGGCCTTGGTGTAGGAGGTGGACAAGAAGAAAGATATCCTGTATCCACAGGGGACCAGGAGGCCCTCCAGACAAACTCTGAAAAGGCAATGGGAGCAGATAGCCATCGCGGTCAATGCCAGCAGTGTAGCCCCAAGGACCTGGATGCAGTGCCGCAAGAAGTTTAATGATCGCACATGATTGGTCAATGTCAGTTAATTCATCCTCAAAAGCTATATCCTTACAACTGAACCACTAGGCTCAGGCACTGCTCAATTCACCACCACCACCTTCACTTGCCTACCAAGAAACTTTGTCAATCACGACTCATACCTCAGAATCATAGCTTCACCTCACCCTCACACACTTACCACTGCTGCAAGCCTTGCACCCACATTTCACAACTCACTCTCAGCTATTTAATCATCTCAGACACATCAGCCAGACACATTGCACCACACTCACTGACACACTTCCCTCTCTCTTGCAGGATAAGGTATTACCAAAGGCAGCAGGACACTAACCGCAGCAAGACAGGAGCACCTGCATAATCTAAACCCCATGGTTTAGAGATAATTGGAGCAGCCATTGCTGAGCCCGTGGCCAGTGCAGGGCTGAAACAATCCAAAATGACAGTATCCTCATATCTAATCCTTCTTCTCACATCCTACTTGCCCCTCATCCCATAATCTCTTCTGATTCACAATGCATCTCTTGCTTTTCCCCACACACCTCAGTGCAACACCACCCTTGGGCCGTTCTGCTTTCACAAAGACAAGAACTGAAACCTGGCCGGGCAGTGCTGGAGGAGCAGGAACTGCAAGAGGGGAAGGAAATAATGCTGAAGATGCAGAATCACATGGATTCGCAGTCGCAGCTACCAGCTTAAATACTGACACTCCGAGTACTTTAGAGGATAGGATAGAGGCAGGATCTGCATGCGGTGAATTACCGGACATGAGTGAGCTGCAGCAGGGCAGGGGCAAAGGGTAGCGCAGGTGCCAGCTCCCCGGACGGTGAGGTCGCACATGAGTTCTGCTGCACTGGACTCCAATGATGACTTTGATGGAGCAGCCTACAAAAGAAGGCTGATGGGTATGCACAATGAAATGCTTGGTACTTTGGCAGGGCTGCCAGAAAGCCTGAGTGCAATGTCAAGGAGCATGGAGGAGTTTGGCACCAACCTTGCACATGGTTTTGCGCAGAGCTTGGAGCCCATCCTTTTCAGCATGGAAGTGATGGGCAACTCTACTAGCGCACTTGCGGACACAACCGTGATGCAGCGTCTGATGGCTGATGTCTCAGTTTCAATTCGTAACATGAGCAGAAGCCACCCAATATCTGAGGGCATGCAGTGGAAGATCACACTTCTATTGTGTAAGCTCAGACTGCTGCCATCGTGGCTGCAGTTACTAGTGTTGAACGGGGCTTTCAGGATGTCACAACAACAGATTACTATGGTTGCTGTGGCGCTGCCCCGGGGGAGAGGCAGTTGCTCTGTAGAGCATGAACCTGCAGTCCTCTCTCAGGATGACAGCATTCATGCTCTCACCACTGCCAATCCACCAGTGCCCTTACTTTTGCCTGTCATCCCGGCCAGCCCAGACGACTACCACCCATGCCGAGATGGTGCAGTCTGAAGCCAAGCCTTCTAGGCCCAGATCTGCTCGAGATCATTCTCCCAGGCCATCTGCAGTCTGCCCCACAGAAAGTCAGCAGCCTACCACCAGCCATGCTGCAGGCACAGGGGTAGCACTGCATAGGAGCAGCAGGACAGGTAAAGCCACAAGGAAGGTAGGCGCGAAGGATGGCTATGGATAGGGTAGATAAAGGGGAATCAGTGGATGTGGTGGATAAAGGGGAATCAGTGGATGTGGTGTATTTGGACTTCCAAAAGGCATTTGACAAGGTGCCACGTAAAAGGTTACTACACAAGATAAAAGTTCACGGGGTTGGGAGTAATATATTAGCATGGATAGAGAATTGGCTAACTAACAGGATAAATGGTTCATTCTCTGGTTGGCAACCAGTAACTAGTGGGGTGCCACAGGGATCAGTGCTGGGACCCCAACTATTTACAATCTATATTAACGACTTGGAAGAAGGGACTGAGTGTAACGAAGCCAAGTTTGCTGACGATACAAAGATTGGAGGAAAAGCAATGTGTGAGGAGGACACAAAAAATTTGCAAAATGACATAGACAGGCTAAGTGAGTGGGAAAAAACTTGGCAGATGGAGTATAATGTTGGAAAGTGTGGAGTCATGCACTTTGGCAGAAAAACATCAAAGAGCAAGTTATTACTTAAATGGAGAAAGATTGCAAAGTGCTGCAGTACAGCGGGACCTGGGGGTACTTGTGCAAGAAACACAAAAGGATAGTATGCAGGTACAGCAAGTGACCAGGAAGGCCAATGGTATCTTGGCCTTTATTGCAAAGGGGATGGAATATAAAAGCAGGGAAGTCTTACAACAGCTATATAAGGTATTGGTGAGGCCACACCTGGAATACTGCGTGCAGTTTTGGTTTCCATATTTACGAAAGGATATACTTGCTTTGGAGGCAGTTCAGAGAAGGTTCACGAGGTTGATTCTGGGGATGAGGGGGTTGACAAGGTGGATGCAGAGAGGATGTTTCCACTGATGGGGGAGAATCGAGCTAGAAGGCACAATCTTAGAATAAGGGGCCGCCCATTTGAAACAGAGATGAGGAGAAATTTCTTCTCTTAGAGGGTTGTAAATCTGTGGAATTCGCTGCCTCAGAGAGCTGTGGAAGCTGGCACATTGAATAAATTTAAGACTGAAATAGACAGTTTCTTAAATGATAAGGGGATAAGGGGTTATTGGGAGCGGGTGGGGAAGTGGAGCTGAGTCCATGATCAGATCAGCCATGATTTTATTGAATGGCGGAGCAGGCTCGAGGAACCGTATGACCTACTCCTGTTCCTGTTTCTTATGTTCTTATGTTCTAAATCCACAAGGGTGATTACTTGACTTTGGTATGTAATATTGGATTGATTGACTTATAAAGTTGGTTTGGAATGTTTTGTGGCAGCTTTTATTGTAGCATAGTGGCAAAGATAACGCTATGATGGTCAGTGACAGAGGGAAAGTAAGATGTGGGACTGTTGGTATATGGGGAATTGGGATTGCGTTCACTGGTATTGCAGTCAGATCAGTTGATCACAGACAGCCCGGACAGGAAGGGGCTATGTTGGTTGCCTCCTCCTTTCCTTCTCTTTTTCCTCTTCCTTTTCATCCTCCTCTTCTCCCTCCTCCTCCTCAGCTCTTTACCATACACCTGGTGGCAAGGGCTATGCCCTCATGATGGCGAGGTTGTGCAGCGTGCAGCAGACCACAGCGAATCTTGGGATCTGCTCAGGCGAGTACTGCAGGGCTCCACCAGAATGCTCCAGGCAGCGCAAGTGTTGTCCAAACCCCCCCAGTGGTCTGC
This sequence comes from Pristiophorus japonicus, assembly GCF_044704955.1. Lineage (NCBI taxonomy): Eukaryota > Metazoa > Chordata > Chondrichthyes > Pristiophoridae > Pristiophorus > Pristiophorus japonicus. The sequence continues at coordinate 383,181,675 of NC_091977.1, read as the reverse complement.
TCAATCACATTCTATGTGGCAGCATGCTGCCTACGGGTGCTTGGTTTGTGCACCAGAGTCAGGAGCCAGGTGGTTAGCAGATAGCCGCCCTCTGGTTTGGCATGGTGGCTCAAATGCAGATGGTACAAGTGGACTGCCACAGAATGAATGGTCGCGTAGCAGCTGGTCATTGAGTGAGTGGAATCCCTTCTGGTTGCAGTACATCTCCAAATTGAGAAGTGGTGCCCGCAAAGCAACGTGTGTGCAATCAATGGCATCCTGAACCATGGGGAAGCCTATTGTCCTGGTGAAGCTGTGTGCTCGCACTGCCTGCTTCCCTCTGGCAAGAGAGAATGAAATGTATTCACCTCTCTTTGCATAGAGCCTCAGTGATCTCCCTTATGCAACAGTGCACAGCAAACTGGGAGATGGTGGAAATATCGCCTGCTCCAGCCTGGAAGTTGCCCAACGCATAAAAATTCATGGCCACGCTCACTTTAACAAGCCTTGAGCAATGCCATCTGAGGTTGTAGGTTGTAGGTCTGCCTGCAACAGTAGGCAGATTTCAGTGAACACCTCCTTAGTGAAGTGGAGATGTTGCATACACTGTTACTTGCTAAGGTTGAGGTAGGTGAATTGATCCTTGAAGACCCTGAGTGGATATGGCCTCTTGCTGCGAGACCAACTCCCTGTTCTCCTCCTCCTTCCCCCCTCTTCAAGCAGATTATCCTCCTCTGTGTCGCCTCTGCTCATTTTCCCTGTTATAGAAACATAGAAACATAGAAAATAGGTGCAGGAGCAGGCCATTCAGCCCTTCTAGCCTGCACCGCCATTCAATGAGTTCATGGCTGAACATGAAACTTCAGTACCCCCTTTCTGCTTTCACGCCATACCCCTTGATCCCCCGAGTAGTAAGGACTTCATCTAACTCCCTTTTGAATATATTTAGTGAATTGGCCTCAACTACTTTCTGTGGTAGAGAATTCCACAGGTTCACCACTCTCTGGGTGAAGAAGTTTCTCCTTATCTCGGTCCTAAATGGCTTACCCCTTATCCTTAGACTGTGACCCCTTATGTTGCAGGCCAAGTGGGTACAAATACTGCACTCATGTCTGGGAGCGACTGGTCTGATCAGAAGTCTTGAAGTCCTGCCACACCACTCCCTGGATACTTAAGCAACTTCAATCAGATAACAAACTACCACACTCTTCTAAAAACGGTCACGGCAATGGAGGCGTTGTCTAAGTACCCCAATTGTCTGCTCGATCACATTGTGGGATATGGTAGCATAGTGGTTATGTTACTCTGGGCCGGGCCACTGCACGTTGCTCTCTCTAATGGACCCGACCTGCTGATGGTCTTGCAGGCTGGGACTGCGCCGATTTCCGAGCCGGAAATTGTCGCGGTCCCTGCCTGCAAGACCATCAGCAGGCCAGGGCCATTAGAGGGAGCAACGTATGGCGGCATGCCACTGCAGGGAGCAGCGTGTGCTGCTGCAGGAGGGCGATGGCTGTGAAGAGGGCGACTGGATTGAACATCACCATAATCCAGGTTGCTGATTGGAGTGCGGGCAGGTATGCTGAACGGCGAGGTCGGGGCGAAGGAGCAGCGAGAGTTCATAGAGGGATATGATCGGGTCCCAGGAGAGGCGTGAGTTCGGGGCCCAGATGAAGCGAGGGCCCAAGGGCAGCATGGGCACTGAGCGCTAGGCCCGTGCAGCAGAGCTGGTCTCCAGTTGGTCAAGCCCATGTGGTGGCTGGTGTGCAACAGCCATCGCATGTTAAAAAAAATCCACGCACAGGCATCTTCCACCCTTCAAGATGTAGTTCGGAACCTGGAATATTAGGTCCTTCATTGAAACACATGTGAACTCACTCCTTTTTGGCATGGAAGCAAGTCATCATCGTTTTGAGGGATTGCCTATGATGATGATGATGATAGTTATGTTACTGGACTAGTAATCCAGAGGTCGAGACTAATTATCTGGAGATGTGAGTTCAGATCCCACCATGGCAGTGAGGGAATTTAAATTCAGTTTATTAAATAAATTTGGAATACAAAAGTTACCGGATTGTCATAAAAACCCATCTGGTTCACTAATGCCCTTTACGGAAGGAAATCCACCATCCTTACCTGGTCTGGCCTATATGCGACTCCAGTAATGTGGTTGACTCTTAACTGCCATCTGAATTGCGGGTGCATTGTGGTGGCTCACTAAGGGCAATTAGGGATGGGAAATAAATGCTGGCCTTGCCAGTGACACTCACATGTCATAAACGATTACATTTTAAAAACTCACCAGTAGAAATCAATCAGTAACTAACCTGAAAGCAGTTGATGAACCCTTTAAATAGCACTGATATCGGCAGGGTGGGGTTGTCATTCCTGCTGCAGAACACATGTTCAGCTGTGCGTGTTTAAGGTGCTCAATTCTGGAGATTTGAGGTCAAAAATGGCAGCGCTGGCATCAAATCAGTGTTGCACGCTGATTCACGTCATGGTGTGCATACTCTGCATACTTCCAGTGCACGCTTCCATCGCCCATGCTAATGTCCTCACCCAAATGGTGTCCTGTATGGTCCGCATCATAAGTATGCACACGCCTCAGACACCAGCTTGGACCCGAATATGCACACATAGTGCCGAAAAACTGGACGCTACGGAGCCGATTGTGAGAAATAGAGAAGTCCAATCATGCTTGCTGATACCAACAGTCATTTCTCTTGTGTGAATGTGACACTGCAACTTGCCAAATTTGCTTCAGATTAACAGAATGCAACTATAAGGAATGACTGCACCGTGATTCCCACATTATTCACAACAGGGTCGATAAGCACAGTATGTCTGGAAAATCTCGTTATGAACACCAATGAACATGGTGGTGTCAATGAAACACCAACATCACATGGTGCAAAAGACTTGAGTCACCACTGTAGGATGAAGCTGAGAGTCCTTTTACACCCCTTACTGACAGGAATTAATTGGCGAATATTAAAAGAATTTAAAGATTTGCACTGATATATTGTCAGCAATGACTATTAAATATAATGTAAATCAAGGACAGATTACACTTGATCCTTTCATGGTGGCAACTATCAGTCTAGTAATATGGGACATCCTGTCAAACAGGAACCCTTAACTTAGAAGGCCTGGTTCAAATGTAGCTAAAGCAACGCTCTATTCCTCTGGGATAATGCCCTTTTTAAGGACTCTCAAATCATAATCAAAGGCAGCATTTCCAAAGGAGCCTCGCTTAGTTTTACCAGACCTGCTCTATGGGATTGATAACAATTGGCTACTTGTACGGGCATGCTACCCAGCTGCCATATTTTCTTTGAACACCAATCCCTCCAAGATATCCACAGACTGCCTTTGGAGATGAAGATTCAGGAAACCAAGGGGAATCTGACACCCGTACCTGGGCTATATGCAGGAAACCATAGAGCATACTACATGATCAATTTGACTCCTTGAACAGGACTGGTAAAGACGTGACAGAATCAATAAGAACCATGATCATGTTTATGACAGGGCTTTTCAGTTAGTAAAGATTTAAAGACCTGATTTAGACTCTTCAGCTATGTAAAGACTAATGAGAATTAGATCTTTTGAGGGGAAATCTCAAACTACAGAGAATAGTTTAATGCAAGCGTTCCCCCAAAAGTGTTCACCGTACTGCCTGCAGGGGTGATTAAACCCAAAGTAGAACACTTGCTCCAGATCTTGCATAGATAGCCCTAAAATAGATAAGATTATAGAGGGTCCATTTAAATTTAGTAGAATCCTTGTATAGTTCACCACTTGCAGACTCGATGGTTGTACCTCACGTCTTGTCCCAGCATGGAAAATCTACCATGCAGGAGAGGTAACCCAAGCCTATATACTGAATGCTCAGCCCATGAATTTAATAAAAAGATCCAATCAAGATTTGCTTACCTCGGGGTTGCACTGCTCCAAGCAGTTGTTAAAACAGATCTGTTTCTTTCTGAGAACCCTTGGTTACCTTGATTGAAGACCAAATGCAGGCAGTCCTTCTGCCACAGGAAACAGTAGCCCATGTCCTAGAAACCGCAGTGAGATCCATGGATTTCAATATTGCTCTGAATACTGGCATAGCTGCATTTCATGGTTCTCCCAAATGAGCTGCAGCCAGAATGATTATAAATATCCCTGAATGAGAAAAGTATTTTTGGAGGAGAGGTCGAGAAAATGCTGGCATCTTCGAAGAAAAATAAGCTATAAATGCTATGATAGGGATGACTATGAAAAGCTGGATCACTTTTAAGACCCCTCCCTCACTCGGCTGACAGGCTACACTAAAACCCTTGTTCAGCTGTAAATTTGCATAGCAATGCCTGGAGTCTTGGGTATCATACTCTAGTATGTCTCCTTGCTAGAGGATCATGAAATGTTATCTTATATTTTATATCACAATCACTGAGTGCATCATAACATTTGTATTCAAATTGTGCGTGTAGTTGATGCTGAGGTTATGTTACGTGACAGCCTACCCTATTATTAAAAATGCAATGACGAGTGCTATAAAATGTTGGATCCTGTAAACCTTTTTAAAAATATGGACCTGGCTGTTTTGTTTAAAAATAGGAACCTTCACTTTTTTCCCAAACCCCTCCCTCCCCCACTAAGGCCTATACTACTGGGACGAAGGCATTTTTTCAACCCTGCCTTCTCCTTCCCTCCCCACTGGGGTACTTTCCCTTCCTCTCCTGAGCTATTTTTCAAACCCACCCAATGAGATACCTCTCTGATCTTCACTTCCCAATTTACTACCCTCCCCCCCCCACCCCCACCATCTACTTACCCTGACCCTCCTCTGCTTTCTCCTCTACCTCCCTTCCTTCCTAGTTACTTCCTCACTGGGGGTGGGTGGGGATTAGATTCCGACCTGCCATTCCCGCCTGCTGATCCTACCTGGCTACAACCGCAGCCCAATTCTTAGGTTGCGACTCATTAAAAATGTAGGGCAGGCATCCGGTGGTGTCACAGTCACAGAGATGGAGGTGGCCACTGCAAGGCAATAAAGTGAGGTGCTGCTGCTTCATTTCACTTGCTGCAGCACCAGAATGATGGTGAGGCAGTGTTAAAAGCTATGGATGCATCCTGACGATTTTTTGAAATTCAAGAAAAAGCCGAGTCACACCAAGAGTAGGGGCAGATAAGCGGGAGTGATGGCCATTAATAAGCTCTCTCCTCCAGCAGGAACATCAACAAGCGTCTCGCTGCTGCCCTATTATGTACCCTTCTTCTGATAGTCGCTGGGACTGGTGCTACTTCAGCCAGGAGGCAGGGAAATTTCCCTGTTCCCATCCCCTGCCCATCATTTAATTATGGCAGTGTGGTTAAGAGTTAGACAGCTAAGTTTCTTCCTGGGGAGAGGGAAATGAGGAAAATTGCCAGTGGTGGTTTCATGGGTTGGTATCCAGCAGCAGGCTTCCCTGCCCCATTTCCTCTTTGTCTCCTGATATACTGCCTGATTTTGTGGAATATTAGGGGAAGATCCAAGCCAGAGTCTGTCTTGAATTTGTCTTTTTCCAGTTGCGTTTCTATTGGCTGAGCAGGAAAGTGAATATTTGGAGTGCAGATAATGGAAATTTACTTTAATTTTGTTCTTGTGATTCTCAGTTTATGCTGTCCAACAGTTCTGTAATGTGTACCCAGTTGCTGTTGGTGTCAATTAATTTCAGTGAATTTTAATGGAAGCGGCGATACTAATAATAAACATCAGGGAGTGAGTCATGGGAATATTCCATCTGAGTTTGCATGATGTCGTTCAGTGGACTGGATTTGATCTGGGTTTAACCTCAGCTCACACTTACAGAGTGAAAATCTCATCTACCCAGAATTCTTGGGAGGTGTTAACTTAGTCCTAAGGTACACAGGATAAAACAGTACACTGTCAGGGTCCGAAATATAAGGTCCATGGCTTCCTGAAAGCGGCGGCCACAGGTCAGTGCGGACTGGCTGCCATTTTTTAAATTGCCCGTCCTCCATTTTGGAGCGTTGTAGGAGCCACTCCTCCCGTTTTCCCACCACGGCGCGCATGTGCCGACCCCTTACCGATCGGCGGTGACCCCATCCCGAAATTGCCCTGCGGGAAATTGCCCCTTTCAAAAATTGTCCCGCAGGAGCGGTGCCGCCGCCGGTAGTGCTCCCGACAGGTTTTGCTGTTGGTACCCTTTGTGTGCCTTGGCGGTGCGGCTGCCCTTAAAGGGGAGGTGGCACTGCCGGCAATTCCATGTTTTTTTTATTGGCCGACTACAAGGTTGGGCCGACTATTATGGCCGCGGGTTCGGCTAGGCCACCAACATGCAGCTTGGCATCCCCTCTTGGGTGCCAGGCCACTGGCCCTACCAAAACCCTCCCTGGTGGCCCAGTGTTTGCCACTAAAGTGGCTACAGAGTTCGCAGCGGCCCTCCCCTTTAACTGATGGGAAGGGACATTGTGAAGCACCAGCGCGGCACTGATGACTGGCAGCTCCGTCCCATCCCTACCTCCGCCCCGATGATGCCATTTCCGCCCTGCTTCAAAAAAAAGCACAATGTGCTGAATTTCTCGGGTTTAGCCGCCCCATGCATTGGGACAGCCAGGACACATCAAGAGCGGTAGATGCGACTCATTTCGGGCGGTGGGCAATTTCGGCCCCTCAGTATTACTCAGACTGTACACTCTCAGCATAACCCAAACTGTACATTCTCAGTATTACCTAAACTGAAACCTGTTCACAAGTTAATTTAGTCCATTGTAAATTGAAAATTCTTCCTCATTCCTTTATAGAAACATAGAAACATAGAAAATAGGTGCAGGAGTAGGCTATTCGGCCCTTCTAGCCTGCACCGCCATTCAATGAGTTCATGGCTGAACATGCAATTTCAGTACCCCATTCCTGCTTTCTTGCCATACCCCTTGATCCCCCTAGTAGTAAGGACTTCATCTAACTCCTTTTTGAATATATTTAGTGAATTGGCCTCAACAACTTTCTGTGGTAGAGAATTCCACAGGTTCACCACTCTCTGGGTGAAGAAGTTTCTCCTCATCTCGGTCCTAAATGGCTTCCCCCTTATCCTTAGACTGTGTCCCCTGGTTCTGGACTTCCCCAACATTGGGAACATTCTTCCTGCATCTAACCTGTCTAAACCCATCAGAATTTTAAACGTTTCTATGAGGTCCCCTCTCATTCTTCTGAACTCCAGTGAATACAAGCCCAGTTGATCCAGTCTTTCTTGATAGGTCAGTCCCGCCATCCCGGGAATCAGTCTGGTGAACCTTAGCTGCACTCCCTCAATCGCAAGAATGTCCTTCCTCAGGTTAGGAGACCAAAACTGTACACAGTACTCCAGGTGTGGCCTCACCAAGGCCCTGTACAACTGTTCATTGACATGAAATGTCACAGAAGGAGAAAATGTGGAATGTACAGAACAAAAAACAAAGATAATTTAGGTAAACAATAAAATATGGAAATAAGGAAGAAACTTAAAAACAAAGATGTTGAATGCATAAAATAGACAACTATTCCAGGCTCCATAAAGAGAAGAACAAAACACAAAATAAAACTTACTGAATGAGTATAAAAAATTATTGTGGAAATAATTTTTGTTTAAATTTGCAACAAAGAGATAGTGTTGGGAAGTTTCTGAAATTTTGACTCATTATACAAGATCTTTGCCATTGGCATAACAATTTCCGTTGCACCATACCAATGCGAGACACCTAATAAAGTGCTGACAATTTCATTGATTGCTACTGCCTGAAAAATGTGCTTTCACAATGCTAGTGCTGAGCATTGGCTTCACTATAATGGCAGCCATTGTTTAAAAGAAAGAACTTGCATTTATATAGCAGCACATCATGTCCTTAGCATGTCTCAATTAATTATTTTGAAGTGCAATCACTGTTTTTTAAGGTCAAATATGGCAGCAATTTGTGTGCTGCATGGTCTCAGTAACAGCAAATATATGAATGGCCAGACAATCTGTTTCTTGTGGTGTTGGCTGAGGGAAGAATTTTGACCAAGACTTCCTTCACCATTGGATCTTCCAAATTCATCTAACCAGGAAGATGGGGCCTCAGTTTAATGTCTTATCCAGAAAATGGCATCTCAGTACTGCACTCGATATCAGCCGAGATAGATAATGTGCTCAAGTCAGCAGTGGTACTTAAACCCACAACTTTCTAACTAGCAGTGAAAATGCAATCGACTGCACCAAACTGAAAAGAATCTTAAAATAATTCAGGCAGCCTTTAAATTTCAAATGGAAATTAGCTGATTATTCATTAGCTCTTTTCTTTCAGTCAAAGTGTTACCAGAAATTAGAAGCGCTTCGCTTGGTGAATTTTAACTGCGCCTGAATCAGCACAAAGTATTAATTTTTCATGCACTAGGCTCGACAGTTAATTTACTATATCTACAAGGTATTAAGTCGGTATCTTCATCTGAACATTGAACCAATTAGCATTTACACTGCAAATATTAAAACTTTGGGAGCCATTTTCGATGGTAAAGAGCCTCCGAAGTGGCGGAGGTGGGGTCTTGAACTGAAAAGCCGGTTTAGCCCATGTTTAGCGCAAGGAGTCATCTTGGTAAAGAAGTTGAAGCTTGCGCTAGGAATGACTGCTGAGGGACTGATTGTCACTTAAATTGCCTGCTAGCACTCATTAAGGAGGCTGTACGGTACTTTGGTGGATAGTGCATGATCTGACACCCTCTCCTAACAACGACCAGTTGATTGGGAGTATACAAGTCGTTGCAGAGGATTTCAAGCTCTCCTTAAAGGCATACTCACTTTTCACTGTTCATTTGCTGCTGGAGGTTTGAAGAGGAATTTTGAAACATATTAGGAGACTTTCTGGGATACTTTGTCAAGTCTTTACCAACAAACACTCTTATCAAGATTTATTCTGGAAATTCTCTGAGGACTTCAGCTAAAAAGAGTAAGTGCTACGCTACTCAACCTTATAGGAGTCACCAAGAGAAAGGGAGTGCTTGGTCATCGGCATCTTGCTCGGGGCCCCCCTTGGTCTGGAGGAGGATTGTCTCGAGGACATGAGAGGCCAGGCAGAGCAACACCAGCTGCTGCAGGAGAGAGGGACAGGAGGGCAAGGTGGACTCCTTTTTTCCTGCGGGTACAGGAGCTCCCTCCTCCCTGGACATCCTCCACCAGGAGCTCCAGTGCCACGTTCGAGAACCTGTGCACCCTCTCACTCGGTTCCTAAACCATCCTGAAACCTGTCGGTGTGTGTCAGCCAGCGCACCTCACACCTTCAGTGGAAATGGGTGCTTGGAGCTCACATATACTGCTCCACGAAAACTGTGTCTAATCTGCTGCTTTGGCACCTCCAGGCAAGTTTAAATCATGATATCAACAATTAGGACCAAAATTGCATGCTAAAACCAGACTTTCAAACAGGCGTGTCTTATTAGCACAGCACCCATTTAGCCTGTTTTCATCCTTTCACCAAAATAATCCCCTTAAAATTCATTTATTTCAGTGATTCATATACATTTTAGTATGAAATTTAGAAACATTACTTTAACAAGCTGTGGGTACTAGTTAGAGGAATATATTAAAATGGGGGTTGGAAAGACATACTGAGTGGGATCCTCAGGGCTTTATGTTAGGCTCACTGCTGTTTCTAATTTGCATAAACAACTTGGATGCAGAAACTCAATGCAAATTGGTCAAGTTTATAGACAATGATAAAGAGGGATAGTGGAATCGTAGGAGGAAACCCAGAAATCTAGGAATCTTAGTAGACTTGATGCTTAACTTGTCCAAACAATGGACAAAACTAATAGAATGTTGAACTATGTAGTAGTCATGATCAAACTGTATAGAGCTTTGGTCAGGCCACCCCTTGACCAGTTTGTTCTGATCACTGAGAAGCACGGCAGATATTCAAATGCTGAAAGCAGCGTAGCAAAGAGCTACGAGGGTGAGCCCTAGTGTCAGGGTTTCAGTTATGAGGAAAGATTGGAAAACGTGGACTTTTCAGCCTGGCAATGAAGCTTCTGAGATGTGATCTTATAGAGGTTTATAAGATAGTAAATGGTGTGGAAAAGGTTGATCTGGAATATTAATGTAAATTAAACTGTGGGAGTAGAACAAAGGGGATACAGGTTTGAACTTATAAAAGGCAACTTTATGATTGATATTAGGAGGGACTTCCTGCAGAGAGTGATTAACACTTTAATAGATTTCTAAGCAGAGTGGTGAAGGCAAAAACCCTGGAATTAGTTTAAAAAAAACAACAGTAATGGGAGGAATGTAATAGGGTTGTTTTAGACGGATGGATTAAGATTGGCAATTGACTTTCTTCATCCATAAGTATCTTTGATCTTGTAAATCAGTACCTGACATTATGTATGTATTAAACAACTGATTTGCGGTAACTGCACTAGCAGCAGATTGCAAAATGGGATTTGTTAGCAGAGGCTAAGCACAGTTGAACACAATGCCATTTTAAATGTTTTAAATAATTTGGTTTAGTTTTTTCTTCAATTGTGAATTCCAAAGAACCCTAATGGGTGTTAAAAATAAGAGCATTATTTCAGTTACACATAGCATAAATGTGAAGCAGTGTACACTGCTTTGTCCTATTAGAGTTTTTGCATTTTTATGTTGGATACTCGCTCAGATTCAGTAACCCCCGGTCATTTGCAAAAGCGAATCTCGTATCGCATATGGTCTGGGCTGCACCATTTTCTGCCCAAACAATAACATGATCCAGGGATTGTAATGGAGCATACTGACTCTGTACACCACCTACTGAGGTATCACGTGCAGCCATATGAATTCTCCTCTCTTTACTGTATTTTAATGAGATGAGGCACAGCTTCAGACCAACAGCTGATTTATTTGCATAAAATTCATGAATGAACGGTATATAGTTTTCAAAGTGAGTACAATCAATTTCCCTACACTACTCAGTAATGGAAACAATACAGATCCCCCTTACTATCTTTAAAAAGAAGCTCAGCTGGTTCAGGCTTTTAAAGCATAACTTCTTGTTGCTGCATAAACAGGGACCATTCTGTGTCTTGGAGAGAGAGGGAGGGAGGGAGGGAGAAAAGGGGGAGAGAGAGGGAGTTGCTGTTTCCCCTTAAATCAATGAGATGGAGTTTTAACCTCCTGAGCTTACATTCATAGTTATTATCCTTTGATATGTGAGCAGCTGGTTCCCTCATCTGCACAGCTAAGCCCTTTCCTGTCCAAATGGAATGGAATGACACCTGGGACTCGGATATCTCACAATAGCCCAAAATATTTGAGATTCTACACGACAATCCTCCCTTTGGCTAACTGACATTTCAAATCTCCATTTTGAGCCTAAAATTAACTTTCAGGTCAGTAACTTATTGTTGAGAAAAATGCTAAATCTAATATTGCAAAAATGTAATGCAAGAAAATCCAGCTCTGGTAATCTAGGCAAAATTCAAATAGCCAGATTATAATGTTCCCTAACTCGAGGGGAGAGCATTTTGAAGTTTAATAATGAAATTTATAAAATGGGTAATTTTAACCTCCATATTGATTGGACAAATCAAATTGGTCAGGGTAGCCTTGAGGAAGAGTTCATAGAGTACATAAGGAACGGTTCCTTGACCATAACGGAACCAACCAGGGGGCAGGCTATCCTAGATCTGGTCATGTGTAATGAGACAGGATTAATAAACAATCTCCTTGGAAAGAATCCCCTTGGAATGAGTGATCATAGCATGATTGAGTTTCAAATTCAGGTGGAGGGCGAGAAAGTTGGATCTCTAACCAGCGTACTAAAGGAGACTATGAAGGTATGAGGGCAAAGTTGGCTAAAGTGGACTGGGAAAATAGATTGAAGTGTGGGACGGTTGATGAACAGTGGTGTACATTTAAAGAAATATTTCACAACTCTCAACAAAAATATATTCCAGTGAGGAGGAAAGGGTGCAAGAGAAAAGATATCCATCCGTGGCTAACTAAAGAAATAAAGGAAGGTATCCAATTAAAAACAAGGGCATACAAAGTGGCCAAAACTAGTGGGAGGACAGAAGATTGGGAAGCTTTTAAAAGCCAGCAAAGGATGACTAAAAAGTGATTAAGAAAGGGAAGATAGACTATGAAAGTAAACTAGCACAAAATATAAAAACAGGTAGTAAGAGTTTCTATAGGTATATAAAAAGAAAAAGAGTGGCTAAAGTAAATGTTGATCCCTTAGAGGACGAGACCGGGAAATTTGTAATGGGGAACATGGAGATGGCAGAAACTCTGAACAAGTATTTTGTATCAGTTTTTACGGTAGAGGACACTAACAATATTCCTACAGTGGATAGTCAAGGGGCTGTAGGTGGGGAGGAACTTAACACAATCACAATCACTAAGGAGGCGGTGCTAAGTAAGATAATAGGACTAAAGGCAGATAAATCCCCTGAATTTGATGGCTTGCATCCTAGGGTCTTAAGAGAAGTAGCGGCAGGGATTGTGGATGCATTGGTTGTAATTTACGAACATTCCTTGGATTCTGGGGAATTCCCAGCAGATTAGAAAACTGCAAATGTAACTCCCCTATTCAAAATAGGAGGCAGACAAAAAGCAGGAAACTATTGACCAGTTAGCCTAACATCTGTGGTTGGGAAAATGTTGGAGTCCATTATTAAGCAGTAACAGGACATTTGGAAAAAAAAGGCAAAGTCAGCATGGTTTTATGAAGGGGAAGTCATGTTTGACAAATTTGCTGGAATTCTTTGAGGATATAATGAACAGGGTGGATAAAGGGGAACCAGTGGATGTGGTGGTATTTAGACTTCCAGAAGCCATTTACAAAGGTGCCACACAAAGTTCACGGGGTTGGGGGAATATATTAGCATGGATAAAAGATTGGCTGACGAACAGAAAACAGAGAGTAGGGTGCCACAGGGATCAGTGCTGGGACTCCAACTACTTACAATCTATATTAACGACTTGAAAGAGGGGACTGAGTATAATGTAGCCAAGTTTGCTGACGATACAAAGACGGGAGGAAGGGCAAAGTGTGAGGAGGACAAAAATAGGCTGCAGGAGGACATAGACAAGCTAAATGAGTGGGCAAGAATTTAGCAGATGGAGTATAATGTTGGAAAGTGTGAGGTCATGTATTTTGGCAGAAAAAAAATCAAGGAGTAAGTTATTATTTAAATGGAGAAAGACTGCAAAGTGCTGCAGTACAGTGGGAACTGGGGGTACTTGTACATGAAACACAGGGGGATGGTATGCAGGTACAGCAAGTGATCAGGAAGGCCAATGGAATCTTGGCCTTTATTGCAAAGGGAATGGAGTATAAAAGCAGGAAAGTCTTGTTACAGCTGTACATGGTATTGGTGAGGCCACACCTAGAGTATTGCATGCAGTTTTGGTTTCCATATTTACGAAAGGATATACTTGCTTTGTAGGCAGTTCAGAGAAGGTTCACGAGGGTGATCCCGGGGATGATGGGGTTGACTTATGAGGAAAGGTTGCGTAGGTTGGGCCTCGACTCATTGGAATTCAGAAGAATGAGAGGTGATCTTATAGAAACGTATAAGATTATGACGGGGCCTGACAAGGTGGATGCAGAGAGGATGTTTCCACTGGTGGGGAGAATAGAACTAGAGGGCATGATCTTAGAATAAGGGGCCACCCATTTAGAACTGAGATGAGGAGAAATTTCTTTTCTCAGGGTTGTGAATCTTTGGAATTCGCTGACTCAGAGCTGTGGAAGATGGGACATTAAATAAATTTAAGACAGCAATATAGTTTCTTAAACGATAAGGGGATAAGGGGTTATGGGGAGCGGGCGGGGAAGTGGAGCTGAGTCCATGATCAGATCAGCCGTGATCTTATTGAATGGCAGAGCAGACTTGAGGGGCTTTATGGCCGACTCCTGCCCTTATTTCTTATGTTCTTATATCCTAGAAACATAGGAACATAGAAAATAGGTGCAGGAGTAGACCATTCGGCCCTTCGAGCCTGCACCACCATTCAATAAGATCATGACTGATTATTCCCTCAGTACCCCTTTCCTGCTTTCTCTCAATACCCCTTGATTCCCTTAGTCGTAAGGGCCATATCTAACTCCCTCTTGAATATATCCAATGATCTGGCATCAACAATTCTCTGCAGCAGGGAATTCCATTGGTTGACAACTCTCTGAGTGAAGAAGTTTCTCCTTATCCTTGTCCTAAATGGCCTACCCCTTATCCTATGACTATGTCCCCTGGTTCTGGACTTCCCCCATCGGGAACATTCTTCCCGCATCTAACCTGTCCAGTCCCGTCAGAATTTTATATGTTTCTAGGAGATCCCCTCTCATCCTTCTAAACTCCAGTGAATAAAGGCCCAATTGATCCAGTCTCTCCTCATATGACAGTCTAGCCATCCCTGGAATCAGTCTGGTGAACCTTCACTGCACTCTCGCAATAGCAAGAACGTCCTTCCTCAGAGTAGGAGATCAAAACTGCCCAATATTCCAGGTGGGCCCTCACCAAGGCCCTGTACAACTGCAGTAAGACCTCCCTGTTCCTATACTCAAATCCCCTAGCTATGAAAGCCAACATACCATTTGCCTTCTTCACTGCTGTACCTGCATGCCCACTTTCAGTGACTGATGAACCATGGCACCTAGGTCTCATTGCACCTCCCCTTTTCCTAATCTGCCACCATCCAGCTAATATTCTGCCTTCATGTTTTTGCCCCCAAAATGGACAACCTCACATTTATCCACATTATAGTGCATCTGCCATGCATTTGCCCACTCACCTAACCTGTCCAAGTCACCCTGCAGCCTCTTAGCGTCCTCCTCACAGCTCACACAGCCACCAAGCTTAGTGTCACCTGCAAACTTGGAGATATTACACTCAATTCCTTCATCTAAATCGTTAATGTATATTGTAACGAGCTGGGGTCCCAGCACTGAGCCCTGCGGCACTCCACTAATCACTGCCTGCCATTTTGAAAAGGACCCGTTTATCCCGACTCTCTGCTTCCTGTCTGCCAACCAGTTCTCTATCCACGTCAGTACATTACCCCCAATACCATGCGCTTTGATTTTGCACAGCAATCTCTTGTGTGGGACATTGTCAAAAGCCTTTTGAAAGTCCAAATACACCACATCCACTGGTTCTCCCTTGTCCACTCTGCTAGTTACATCCTCAAAAAATTCCAGAAGATTCGTCAAGCAAGATTTCCCTTTCATAAATCCATGCTGACTTGGTCCGATCCTGTCACTGCTTTCCAAATGCGCTGTTATTTCATCTTTAATAATTGATTCCAACATTTACCCCACTACTGATGTTAGGCTAACTGGTCTATGATTACCTGTTTTCTCTCTCCCTCCTTTTTAAAAAAGTGGTGTTACATTAGCTACCCTCCAGTCCATAGGAACTGATCCAGAGTCAATAGACTGTTGGGAAATGATCACCAATGCATCCACTATTTCTCGGGCCACTTCCTTAAGTACTCTGGGATGCAGACTATCAGGCCCCGGGGATTTATCAGCCTTCAATCCCATCAATTTCCCCAACACAATTTCCCACCTAATAAGGATATCCTTCAGTTCCTCCTTCTCACTAGACCTGCTGTCCCCTCGTATTTCCGGAATGTTATTTGTGTCTTCCTTCGTGAAGACAGAACTGAAGTATTTGTTCACTTGGTCTGCCATTTCTTTGTTCCCCATTGTAACTTCACCTGAATCTGACTGCAAGGGTCCTACATTTATCTTCATTAAACTTTTTCTCTTCACATATTTATAGAAGCTTTTGCAGTCAGTTTTTATGTTCCCTACAAGCTTCCTCTCATACTCTATTTTCCCCCTCTTAATTACACCCTTAGTCTTCCTCTGTTGAATTCTAAATTTCTCCCTGTCCTCAGGTTTGTTGCTTTTTCCATCCAAATTATTTGCCTCTTCCTTGGATTTAACACTATCCTTAATTTCCCTTGTTAGCCATGGTTGAGCCACCTTCCCCATTTTATTTTTACTCCAGACAGGATGTACAATTGCTGAAGTTCATCCATGTGATCTTTAAATGTTTGCCATTGCCTATCCACCGTCAACCCTTTAAGTATCCTTTGCCAGTCCATTCTAGCCAATTCACGCCTTATACCGTCGAAGTTACCTTTCCTTAAGTTCAGGACCCTAGTTTCCGAATTAACTGTGTCACTCTCCATCTTAATAAAGAATTCTACCATATTATAGTCACTCTTCCCCAAGGGGCCTCGCACAACAAGATTGCTAATTAATCCCTTCTCATTACACATCACCCAGTCTAGGATGGCCAGCTCTAGTTGGTTCCTCGACATATTGGTCTACAAAACCATCCCTAATACACTCCAGGAAATCCTCCTCCACCGCATTGCTACCAGTTTGGTTAGCCCAATCAATATGTAGATTAAAGTCGCCCATGATAACTGCTGTACCTTTATTGCACACATCCCTAATTTCTTGTTTGATGCTGTCCCCAACCTCACTACTACTGTTTGGTGGTCTGTGCACAACTCCCACTAGCGTTTTCTGCCCTTCAGAGTCCCGCAGCTCGATCCATACCGATTCCACATCATCCAGGCTTAGGTCCCTCCTTACCATTGCATTAATTTCCTCTTTAACTAGCAGCACCACCCTGCCTCCTTTCCCTTTCTGTCTGTCTTTCCTAAATGCTGAATACCCTTGGATGTTGAGTTCACAGCCTTGGTCACCCTGGAGCCATGTCTCCGTGATGCCAATTACATCATACCCGTTACCTGCTATCTGCGCAGTTAATTTGTCCACCTTATTCCGAATACTCCTCGCATTGAGGCACAGAGCCTTCAGGCTTGTCTTTTTAACACACTTTGCCCCTTTAGAATTATGCTGTAATGTGGCCCTTTTTGTCTTTTGCCTTGGGTTTCTCTGCCCTCCACTTTTACTATTCTCCTTTCTATCTTTTGCTTCTGACTCCATTTTATTTCCCTCTGTCTCCCTGCATAAGTTCCCATCCCCCTGCCATATTAGTTAAATTCCTCCCCAACAGCACTACCAAACACACCCGCTAGGACATTGGTTCCGGTCCTGCCCAGGTGCAGACCGTCCGGTTTGTACTGGTCCCACCTCCCCCAGAACCGGTTCCAATGCCCCAGGAATTTGAATCCCTCCCTTCTGCACCACTGTTCAAGCCATGTATTCATCTGAGCTATCCTGCGATTCCTACTCTGACTAGCTCGTGGCTCTGGTAGCAATCCTGAGATTACTACTTTTAAGGTCCTACTTTTTAATTTAACTCCTAGTTCCCTAAATTCGTCTCGTAGGACCTCATTCTGTTTTTTACCTATATCGTTGGTACCTATATGCACCACTACAACTGGCTGTTTACCCTCCCTTTTCAGAATGACCTGCACCTGTTCCGAGACATCCTTGACCCTTGCACCAGGGAGACAACATATCATCCTGGAGTCTCAGTTGCAGCCGCAGAAAAGCCTATATTCCCCTTACAATTGAATCCCCTATCACTATCGCTCTCCCACTTTTTTCCTGCCCTCCTGTGCAGCAGAGCCAGCCACGGTGCCATGAACTTGGCTATTGCTGCCCTCCCCTGATGAGTCATCCCCCTCAACAGTACCCAAAGCGGTATATCTGTTTTGCAGGGGGATGACCGCAGGGGATCCCTGCACTGCCTTCCTTGCACTGCTCTTCCTGTTGACCTTCCATTCCCTATCTGGCTGTGTACCCTTTTCCTGCGGTAAGACCAACTCACTAAATGTGTTATTCACATCATTCTCAGCATCGTGGATGCTCCAGAGTGAATCCACCCGCAGCTCCAGCGTCGCAATTCGGTCTGTCAGGATCTGCATGCGGATACACTTGCTGCACACGAAGTCGTCAGGGACACCGGAAGCGTCCCTGACTTCCCACATATTACAGGAGGAGCATAACACGTGTCCGAGCTCTCCTGTCATGACTTAACCCTTAGATTAACTTAATTTGGCAACAGCAATGCTAAAAGGTTACTTACTGATAAAGAAAAAAGAAAAGCTACTTACAAATCACTTACCCCCTTGGCTGACCGTCACCTTTCGATTTCTTTCTACTTCTTTTTGCCTCCCTGCTGCAACTGCACAAGCTGGCCTCTCCTCGAAGTTGGGCCTTAAGTAGGCCGCCTCGCTCTCCCCGCTCCGCCTCTCACCGACTCCCGAGCCTCCACGAAGTTGGACCTTAAGTAGGCCGCCTCGCTCTCCCCGCTCCGCCTCTCACCGACTCCCGAGCCTCCACGAAGTTGGACCTTAAGTAGGCCACCTCGATCTCCCCGCTCCGCCTCTCGCCGACTTATCCTTAGCCTGTAGTTTTGTGTTTTGGAGTCAATTAATGCAGTATTTGCAGTTAGTTTTCTGCTATGGACACAATGCTGGAAAAAGTAGAAATTATTTTGATTCAACTGGGACCACTGCACTGCAGGTCTCCAATCGTCTTAAATAACCCTTGCCACTGGACCAAGAGCTAGCTTTGTCAAGCTCGTGTGGTGGCTGGTATGCAACGGTCACCACACGTTAAAAAAGTCCATGCACAAGCATCTTCCACCCTTCAACATGTAGTTCAGGACCTGGAATATTAGGTTCTTCATTGAAACACCTGTGAGCTCATCCTTCTTTGGCGTGGAAACAAGTCATCCTCGTTTCGAGGGACTGCCTATGATGATGGATGATTTGGCTAAATTAGCCATGTGTGTGTATTTGTGTGTGTGTGTGTGTGTGTGTGTGTTCTACTCTTCCTTAACTTCCTAATTGATCAAAGGTATACACATCTACCCTTCGGTCATACAAATTAAATACAGCCATCTATCAAACAAGATCTATTAACTGGGTGAGATATTCAAGTTCCATCAAACTCAGTTGGTTCATGAATCCAAAGGCATTAATACAAGCAATTAATGTATAGATATGAATTCTATCAACTAGCTGACAGTTGAATTTTATACAATTAGGCGTCAGCCTTGGCTCAGTTGGTAGCTCACACACCTCTTAAGTCAGAAGATTGTGGGTTGAAGCCCCACTCCAGAGACTTAAGCATATTATCCATGCTGACACTTCTGTGCAGTGCTGAAGGAGTGCTGCACTGTTGAAGGTGCAGTCTTTCAAATGAGACATTAAACCCAGGCTCTGTCTGCCCTCATCGGTGGACATAAAAGATCCCATGAGACTATTTGGTGAGGAGCAGAAAAGTTCTCCTGATGTGTTTCCCGCAGGCCTTGCTGAATTTAACAGCAGGACTGATTTGAAAGAGAAGCCTCTGTTTCCCACCAGCAGCCAGCCAGATTGGGAGGATGGCTGACTCTGAGCGAGGAGGCCTGCGGCACTAGACCACACAGAGGAGGGAGGGAGGGATCGCACGGGGACCGGCATCAGCCAGAGGAGCAGGAGGGCAACAAGATCGTGATCGTGGATCGGGAGGAGGAACAAGCAGCGGGGGGGTTCTGAAGGGATATCAGGGGCCGGGAGCAACGCGGTGGGGAAGTCCCGTGGGGTGAATCGGAGGCCTGGAGGGTGGGAGAATGGGATGCCTGGGATGGGTGATCAGATGCTTCATGGACCGCGAAGGGTTGGGTTAGGTCGGAACCCTGGATTCAGGAGGCAAGTGTAAAAGCACTTACCTCCTGGATCCAGCAGTCCTAGCGTTGCTTTAGCTGGCAGGTTTCACGAGGCGTGTAAACCCCAACCAGGTAAAGTTAATAAAAAATAAAGGTTAAAGCAGAGGCTTCAGCGTCATTATAATATTTAAATAGGCAGCCCGCCAATTGACAGCGAATTGGCTGCCCGCCCCACGTCCCGCCTCCATTAAAATGGGACCTGGACGAGTTGGAGGCGGGTTCACTTCGGGATTAAGATTTTTAACACTTTAACTAGCTCTACACCCCCAAACCACCCACTTTTTAAGCTAATATTTTCTCCTCTATGTCTATACACATGCATTTCCAATCATTACTAGCAGGTAGGAGCAGGAATGCTGGATATTTTGTTCCTTCCCTTCTTATTAGCACAGGGAAATTCAGGCCAGTTGAAGCACCTATTCTACCCATAGAAATCAGCTAACACCACAGAGAGCAAAGGTCACCCTGATCTGCTTGAATAAGTGTCTTGTCATGTGATACATTTACCCAGAGCAGTAACCAATTTAAATAGCTGATTGTTTTTACTACAATGACAGAACTTAAATACTTTAAATTCTGTTACTTTCTGCATACAACTATATAATAACACAATAATCACATCAAGATGGCTGTTACTTGAATCCAGAAATGAGATCAAATTGTGAACTTCTTTCCGGTTGATTGATTCAAAGGAGTCCTTTACTTGTCTTCATCATGCTGATATGTAATCTTATCCATTCGGACAAGTGATGATTGTGATATAATTACTGCAAATTTCTCATGATTGTCAGTTGATTGTTGAGAAATAATTTAGCCTGTGCATATTCTAAAAATATTGTCTTGCTACAAAACATGGACAGCCTTGAATTGATTAATAGCTGCATTTTTTGTGTGAAACTCTTTTGAAATTAAAGGTCAATTTATAGGGACAACTGGAGAAGTATGGGATCAAATAAAGATATAGACCCATAATTTGCTGCAATGTTGATACTGGTGACAAATCCCATAAGTTAGACTGTGGTGCTTGCCGATCCTCAAGTGGTGCATTTTTGCCAAAATTTGCCACAGAAAATCAGAAGCAGTACAACCAATAGTTAATGTAATGATCTCACCACTAACGGTCCGATTTATCTTTGAATTCAACAGCAATACTTTAAAAAAAAATTTTTTCAAGACACGGTACAAGATGAGACTAAAGTACATAAAGTAAGGCAATTTGTTCATCGAGCTAG
The DNA here is from genome assembly GCF_044704955.1 of Pristiophorus japonicus. NCBI lineage: Eukaryota > Metazoa > Chordata > Chondrichthyes > Pristiophoridae > Pristiophorus > Pristiophorus japonicus. The sequence continues at coordinate 383,160,843 of NC_091977.1, read as the reverse complement.
TTTTAAAATCCCTGGCATATTCTGCAATAGAGTAAAGCACCTAATATTAAGGAGTTGGTGGTCTATGATGGAAGTTATTACTTGGTTGGCAGCTCACTGGGCTGTCAAAAGCTGCTGAACTCTTCCACCTCTACAGAATCAACAATTGTTTATCCACAAGCTCACCTTTTACCTGGTTAACTGTCAATGAAATCCTGTGTTTGATTAGCAGATGCACGAACTGAAAACATCAGGAAATGAGAGATCATATAGTCTGGAGACATCTTTTTAAGAAGCTTGTTCGAGATGGTGAGGGTCTTTCCATTTCCTGTTGACACAATGCATGGTGCCTTGTGGGATTGGATAAAACAACAGACTTGAAATTTGAATTATTTATTATAATTTATTTAGAGGGGGGGAAGAAAAACTGTTCAGAATGTGTAATCTCTTATACAAATACAAATGTAATAATACAGTAATAGCAAACCAACGTGGTTGAAAAGGTGAAAAACGAATTTCAAAAATGTTGCCCACATTATTACTTTTTCCATTATGAAGACACAAACTCACCTGAAATTATTTGAGAAACTGGATTTTGGCACTTGGTTAATTTGGTTACTTAGACTGAAATTCAACAGATCTTTTCACTTTAAAAAAGCCACAAAGGGATGTTTTGGAATTTTGCAGATAAAGGCTTTTCAAGGATGAATTACAGAGTTGTGATTGACAACAGAAAGGTGTTGAGGGGAGGTGCAGATGCCATATTTATGGCTGCTTGCTATACAGGTTTTGTTAATATGGAAATCTAATTGACTGCTGATTAAAAGGACCATATAGTTTAAAGACAGGAATTTCTGCTAATGTTGTTGCAACCTTATATCTTCAGCTACAACAGCAATTGGAAATGTATCACTTAAATTTAGTTCTGTGGACAACATTTTAACGAGATAAATAATTTAATTTTGTTGGTAATATATATCGGGGTTGATATTAACCCCTCACATGCTGGGTGAGGGAGTGTCGGTTAAAAGTTAAAAATTGGGCACTGCATCCCAAAACCACCGTGTATGCACCTGCCACCATTTGTACCATGGTAGGTTGCATGGCATGTCTGTGTCCTGCTCTCGAAAGGTGGGACATTTCATTATAATATTTAAATCAGGCTCGCACCGTGCAATTGGGAGCCTATTTAAATTTAGGGCTGGCTTGCCGAGTTTCCCTGGGCTTGGGAAATCCAGCAGCTAAATGGAGACGGGCGCTGCTCGATCAAACAGGAAATGGAATTAAAAAATGATAATGAGCCCCTGCTGTTAAATTCGGCCAGACCTCCGCATTCCTGGGATTTACGGGTTTCCCCCGCAACCACACTCCCCTGCTCACTCCCGCTTCCCTGTAAATATTAGGGCCTTGGCCCCTATATTCATTTAGATATTATATATGTTTATGTGTTGCTTTCCTGAAATTGGATGCAAATCATCAAGATGAAAATTAATTCTCTTTTTTTTTTAAGGACAATAATGAAAACTAATATTACATAAGAACATAAGAAATAGGAGCAGGAGGAGGCCATTCGGTCCCTTGAGCCTGCTCCGTAATTCAATAAGATCATGGCCGATCTGCTCTTGGCCTCAACTCCACTTCCCCGCCCGCTCCCCATAATCCTTGACTCCCTTATCATTCAAAATTTATTTGTGCAGACTTTTCATTTCCGGTATCTCCATCTACACATTGGATTGTGTAGCAAATGGCTACGGTCTCGTTAAAAGCAGGGTTTTAAGTGGCTGCTAGTATAAAAATAACTATGTGATCAGGGTTTATCTTGAATTCTTAGAGTCAGGAGACATGAATATAACTCACAAAGCATCGGGCTTTGTATTGATTAAGAGAAAGATCCGGATTGCTTAGATCATTTCCCAATAATGTTCATTACATGCTAATTTAGGTCAGTGGACAAGAGTTTGTGTGTGGCCTGTGCTGAGCACTGCAAAGACTCCCAAAGCCTGGGAAATAAAACAACCTGCTTCCACAAATACTAGTCAATAAATCACACTGCTGCCATGTCTCCAACACCACTATTTTTCAGTCTAAGTGGCAGCAGTGTGAAGAATGGTTTAAATACAATAAACTCACAACCGCCATTGAGTTTGACAGGGGCGGAACTATGATAACTACATTCTGTCTTTGGCGAGCAGCAATGGCAGTGTGTTCCTGGAAATGATGCCGTAGCATAAGTAATGGCCTAAGTCACTCACTCCATAATTTTCTAGAACTTCTGCACGATAATAATAGCTTACACTGTAAATGCGCTATAACTATGATGCAAATTTTCAAAGATGCAAAGAAAGACATCCATTTAAATAACACCTTTCATGGCCATAGGACGTCCCAAAGCACTTTACAGCCAATAAAGTACATTTTTATGTGTAGTCACTGTTGCAGTATAGAAAATGCGGCAGGCAATTTGCGCACAGCAAGCTTCCACAAACAGCAACGTGATAATGACCAGATAATCTGTGTTATAGTGATGTTGATTGAGGGATAAATATTGTCCAAGACACTGTGGATAACTCCCTGCTCTTCTTCAAAATAGTGCCACGGGATCTTTTATGTCCACCTGAGAGAGCAGATGGGGCCTCGGTTTAATGTCTCATCTGAAAGACAGTACCTCTGACAGTGCAGCATTCCCTCAGTACTGCACTGGAGTTTCAGCCTAGATGTTTGTGCTCAAATGCCTGGAGTAGGACTTGAACCCACAACCTCTGACTCTGAGGCAAGAGTGCTACCAACTGAGCCATAGCTGACACCCGACTGAAATTCCTGGCCATAATCTATGTGATAATTAAATAGTATGCAATTTAAAAAGCAAGGAGTGTATAAATACACAGTTCAGTGCATGAATTCATGATTGCATTTTCTTGTAAAATAATATTTACCACAAACATGGTTTGAGAATGCACTGGTAGAGTTGGAGCTGGTAATAACTGTGTCAAATCAAGAACGGTCACATTAGTCCAAACTGTTTCAAGCCCAACCTTAATTCAAAGGTAATTAAATTGAGTTTTCATTGTATGCAGCCTTTTAATCCCATTAGTGATTCAAATGCTCAACACTTATCTGGATCTGATAAAATATAATGTAAATGAAACAGATGTAAATTAGTGTCACTGTTGCACAAAACTCCATTAATACTTCCAGTGTGACTCCAACATTACATCTTTCACAGTATTACTAGAAAGGTTTGATGACTAACATGTAGTAACAATTTCAGCAGTTTTATTTCATTAAAAATGTTCATTTAAAAATTATAGGTGAGACTGATTCTGCATCATAAATGATAAAGAAGTTTAATCTTAAATTTCGCTATGTATATATTCATAGTAATATAAAACAATACTATGTGATACTTCTTTAGAATAAAATTTCTTCACCTGGAATTTCCATAGGTGCTTCCAATTAGACCATTTCTCCAGCGTTCTCTTGGTGTCCTGGCCAACATTTATCCCTCAACCAACATGACCGAGGAAAACAGATGATCTGATCATTTATCTATTGTTGTTTGTGAGACCTTGTGAGCAAATTGGCCGCCATGTTCCCCTGCATTACAAAGCCACAATACTTCAAAAATAGTATTTCATCGGCTATAAAGTCATTTGGGACATCATGAAAGGCGCTACATAAATGCAAGTTCTTCTTTCCTCCAATCTTCCATCAAAGTGAGATATCCCTGTGGATATTGCCCCCACCTCCAATTTTTCTGCCTGTGAATCAATATGCTATTATACAGATGGAATATTTTATTTGTTTCCTACACTATTTTAAATTTAATGTTCAATCCAGGAGCGAAACAGATCTCAAATAAATGTAGGGAAATCATAGAATCATAGAAGTTTACAGCAAGGAAGGAGACCATTTCGGCCCATCGTGTCCGTGCCGGCCAACAAGAGGCTATCCAGCCTAATCCCACTTTCCAGCTCTAGGTCCGTAACCCTGCAGGTTACGGCACTTCCAAGTGCACATCCAAGTACTTTTTAAACATGGTGAGGGTTTCTGCCTCTACCACCCTTTCAGACAGTGAGTTCCAGACCCCCACAATCCTCTGCGTGAAGAAATTTCCACTCAAATCCCCTCTAAATCATCTACCAATTTCTTTAAATTTATGCCTCCTGGTTGTTGATCCCTCTGCTAAGGGAAATAGCCCCTTTCTATCTACTATATTGAGACCCCTCATAATTATATACACCTCAATGAGGTCTCCCTTCAACCTCCTCTGTTCCAAGGAAAACAAATCCAGCCTATCCAATCTGTCCTCATAGCCTAGATTTTCCAACCCCGGCAACATCCTCGTAAATCTCCTCTGTACCCTCTCCAGTGCAATCACATCCTTCCTGTAATGCGGTGATCAGAACTGCACACAGTACTCCAGCTGTAGCCGAACCAGGGTTTTATACAGTTCAAGTATAACCCCCCTGCTCTTGTATTCTATACTTCGGCTAATAAAGGTAAGCATTCTGTATGTCTTCTTAACCATCTTATCTACCTGGCCTGCTACCTTCAGGGATCTGAGGACATACACTCCAAGGTCCCTTTGTTCCTCTACACTTCGCGATGTCCTACCATTTAATGTGTATTCCCTTTCCTTGTTAGCCCTCCCCAAATGCATTAACTCACACTTCTCCGGATTAAATTCCATTTGCCACTGTTCTGCCCAGCTGACCAATTGATTGATATCTTTCTGCAGTCCACAACTTTCTTCTTCATTATCAACCACACAGCCGATTTTTGTATCATCTGCAAACTTCTTAATCATACCCCGTATATTCAAGTCTAGATCATTGATATATACCACAAAAAGCAAGGGACCTAATACGGAGCCATGCGGAACCTCACTGGAAACATCCTTCCAGTCACAAAACACCATCAACCATTACCCTTTGCTTCCTGCCTCTGAGGCAATGTTTGATCCAACTTGCCACTGTGCACTGGATCCCATGGGCTTTTACTTTTGTGACCAGTCTGCCAAGTGGGACCTTATCAAAAGCTTTGCAAAAATCCAGATACACTATATCATATGCACTGCCCTCATCAACCCTCCTGGTTACTGTTATATATGAATGAAGAGTTTGACTAGATACTGTGAGCTCAAAGTAAAGTGTGACCGTAGTCTTTTATTGCAGGCTCTCCAGCCTGTGAGGCCTCCTTAAGTACAGGTGCTCCCAAAGGATTGTGGGATCCTTTGGGACTCAAGGTGGCTAGACAAGGTATTTACAGGTTTACATATATAACAACACTACCCCTAAAGTCAATAGTATAACTATTTACAAGGTGAGTCGATCTGGGGCCTTCCTTTCCCTGGTCGATCGTCTCGGTGTAAATGCTGGTTTTGGTGAATCGTTTATTGGGCCTCACTGGGCTATTGTGCAGCTGGCCTAGCTGGGCTGCCTGGTGTGGTGAGTCCTGCTGGGCTGCTGCGGGTAATGGGTTCTACTTCGTGGTCAACTGCGGTGTCAGTTGCCACTGGTGTGTATGTTGGGGGGTCAAAGAAGGTAGGGTCCAATGTGGGTTGCTCAGGATAGTCCGTAAATCTGAGTTTGATTTGGTCCAAGTGTTTCCGGTGAATGAGTCCATTTGAAAGTTTGACCCGAAACACCCTACTCCCCTCTTTGGCCACAACAGTGCTGGGAAGCCACTTGGGACCTTATCCATAGTTCAACACAAATAGAGGATCATTGATTTCAATTTCGCGTGACACATTTGCGCTATCATGACATGTACTTTGTTGAAGCCGCCTGCTCTCTACCTGTTCATGTAGATCAGGGTGAACTAACGAGAGCTTTGTCTTAAGTGCCCTTTTCATGAGCAGTTCAGCGGATGGAATCCCAGTGAGCGAGTGGGGTCTCGTGCGGTAGCTAAGCAGGACTCGGGATAGGCGAGTCTGCAGTGAGCATTCAGTTACCCTCTTCAAGCTCTGCTTGATGGTTTGCACTGCTCTCTCTGCCTGACCATTGGACGCTGGATTGAACGGGGCAGATGTAGCATGTTTGATCCCATTACGGGTCATGGACTCTTTTGCACTCGGCACTGGTAAAACATGGCCAGTTGTCGCTCACAAGGACATCAGGCAGGCCATGCGTGGCAAACATGGCCCGCAGGCTTTCAGTAGTGGCAGCGGACGTGCTTGCCGACATTATCTCAAATTCAATCCATTTGGAGTACGCATCTACAACCACTATGAACATTTTACCCAAAAATGGACCTGCAAAGTCGACATGGACCCTGGACCACGGTTTGGAGGGCCATGACTATAAACTTAGTGGCGCCTCCCTGGGTGCATTGCTTAACTGTGAGCATGTGTTACATTTGTGCATGCAGGACTCTAAGTCCGCATCGATACCGGGCCACCGCGCGTGGGATCTGGCTATCATTTTCATCATTACGATGCCTGGGTGGGTACTGTGGCGATCACTGATGAAGGTATCCCTGCCCTTCTTGGGGACCACTACCCGATTACTCCATAGAAGGCAGTTTGCCTGTACAGACATTTCATCTTTGCGCCTCTGGTATGGCTTTATCTCTTTCTGCATTTCCAATGGGACACTGGACCAGCTCCCGTGAAGCACACAATTTTTTACTAGGGACAGTAAGTGGTCCTGGCTCGTCCAGGTTCTAATCTGTCGGGCTGTGACGAGTGATTGCTCACTCTCGCATGAAACATAGAAACATAGAAACATAGAAAATAGGTGCTAAAGTCGGCTATTCGGCCCTTCGAGCCTGCACCACCATTCAATAAGATCATGGCTGATCATTCACCTCAGTACCCCTTTCCTGCTTTCTCTCCATACCCCTTTAGCCGTAAGGGCCATATCTAACTCCCTCTTGAATATATCCAATGAACTGGCATCAACAACTGTCTGCGTTAGGGAATTCCACAGGTTAACAACTCTCTGAGTGAAGAAGTTTCTCCTCATCTCAGTCCTAAATGGCTTACCCCTTATCCTTAGACTATGTCCCCTGGTTCTGGACTTGCCCAACATCGGAAACATTCTTCCTGCATCTAACCTGTCCCGTCCCATCAGAATTTTATATGTTTCTATGAGATCCCCTCTCATCCTTCTAAACTCCAGTGATTACAGGCCCAGTCGATCCAGTCTCTCCTCATATGTCAGTCCTGCCATCCCGGGAATCAGTCTGGTAAATCTTCGCTGCACTCCCTCAATAGCAAGTACGTCCTTCCTCAGATTAGGAGACCAAAACTGAACACAATATTCCAGTTGAGGCCTCAATAAGGCTCTGTACAACTGCAGTAAGACCTCCCTGCTCCTCTACTCAAATCCCCTAGCTATGAAGGCCAAAATACCATTTGCCTTCTTCACCGCCTGCTGTACCTGCATGTCAACTTTCAATGACTGATGTACCATAACACCCAGGTCTCGTTGCACCTCCCCTTTTCCTAATCTGCCACCATTCAGATAATATTCTGCCTTTGTGTTTTTGCCACCAAAGTGGATAACCTCACATTTATCCACATTATACTGCACCTGTCATGCGTTTGCCCACTCACCTAACCTGTCCAAGTCCCCCTGCAGCCTCTTAGCGTCCTCCTCACAGCTCACACCGCCACCCAGCTTAGTGTCATCTGCAAACTTGGAGATATTACACTCAATTCCTTCATCTAAATCATTAATGTATATTGTAAAGAGCTGGGGTCCCAACACTGAGCCCTGCGGCACCCCACTAGTCACTGCCTGCCATTCTGAAAAGGACCCGTTTATCCCGACTCTCTGCTTCCTGTCTACCAACCAGTTCTCTATCCATGTCAGTACATTACCCCCAATACCATGTGCTTTGATTTTGCACACCAATCTGTTGGGTGGGACTTTGTCAAAAGACTTTTGAAAGTCCTAATACACCACATCCACTGGTTCTCCCTTGTCCACTCTGCCAGTTATATCCTCAAAAAATTCCAGAAGATTTGTCAAGCAAGATTTCCCTTTCATAAATCCATGCTGACTTGGACCGATTCAGTCACTGCTTTCTAAATGCGCTGCTATTTCTTCTTTAATAATTTATTCCAACATTTGCTCCACTACTGATGTCAGGGGTAACTGTTCTATAATTAACCATTTTCTCTCTCCTTCCTTTCTTACAAAGTGGTGTTACATTAGCTACCCTCTAATCCAGAGGAACTGATCCAGAGTCGATAGACTGTTGGAAAATGATCATCAATGCATCCACTATTTTTAGGGCCACTTCCTTAAGTACTCTGGGATGCAGACTATCAGACCCTGTGGATTTATCGGCCTTCAACCCCATCAATTTCCCGTGCACAAAGTTGCCGCCTAATAAGGATTTCCTTCAGTTCCTTCTTCTCACTAGTCCCTCGGTCCCCTTGTATTTCTGGAAGGCTAGTTGTGTCCTCCTTTGTGAAGACAGAACCAAAGTATTTGTTTAACTGGTCCGCCATTCTTTGTTCGGCATTATAAATTCACCTGAATCTGACTGCAAGAAACCTACGTTTATCTTCACTAATCTTTTTCTTTTCACATATCTGTAGAAGCTTTTGCAGTCAGTTTTTATGTTCCCAGCAAGCTTCATCTCATACTCTATTTTCTCCCTCCTAATTAAACCCTTTGTCCTCCTCTGCTGAATTATAATATTCTCCCAGTCCTCAGGTTACTGCTTTTTCTGGCGAATTTATCTACCTCTTCCTTGGATTTAACACTATCCCTAATTTCCCTTGTTAGCGACGGTTGAGCCACCTTCCCCCCGTTTTGTTTTTAACTCCAGACAGGGATGTACAATTGTTGAAGTTCATCCATATGATCTTTAAATGTTTTCCATTGCCTATCCACAGTCAACCCTTTAAGTATCACTCACCAGTCTATTCTAGCTAATTCACGTCTCATACCATCGAAGTTACCTTTCCTTAAGTTCAGGACCCTATCTATGAATTAACCGTGTCACTCTCCATCTTAATAAAGAATTCTACCATATTATGGTCACTCTTCCCCAAGGGGCCTTGCACAAAAAGATTGCTAATTAGTCCCTTCTCATTACACATCACCTAGTCTAGGATGGCCAGTTGTCTAGTTGGTTCCTCAACATATTGGTCTGGAAAACCATCCCTAATACACTCCAAGAAATCCTCCTCCACCGCATTGCTACCAGTTTGCTTAGCCCAATCAGTGTGTAGATTAAAGTCGGCCCTGATAGCTGCTGTACCTTGATTGCACGCATCCCTAATTTCGTGTTTGATGCTGTCCCCAACCTCACTATTACTGTTTGGTTGCCTGTACACAACTCCCACTAGCGTTTTCTGCCCTTTGGTATTCCGTAGCTCCACCCATACCGATTTCACATCACCCAAGCTAATGTCCTTCATTACTATTGCGTTATTTTCCTCTTTAACCAGCAATGCCACCCCACCTCCTTTTCCTTTCCAGCTATCCTTCCTGAACGTTGAATACCCCTGGATGTTGAGTTCCCAGCCTTGGTCACCCTGGAGCCATGTCTCCGTGATGCCAATTACATCACATCGGTTAACAGCTAATTTAATTTGCAGTTAATTTGTCCACCTTATTACGAATAGTCCTTGCATTGAGGCACAGAGCCTTCGGGCTTGTCTTTTTAACACCCTTTCCCCTTTAGAATTTTTCTGTCATGTGGCCCTTTTTGCTTTTTGCCTTGGGTTTCTCTGCCCTCTACTTCTACTTTTCTTCTTTCTATCTTTTGCTTCTGCCCCCATTCTACTTCCCTCTGTCTCCCTGCAGAGGTTCCCATCTCCCTGCCATATTAGTTTAACCCCTCCCCAACAGCACTAGCGAACACTCCCCCTAGGACATTGGTTCCGGTCCTGCCCAGGTGCAGACCGTCCGGTTTGTACTGGTCCCACCTCCCCCAGAACTGGTTCCAATCTCCCAGGAATTTGAATTCCTCCCTTCTGCACCACTCCTCAAGCCACGTATTCATCTGAGCTATCCTGCGATTCCTACTCTGACTAGCACGTGGCACTGGTAGCAATCCTGAGATTACTACTTTTGAGGTCCTACCTTTTAATTCAGCTCCTAGCTCCCTAAATTAATCTTGTAGGACCTCATCCCGTTTTTTACCTATATTGTTGGTAGCTATATGCACCACAACAACTGGCTGTTCACCCTCCCCCTTCAATATGACCTGCCTGCAGCCGCTTGGAGACATTCTTGACCCTTGCACCAGGGAGGCAACATACCATCCTGGAGTCTCGATTGCGGCCACATAAACGTCTATTTGCCTTACAATAGCATCCCCTGCCACTATAGCTCTCCCATTCTTTTTCCTGCCCTCCTGTACAGCAGAGCCACCCATGGTGCCATGAACTTGGCTGCTGCTGTTCTGTCTGATGAGTCATCCCCCTCAACAGTACCCAAAGCGGTGTATCTGTTTTGCAGGGGGATGACCGCAGGTGACCCCTGCACTAGCTTTCTTCCACTGCTCTTCCTGTTGGTCACCCATCCTCTATCTGGCTGTCTACCCTTTATCTACGGTTTGGTGAACTCACTAAATGTGCTATTCATGACATCCTCAGCGTCGGGGATGCTCCAGAGTAAATCCACACGCAGCTCCAGTGCCACAATGTGGTCTGTCAGGTGCTGCGGTCGGAAACACTTCCAGCACATGACACTGGAAGCGTCACTGACTTCCCACATAGCACAGGAGGTGCATGACACTGTCCGAGCTGTCCTGCCATGACTTAACCCTTAGATTAACTTAATTTGCTTCCATTACCATGACTAAATCTACGAGCTGTGCCATTTCCAACCTGTGGTGGGCAATGGCAGCCTACTCAGAGCATCGGCACAGTTTTCAATGCCTGGCCTGTGGCGGATGGCGTAGTTGTATGTGGACAATGTGAGCGCCCATCTCTGAATGCGGAACGATGCATTCGTATTTATCCCCTTACTTTCGGAAAAAAGGGATATCAGTGGCTTATGTTCAGTTTCCAATTCAAATTTGAGCCCAAACAGATATTGATGCATTTTCTTTACCCCATAAACACACGCTAACGCTTCTTTTTCAATTATGCTGTACGCTCTCTCAGCCTTAGACAGACTCCTGGATGCATAAGCAACCGGTTGCAGTTTCCCAAAATCATTAGCTTGTTGCAATACACAGTATGACGATGCATCACATGCTCGTACTAAACGCTTACATGGATCATACAACACAAGCAACTTGTTTGAGCATAACAATTTTCTAGCTTTTACAAAGGCATTTTCTTGGCTTTTACCCCATACCCACTCGTCTCCTTCACACAGTAAGACATGCAGTGGTTCGAACAGTGTGCTGAGACCTGGCAAGAAGTTCCCAAAGTAGTTCAGGAGTCCTAGAAACGACCGCAGCTCCATCACGTTCTGTGGCCTCGGTGCATTCTCGATTGCCTCCGTCTTCGAATCGGTGGGCCTGATGCCGTCCACCGCGATTCTTCTCCCCAGGAACTCCACTTCAGGTGCCAGGAAAACACACTTCGACCATTTTAACCTGAGCCCCACGTGGTTGAGTCGACTAAGAACCTCCTCCAGGTTCTGCAGATACTCGACTGTGTCCCGACCTGTAACCAAGATGTCGTCCGAGAAGACCACCGTGCGCGAGACCGACTTCAGTAAGCTTTCCATGTTTCTCTGGAATATCACTGTGGCTGATCGAATCCCAAATGGGCATCTGTTGTAAATGAAGAGACCTTTGTGCATGTTAATGCAGGTGAGGCCCTTCGATAATTCCTCCAGCTCCTGCGTTATGTAGGTCGAGGTAAAGTCCCGTTTCGTGAACATCTTTCCTCCCACCAGCGTCGCAAAAAGATCGTCTTCCTTTGGTAGTGGGTATTGATCCTGCAAGGAAAAACGATTGATAGTTACTTTGTAATCACCACAGATTCTGACGGTGCCGTCTCCCTTGAGGACTGGGACAATGGGATTGGCCCACTCATTGAACTCGATCGGCGAAATGATGCCCTCTCATTGCAGCTGATCCAGCTCGACCTCCACCCTCTCATCATGTATGGTCCTGCTCTCGCCTTGTGATAGATGGGTCGCGCCCCCGGAATCAAATGGATCTGCACTTTTGCTCCTTGGAACTTCCCGATGCCTGGTTTGAACAGCGAGGGGAACTTGTTTAAGACTTGGGCATATGAAGTGTCGTCAACGGACGAGGGCGCTTGGACGTCGTCCCAGTTCCAGCGTATCTTTCCCAGCCAACTCCTGCCGAGCAGCATGGGGCCATCGCCTGTTACCACCCAGAGTGATAACTTGTGCACTGCTCCATCGTAAGAGACCTTTACAGTACCACTGACGATTACGGGAATCAGTTCCTTTGTGTAAGATCTCAGTTTAGTGCGAATGGGAGTCAGGACTGGCCTTGAGGCCTTGCAACACCACAATTTATTGAAAGTCTTTTTGCTCATAATGGACTGGCTCGCGCCCGTGTCCAGCTCCATTGACACTGGGAGTCCATTTAATTCAACTTTTAGCATTATCGGGGGACATTTTGTGGTAAATATGTGCACCCCATATACCTCTGCCTCCTCGGTCTGAGGCTCTGATTCATCCTGATCCATCGTGAATCTGTCCTCCTCTGCAACATGGTGGTTTGCAGGATTCGCAGGGTTTGCATCTCGCCTGCACATACGTTCCACAGCCCTTGTAAACGTACCCTTTGAAGTGGCATGAATGGAAACAATGATCACCCCTGCAGCGCCAACAAGGTGTTAATGGCCTTGCATTCATCATCTTTGATGGTGGACTCTGAGACATCTGCAGACTTGCAGCAGCAGGCATATGGGGCCTGCCCTGTAGGTTGCAATTTGAAAACAACATAATTTTGTTCACAGTACTTGTAGCAGCACTCGTGTGCTGAGAGATTTGCTTAGTATTGTCACTGGTGGCAATGAATGCCTGGGCTATTGCTATGGCTTTACTCAAGGTTGGGATCTCTACAGTCAAAAGTTTGCAAAATATCACTTCATGGCCAATGCCAAATACGAAGAAGTCCCTGAGCATGTTTCCAAATATCTTTCAAATTTGCAATGTCCTGCAAGGCGTCTGAGCTCGGCGACATAGCTCGCCACTTCCTGCCCTTCAGACCTTTTTTAGGTGTAGAACCGGTACTTTGCCATCAGAATGCTTTCCTTCGGGTTCAGATGCTCCCGGACCAGTGTGCACTAATCATCGTACGATTTCTCTGTGGGTTTCGCTGGAGCAGGCAGATTTTACATGAGGCCATACTTTGTTGCCCCACAGACGGTGAGGAGAATCGGCCTTCATTTGGCAGCGTTCGCTTCTCCTTCCAGTTCGTTGGTCATGAAGTATTGGTCGTGTCACTCCACGAATGTTTCCCAATCATCTCCCTCTGAAAATTTCTCCAGGATGCCCACTGTTCTCTGCATCTTTGGGTTCATCATCTGTATCTCGTCGCCAGTTGTTATGTATGAATGAAGAGTCTGTGAGCTCAAAGTAAAGTATGACCGTAGTCTTTTATTGCAGGTCTCCAGAGTGCCTCTCTAGCCTGTGAGGCCTCCTTAAGTACAGGTGCTCCCAAAGGATTATGAGATCCCTTGGGACTCCAGGGGATGAGCCCTCTGGTGGCTATACAAGGTATTTACAGGTTTACATATATAACAGTTACCTCCTTGAAAAAGTTAGTCAGACACGACCTTCCCTTAACAAATCCGAGCTGACTGTCCTTGAATAATCCGTGTCTTTCTAAATGAAGGTTTATCCTGTCCTTCAGTATTTTTTCCAATAATTTTCCCACCATTGAGGTCAGGCTGACTGGCCTGCATTTACTCGGTCTATCCCTTTCTTCCTTCTTAAACAAAGAAACAAAGGTACAACATTAGCAGTCCTCCAGTCCTCTGGCACCACACGTAGCCAGAGAGGGCTGGAAAATAATGATCAAAGCCTCTGCTATTTCGTCCTTTGCTTCGCTTAACAGCCTGGGATACATTTTATCTGGACCTGAGGACTTACCACTTTCAAAGCTGCTAAACCCCTCAATAACTCCTCTCTCACTATATTTATTTCATCTAATATTTCACATTCATTCTCCTCGATAGCAGTGTCTGCATCGCCCCCCTCTCCTTTGTGAAAACAGAAACAAAGTTTTCATTAAGAACCATACCCACGTCCTGCGCCTCCACACACAGATTACCTTTATGGTCTCGAATAGGCTCTACCCTTTCTTTAGTTATCCTCTTGTTCTTAATATATTTATAAAACATCTTTGGGTTTTTCTTGAATTTACTTGCCTAGAATTTTTCATGCTCTCTCTTTGCTTTCCTAATATCCCTTTTACTTTCACCCTTGGACTTTCTACACTGCGCTAGAGACTCTGCAGTATTTAGCCCTCAGTATCTGTCATGAGCTTCCTTTTTTTTCTTTATCCTACTCTATATGTCCTTAGACATCCAGGGGGCTCTAGATTTGTTAGTCCCACCCTTTTTCTTCAAGGACACATATTTGGTCTGAACCCTCCGGATCTCCTCCTTGAATGCCTCCCACTGCTCTGACTCTGATTTACCATCAAGTAGTTGTTTCCAGTCCACTTTGGCTAAATCACCTCTCAGCTTAGCTCAGCTCCCCAATTTAGAATTTTTATTCCTTGTCTATCCTTGTCCTTTTCCATAACTACCTTAAATCTAACTGAATTATGATCACTCGTACCTAAATGCTCTCCCACTGATACCCCTTCCACCTGCCCAGCTTCATTCCCTAAAACTAAATCCAGAACCGCCCCCTCCCATGTTGGGCTTGCTACATACTGACTAAAAAAGTTCTCTTGAATGCATTTGAGGAATTCCACACCCTCTATACCCTTCACACTAACTTTGTCCCAGTTAATATTAAGATAGTTGAAATCACCAACTATTACTGCCCTATAGCTTTTGCACGCCTCAGAAATTTGCCTACATATTTGCTCTTCTATCTCCCTCTCACTGTTTGGAGGTCTATAGTACACGCCCAGCAGTGTGATCGCCCCTTTTTTATTTTTCAATTCAACCCATATGACCTCGTTTGATGATCTCTCTAACATATCCCTCCTCACAGCTATAATAGATTCTTTAATCAATACCGCGACCCCCCATCCCTTTTTACCTCCCTCTCTATCCCGTCTGAAAATCCTGTAACCAGGAATGTTGAGCTGCCATACTTGCCCCTCTTTTAGCCCTGTATCTGTAATAGCTATAATATCATACTCCCAAGTGTGCTCTTAGCTCATCTGCCTTATTTGCTGTACTCCTTGCATTGAAGTATATGCCATTTAGTACAGACAGACCGCCTTGTTGACTACTTTCTAGCCCTTGTTTCTTCTGTCCTTCAAATTCACTTTCTACATTTTTGCTTTCCAATTCCAGCTTTACTTCCCTCCCTACTGAATCTATTCTCCGGTTCCCATCCCCCTGCCAAGCTAGCTTAAACCCTCAGCAGCAGCATTCGCAACCCCCCCCCAGCCCCCGCGAGGATACTGGTCCCGGCTCTGTTGAGCTGCAACCCGTCCAGCTTGTACAGGTTCCACCTCCCCCAGAAGCGGTCCCAATGCCTCAGGAATCTGAAACCCTCCCTCCTGCACCATCTCTCCAGCCACGCATTCATCTACTCTATTCTCCTATTTCTGTACTCACTAGCTCGTGGCACCAGGAGTAATCCGGAGATTACTACTTTGAGGTCCTGCTTTTTATTCTCTCTCCTGGCTCCCTAAAATCTGCCTGCAGGACCTCATCCCTCTTTCTAACTATGTCATTGGTACTGATATGGACCACAACCTCTGGCTGTTCACCCTCTCCTCCCAGAATGCCCTGCAGCCGCTCAGTGACATCCTTGACCCTGGCACCAGGGAGGCAACATACCATCCTGGAGTTACGTCTGCGGCCGCAGAAATGCCTGTCTGCTCTCCTAACTATTGACTGTTGAATGCCCTACCAGTATAGCTCTTCCATTCTTCTTCCTCCCCCCAATGCAAGGAAGGCAGAAACATATGGGATAGTGGTGAATATGTTTTGCACACGCAAGGCCATGTATTTTATTTCTGCATAGTTTGTGAAGTCACCCCACAGTACCAAGAGTTTCATGTACATGTGGTTTATACATTGGAATGTTCAGACCTGAAATCTGGCTTCAGATCTGAGAATAATTGGAATCGAGATTTGTGAACTATGGGCTCACTTCCTTTTTTCATAACTTCACTTGGTGTTACTTCTGCTGTCACACTCCCATGAATGCAACTATTGCCAACTGTCAATTCTAAGTTGGAATTTTATTAATATACTATCATTTTTGAGGGTGGCCTGGTGTGCCAACAACTAAGAACACTAATGAACACTGCATCAACAGAAAGAAAAAAGAAAAATTGTGCATTTATATAGCACCTTTCACAAACACATGATGTCCTAAACCATTGAAATACTTTTGAAGTTTAGTCACTATTGTAATGTAGGAAAGGTGGCAGCCAATTTGCGCATAGCAAGCACTAAGAATTATTCCCCTGCTTTTCCTTGAATAGTGCCATGGGATATTTTATGTACACCTGAAAGGACAGACAGGGCCTCTGTTTAATGTCTCAATTGAAAGACGGAAAAACAGGACCTGGGTTCACTCTTGCCTATCTCTATAAACAATTTATAACGGCTGAATTTGATACTTAATGGTTGCCATCTGTAGACATGCAAAACCCCATTTACCATTGCAAATTTGGGTTCCATGCTGACTTTCTTTATGCCAGATGAGGCTCTGCCCACAGGCCTTGCCTATAAAGATTGGGTAGTTCCAGAGGAAAGTGGCTTGGCCTGCTGAAGTGAATTATTTAAAGGAGATTCCAGAAGCCTACACTTATTGCTGTTTTAGTGGATTGTGAACATCTATGTTGCTGGATTTAACTTTTTGTATAGTTCGGGATGCTCTGATTTTTATTCCTTTTGCTGCAGTCTTCAGCTTAACAAATCTATTGCTTGCAGTCTTGCTCATTACTACTGCTGTAGAATGTGCAGAGGAACCAAGATGGGACGATGAGAATTCCAGCAGCTCTTCCTGATCTGGCTATGGCGATTGAATTCCTCTGAAGCTACATGTGCTCTTGATAATAATTCAGGAACTGCATTAACACATCAGCTGTACCTGTGGATGTCAGAGACCTGTCTCTGCTGCACCCACTTTATCAGAGCTATGCCATCTTCTGTAGGCTGATCTGTAGACAATGAGGAGAATTTTCATGGGATTTCCTCAATATCCCACTGTAACTACAGGGGGAATTCTGGAGAACCAGTTAAGTGATTGGTGTACCCCAGCAGAATTTCTAGACATGTGTTTATGGCTACCATGCCACTCCATTTAACTGTAAAGGTGATAATAGCAATGGGGCAGAAATTGCTGCAATGGCATATATCACATCAAACAAGGTTATTGGACTTTTTAACCTCAATGTTCAGATTGCACTGCGCCATTAGCGCCAAATGTCAATGTTGCATCTGGGACCTCGTGAATGCTGTGCCCAATGGTTTATCTCCTTAACCACTGAAAGATAAGAATAGAGAAAGAAACAGCAAATGACAGAGAAGAAAATAGGATAAATTAACCAAATTAGAGACACAAGAGAAATAAAGAGCGGGAAAGAAAGAGAGTGAATTAAGAGAGAGAGAATAAAGAGAAAGAAAGGAAAATTAAGAAAATAATTAATAAGAACAAGCAGAAGAAGAGGACGTTGTAACCCACTTTGTTTGGGAATTGTTGTACTGGTCCTAGGTAATAAAGCTTACCCACCTGGTTACAAGTTCCACCACTTGCCCCGCCCAAACTATCGTCGTGGCAGTGTGGCTCTTATCAACAAATATTTCCCTCTACTCCTCTGGCACCTTCTCCTTTGAGCATCTCGCCTTGTTCCACCTCTCTGGTCTCTCATTTAAATTCCTTGTTCTCTACCATACACCCAAGTACAATGGCAAGTTTCTCACCAAGATATCCTCACTGTTTTCCTCCCTCAGCCTCTGTGCCGAGCGACTTCTCATCCCCGGTGATTTTAACCTACGTCTGAAATCATCATGCTCTCTCTTCTCTGAGTTCACTGTCCTCCTATCCTCCCTTAGTCTCTCCCTCCATATAAACTTCCCAATCTATATTCCTAGCCATCCATTCGACCATGCCAGCTCACATGGCCTCTCTACTCACATCATGTCAGTCACACATAAGGCCATATCTGATCTCTGTATCGCTTTCCACCCACATCCTCCTTCCTCCTCCCAAGCCCACTTCTGTGTCTGCCCCGGAAAAAAACTTTTCCCCCCAAGTCACTTACAACTGCAAATTCAAGTTCTTTTGGCCCTCCATGACATTTTTGCAGCTATCAATCTGCTCAACCACACTCTCACCTTCACCTTTGATGCCCTTGCCCCCATTAAAACCATTACTCTCTCTCACACCCTGATCATTACCCTGTTGCGGCCCTCATCTCCGCTTCCTTCAGTCCAAGGGTTGCAGACTTGAACGTTTATGGCGGACAACTGGTTGAGCCATTCATCGCCAGATCTGGCTGGACCATATAAAGCACTATCGGGTCCTGCTCACCTCTGTCAAAATTGCTCACTACTCCAGGATCATCCTGGAATGCAAAGATAATCCCTGGATTCTCTTCTCCATGACAAAGCGTCTTCTTAAACCCCACTCCTCCTCCTCCTCCATCCTCACCTCCAACAAGTGCGAGGAGCTCATGGACTTCTTTGTCACTAAGGTTGAGACCATCTGTTCAGTGGCCTCTGCCACTTTCCTCCCTTCCCTTAGTCCACCAGGCCAGACTTCTCCTAAGGTTTCTCCTGTCTTAGTCTTGAACTCTCTAGTTTCTCTGCTATTTCCCCTCATTCCCTCTCCAAGCTCACTGTGTCCCTGATACTCACCTCATACTCCCTTGACCCTATTCCCACCAAAGTGCTGACCACCCAACTTTCCTTCCTGGACCCCATGTTAGCTGATATTGTAACCAGTTCATTCACCTCAAGTACTGTCCCTCTCCCTTTCAAATCTGCTGTCATCACACCTTCCCTAAAAAAAAAACACTCTTGACCCGTCTGTCTTTGCAAACTACCATCCCATCTCCAACCTTCCTTTCCTCTCCGAAGTTTTTGAACATGTTGTTGCCTCCCAAATCCATGCCCATCTTTCCTGCAACTCCATATTTGAACCCCTCCAATCAGGCGTTTGCCCCTGCCACAGTATGAAACCGCTCTTATCAAAGTCTCAAATGGCATCCTATGTGACTATGACTGTGGTCAACTATCCCTCCTCATCCTCTCGACCTTTGACATGGTTAACCACTACATCCTTCTCCAAAGTGTCTCCTCTATTGTCCAGCTGCGTGGGTCTGACCTTGCTTGGTTCCATTCTTATCTATCTAGTCGTAGCCAGAGAATCATTTGCAATCTCTTCTCTTTCTGCCCCTGCATAGTTACCTCTGGAGAGCCCAAGGAGCTATCCTTGCCCCCCTTCTATTTCTCATCCACATGCTGCTCTTCGACGACATTATCTAAGAAACACAATGTCAGATTACACATAAGAACATAAGAATTAGGAGCAGGAATAGGCCATTCGGCCCCTTGAGTCTGCTCCGCCATTCAATAAGATCATAGCTGATCTTCACTTTCCCGCCTGATCTACAGATCCCTTCATTCCCCTAGAGCCAAAAAATCTTTCTATCTCAGCCCTGAATATATTCAGCGCTTCAACATCCACAACCTTCTGTTTTTTTTAAATTCATGGAATGTGGGCATCGCTGTCAAGCCTGGCATTTACAGCCCATCCCTAATTGCCCTTGAGAAGGAGGTGGTGAGCCATTGCCTTGAACTGCAGCAGTTTTTCCTCGCGCTTTGATACAACTGAGTGGCTTGTTAGGCCATTTCAAAGGGCAGTCAAACACATTGCTGTGGGTCTGGGGTCAGATCGGGTAAGGGCGGCAGATTTCCTTCCCGAAAGAACATTAGTGAACCAGATGGCTTTTTACGCCAATCCAGTATTTTCATGGTTACCATTACTGATACCAGCTTTTTAAAATTCCAGATTTTTAAAGAACTAAATTCAAATTCCACAACTGCCGTGGTGGGATTTGAACTCATTGGGTTGGATATTACTAACCTTGGCGGGATGTAGTGGGTGACATCAGTGCCGGGTTCCAGCCTCATTGCCGGCTCCAGCCTACTGTCCAAAATGATTTTCCCCTGATTGGGCTTGTTAAGCTCGCCCAGCGTGTTTGCCGGCCAATTAGAGGAAGCGGGTCTGATGACGTCATTTGATGAAGCATCATCAGCCGGTTTCCTTAAAGGGACCATGCACAAATTTATTTTGACAGTTGTGCTGTCAGTGTTCTACAGCATTGAGGTACTGCAAACACTGACAATGACTGCACAGAGGTGCAGGGCTGCACCCAGGCTCTCCCATGACTCCCTTCAAATGTTTATGGAGGGATCCACAGCACGCAGGGTAGTTCACTTCCCTTCCAGTGGGCAGAAGAGACCTTCCCAGGAGACCAACGCAGCCTGGTTGCACATTGCACATGAGGACATAAGCAGGGATGTCGTTAGGAGGACCAGGCTGCAGTGGCGCAAACCTTTCAATTATTTCAGTAGATCACAGAACGTTACTGCAAAGCCACTCAACCTCATCCTGCTGTGCCACTCATCGCATCCCCATCACTCTGCCTTCCCTACCCTACTCCTGCACATCTTTACTCACACCAACATACCTTGCACCCCCACCCATCCCTCTCTATCTACATTATCACTTCGCCATCTCACTAGCCACCCCTCACTCACCCTCATCCTAGTGCAATCATATCAACTAACAACACACAACGGTAGACACTTGGATGATTTATGCAATGTTCATGTAAAGTTTCTGTTAATGTGGTGTCAAACATTGAAACCTTTATTTTGAACACATTGCGTTCTTAGACAGATTTGTGTGCACCTTTGGAAGTGGCTTAGTGAGTTGCAGTGAATGGTGAGATGTAACGGTATCCCCGGCAATGAAGATAAGTGTGCAAGGAATGGTTTGGGCATCGTAGGGATGTTTTATGGTGTTGATGTGGGGTGGTGCCAACCTGGCACATCTTGTGACAGCCAGGGTGTATGGCATCAAGTGAAGTAATTCTAGCCATGGTGATGCCATCCCTGGTCTCCCAGGCAGCAATATGGTCGGGTGCTGATGCCCTGTGTCCGGTGCAGCATCAGTTGATTGCAGAGAAGGTTGTTGTTGGTGCTGCTGGTATGCCTAGTGCTGGTGGTGTTGAGGCTGATCGTGGTGGGATTCTGAGGACCAAGTTGAGATAGTTTCAAGAGCACTGATGCTGATGGAATAGGCGGCAGGTGAAGTAAAGATGACAGAAGTGATCTGTCAATGGTGGGAGAGCTATTGAGATCAGACTGGATGGAGACGTGTAAAGACTTGCAGCATTCTGAATCTGTAGTAGAAATGCATTTTAGAGAAACTAATGGCTAAGGGAAGATATTTGATTCAGCTGGGAGCTTTGACTTGATATTTGAAGTTGTCAACTCATCAGTTGAAAGAATGGCAAGTGACCTCCTGCCTAAGCTTCACTGACGAGGTCTCGGCACAGTCGGAAATTGGTGGGCAACCTGTCAAAATCAAAAATCTGGGAAAAAAGCATTGTTAAGTGACTGAAACAAGCCACTAATGATTTCAGTTGCCTCCCCCACTGCTGTGTGTCGGGTCTGCTCAGCGCTGGCAGACCTGACATTTGGGAAGTGTGCATGGTGGCAGATTGACAGCAGGGTCCCGACATGCTGTCAATTAACGACATTTTCACACCTGAGGGTGCCACCAATCGCGCCCGCTGATGACCCCCTGAAAAATTCTCCTATTGTCTCTGAATAATTAGTCCAGGTCTCTGGATTACTAGTCCAATAACATAACCACTATGCTATCATTCCAAATTTGGAGAATTCCAAAGATTCACAACCCTCTGAGTGAAGAAATTCCTTTTATCTCAGTTTTAACTGGCTGACCCCTTATCCTGAGAGTATGCCCCCTAGTTCTAGACTCGGCAGCCAGGGGAAACAACCTCTCAGCATCTACCCTGTCAATCTCCCTCAGATCACCTCTCATTCTTCTAAACTCCAGACAGTATAGGCCCAATCTACTCAATCTCGCCTCGTAGAACAACCCTTTCATCCCAGGAATCGATCTAGTGAACATTTGTTGCACAGCCTCTAAGGCAGATATATCCTTCCTGAGATATAGAGACCAAAACTGTGCACAGTACTCCAGGTGTGGTCTCACCAAGGCCCTGTATAATTGTAGCAAGACTTCCTTACTCTTGTGCTCCCACCCCATTGTAATAAAAGCCAACATGCCATTTGCTTTACTAATTGCTTGCTGTACATGCATGCAAAATCTCTGTGTTTCCTGTACGAGGACTAATTCTCTCTGAAAACCAACATTTAATCGTTTCTCATCATTTAAAAAATATTGCAGCAGAAATTTATCTCGAGGACTTCCCGCGGGCAAAGCACTAAATAATTGACATAAAATGCGCACATACCTGAAGCTGCTGCGCCGGCTCGAGATCCAGGTCCACAGGCCTCCTCTCGCAGCGCGTGCTCGTAGGGACGTCCGCAGGAGTCACGTGGGCCTGGGCACCCAATCACAGGTAAGTATTTTCTCATTCATCGTAATAGGAGATTCGTAAGTTACGAATCTCTTATTACAATGAACGAATCTCCTATTACTATGAATGAGAAAACCCCCAAAACGCACAAACACTACATAAAACTTTGCAAATACACCTCACACAGTACACTAATAGAAAGTAAAGTTGTTATACATGTTTTTTAAAGAAAAGAAATTTGCCGATTTTTAAAAAAAGTTAGGGTTAGGGTTTAAAATAAAATTACCTGAGTGCGCAGGGTTTTAACATAAATATGTTTTTTTAATTCTATTTTAATCATATTTTTTATAGGTTTTTATACTCTTATGCCTGTAAAAGTGGGCTCTGCGCATGCTTTTATCAGGCGCAAGAGTTTTGAGGACATTTGCTGGGCAAGATATGCGTAAATCCCGCAATCTTGCCCGTACAAATGTCCTTGCTCCCGAGATGTCTAGGATCTGTCAAGCTCCAGCTTGACAGATCGGAAAAGCCAGTTGAAAATCGGCTTTTCCAATGCCTTCCCGGGTCCGTAGAAACTTCGTATGGGCCCGGGACGTCGGAATTTCTACCCCATTATGTTTTTCTATTCTTCCTTACAAAATGAATAAGCTCACATTTCCCCACATTACACCCCACCTGCCACCTTATTGCCAATCACTTAATCTGTCTATATCCCTTTTCAGGCTCTTTAGTTTCCTCCTCACAATTTGCTTTCCCACCTAGCTCTTTATCGTCAGCAAACTTGGATACATTGCACTCGGTCCTTTCATGTAAGTATTAACATAGATGCAGCCCAGGCACTGATCCTACGGCACCCCACCAGCTACAGCCTGCCAATCTGAAAATGACCCGTTCATCCCTACTCTCTGTTTTCTGTTTGTTAACCAGTCTTCTATGCTAATATATTACCCCCAACCCTATGAAACTTTATCTTGCACAGCAACCTTTTATGTGGTACCTTATCGAATGCTTTTTGGATATCCAAATATATCACATCTACTGGTACCCCTTTATCTACCTTGTTAGCCGTTGCATCCTGAAAATTATTCCCCTTAACACTAACAGGAGTGTAGATGTCAAGACTGGCACAAATATACTGATAGGCAGATAAAAGGTTTAAAAAAAACCTTTTGAAACAATTCACTACCTGCTGGAGTGAGACACCACAGCTTCATTGTTCCCTTTCTGTGCCCCAAGGTTGAAAGTCATGTCAGGATCATAAATCATGCTATTGACAGGGTCTTTACAACATGACTTAATATATCAGCCCTAAATGGCTGCAGCGAGATTAATTCGCATTAACATCCTAAATCCAGCAATTCCATGATATGCAATGAACTTCAATGGGGAACCTCACTGCAAGGAGGTAATTCTTTCGGCTTATCTCTTTATCGTCACAAATTGCTGATGATTTATGAATGATTAATGGTGAATGCCATTAATGCATCATTATTTCTCCAGCAATTCCTGGGCCATTAACTTTTTATGTTACAGGATCCTTCCAGGGGACATTAGTCAAATCAGCCAGTATGCTATGCACAAATGCCATCTGAAGTGGGTAGCACTCTCGCCTCTGAGTCAGAAGGTTGTGGGTTCAAGGCTTGCTCCAAAAATCTAGGCTGACACTCCAGTGCAGTACTGAGGGAGTGCTGCACTGTCAAAGGTGCCCACTTTCACATGAGGCATTAAACTGAAGCTCCTTCTGCTCTCTCAAGTGGATGTAAAATATCCCATGGCATTATTTTGAAGAACAGAGGAGTTATCCCCGGTGTCCTGGGCAATATTTATCGCTCAATCAACATAACAAAAGCAGATTATGTCATTATCACATGGCTGTTTGTGCGAGTTTGCTGAGCGCAAATTAGCTGCCACGTTTCCTACATTGCAACAGCGACCACACTTCAAAAGTACCTCATTGGCTGTAAAGAACTTTGGGACATCCGGTGGTCATGCAAGGTGCTATATAAATGAAAATCTTTCTTCTTTATTTCTTTGATCTATTGAGTATGGGGGAGAATTGCCATGGGACTCTCTTGCTGTCCTGACCATTACTAAGTAAGCTATAGATATCAATTTTAACCCCAACTCCCACTCCACCCCCAATGATGGACGAGGGTGGGCGGGGGGGATAAATTGGCAAAAATTTAAAACCTGAACTCAACCCGCCGCAAACAAGTCTACTTCCCATTAGACCATGGTGTGTTTGGGTGCATGTTCTTGAGAGGCGGGTTAGTGATTTTAATATTTAATATTTAAATCAGGGTGAATTAATTAGATTTTCACCGCAATTTGAATTTAACGCCTCCTGCGCAGGTAATTCTGCATTAAAACGGAGGCAAGATTGATCAGCGCTTCATTAAGCTATTTAAAGGACAGGAGTCCTGAGATTAATAAAGGCTCAGTGTTCACAGCTTCTTTCTCAGTTCCCCTTGGGAAACAGTTTGTTGATAGTTGTGAGATTTATTTTTACTGTTTGGAGGTCTTCACACACACAACATCAGGATGGGTAGTGCCTTGCAACTTTAGATTGACAATCAGCAGCAGCAAGACCGTGGTGTGGACAACAGAAAGGGGAGCAACAGAGAGGTTGAGTTCACAGGAGGCACTACTCTGCCTCATCATCATCATAGGCAGTCCCTTGGAATCGAGGAAGTCTTGCTTCCGCTCTTAGAATGAGTCCTTAGGTGGCTGAACAGTCCAATACACGAACCACAGTCCCTGCCACAAGTGGGACAGACAGTCGGTGAAGGTAAGGATGGGTGGGACAGGTTTGCCTCACGTTCTTTCCGCTGCCTGCGCTTGATTTCTGCATGCACTCAGTGATGAGACTCGAGGTGCTCAGCGCCCTTCCGGATGCACTTCCTCCACTTAGGGCGGTCTTTGGCCAGGGTCTCCCAGGTGTCGGTGGGGATGCTGCACTTTATCAGGGAGGCTTTGAGGGTGTCCTTGTAACGTTTCCTCTGTCCACCCTTGGCTCGTTTGCCATGAAGGAGTTCCGAGTAGAGCGCTTGCTTTGGGAGTCTCGTCTCTGGCATGCGGACAATGTGGCCTGCCCAGCGGAGCTGATCAAATGTGGTCAGTGCTTCAATGCTGGGGATATTGGCCTGGTTCCATGCCTCCATAACCAGTGCCTGCGAAGAGATACTTGGTCAAACCAGAAAACACCAGGACTGGTTTGATGAGAATGATCAGGAGATCCAAGAATTAATAGATCGCAAGCGCAGAGCATTTCTGAGCCTTACCCCACCTAATGGTGTACAGACAGAGGCTCAACTTTCTTGACCTCTCAAAAGAACAGTACTTTTGAAGGCTGAGATTGTCATGTGACAGATGGTCGCAGACATCTGCAGCCTTTTAGTAGAAGAGCAGCTCTCAGTTGAACCTGGTAGCTAGGCATTACCAGTGGCTGTGAAAGTCCCCATTGCTCTCCACTGTTTTGCCTCTGATTCACTCCAGGGCGCTACCGGGGACATCTCGGCTGCACATAAATGCAAAAGACAGATGACGGATTGATTAATTTCCAGAGTTGAGAGTTGTCTAAACTTCCCTGTTATATCAATAGCCAGAATGAGCAGGCATTGGATTTGCATCTCTGGCTGGCTTCCCACAGGCATAGGGTGCTATCAATTGCACAAATGTGGTAATCTGAGCACCTTCAGATCAACTAGGAATATCCATCAATTGTAAGGAATTTAATTTCATCAATGTTCTGTTGGTTCCCTGCAAGAAAAGGTTCACGCAGCTCTGTGTTGGCATCTCCCAGCCATTATGTTTCTATACTATGGCAGTCCAGCATCCCTGACCTGTGTGTACCTGAAACCACCCTTGAGGGGTGGCTGCTAGGTGACAAATGATACCCCCTTCAAACCTGGCTGACGACACCTCTGAGGAACCCTACCAATCAACCCCAAGAGCAGTACAATGACAGCCAAATGACAATCAGATGTGTTATCGAGCAAGCAATCAGCATGCTCAGGTTACGCTTCGGGTGCCTGGACAGGTATGGAGGCGCCCTTCAGTACTCACCAGTGAGAGTCTCCCTCCTGGGAGCGGAGCTATTTAATGCTGTCACCATGCAGCCGTGAAGTCCGAGGGGGGAATTTTAACATGGGTGAGCGGGTGGGACTGGGTGAGGGTGGTGGGTTAAATTGCGAAAAATTTTGAGCGTGTCGGGAAGCTGACTCCAAACCACCGACTTCTGGGTTTTATGGAGGTGTGACAAGGGGCGGGCAGTCAACCCACTCCCAGGAGATGGCTTGACATTTTTTATATTTTAATGAGGCTGGAAGCCTCTAATTTAATGGGCTTTGCAGGTTTTACAGTGGTCGGCTGGGTTTCCTAGGACTCGGGGAAACTTGACAGCTGAAGCAAGGCGAGGAGAGCTTTGTAGAGAAAGTAAGTGCCTTCACTTGTGGGCCAGGAGTCGTCGGAGTGCTATCCCCGGATCCCCAAGCACTCTTCCATCACATCGCATTTGGAAAGCAGTGACAGGATCGGTTCAAGTCAGCATGGATTTATTAAAGGGAAATTTTGCTTGACAAATCTTCTAGAATTTTTTGAGGATGTAACTAGTAGAGTGGACAAGGGAGAACCAGTAGATGTGGTGTATTTGGACTTTCAAAAGGCTTTTGACAAGGTCCCACACAAGAGATTAGTGTGCAAAATTAAGGACATGGTATTGGAGGTAATGTACTGACGTGGATAGAGAACTGGTTGGCAGACAGGAAGCAAAGAGTAGGAATAAACGGGTCCTTTTCAGAATGGCAGGCAGTGACTAGTGGGGTACTGCAAGGTTCAGTGCTGGGACCCCAGCTATTTACAATATACATGAATGATTTAGACGAAGGAATTGAATGTAATATCTCCAAGTTTGCAGATGACACTAAGCTGGGTGGCAGTGTGGGCTGTGAGGAGGATGCTAAGAGGCTGCAGCGTGACTTGGACAGGTTAGGTGAGTGGGCAAATGCATGGCAGATGTAGTACAATGTAGATAAATGTGAGGTTATCCACTTTGGTGGCAAAAACAGGAAGGCAGAATATTATCTGAATGGTGACAGATTAGGAAAAGGGGAGGTGCAACGAGACCTGGGTGTCATGGTACATCAGTCATTGAAAGTAGGCATGCAGGTACAGCAAGCGGTGAAGAAGGCAAATGGCATGTTGGACTTCAGAGTGAGAGGATTTGAGTATAGGAGCAGGAAAGTCTTACTGCAGTTGTACAGAGCCTTGGTGAGGCCACACCTTGAATATTGTATACAGTTTTGGTCTCCTAATCTGAGGAAAGACATTCTTGCTATTGAGGGAGTGCAGCGAAGATTCACCAGATTGATTCCCGGGATGGCAGGACTGACATATGAAGAAAGACTGGATCGACTATGCTTATATTCACTGGAACTTAGCAAAATGAGAGGGGATCTCATAGAAACATAAAATTCTGACGGGACTGGACAGGTTAGATGCAGGAAGAATGTTCCCAAAGTCCACAACCAGGGGTCACAGTCTAAGGATAAGGGGTAAGACATTTTGGACCGAGATGAGGAGAAACTTCTTCACTCAGAGAATTTTGAACCTGTGGAATTTTCCACCACAGAAAGTTGTTGAGGCCAGTCCATTAGATATATTCAAAAGGGAGTTAGATGTGGCCCTTATGGCTAAAGGGATCAAGCGGTATGGAGAGAAAGCAGGAATGGGATACTGAAGTTGCATGATCAGCCTTGATCATATTGAATGGTGGTGCAGGCTCGAAGGGCTGAATAGCCTACTCCGTCACCTATTTTCTATGTTTCTATGTTTCTATCTCTCCCAAGACAAAGGCGCTGGGATTGGGGATTGGACCCCCACCCAGGATTGGGTAATCCCCAGGGGTCGGAGATTGGACTCACCTGGTTCTGCGGCCTGCTCTGGAGTTCTCCCCGTCCAATTGGATGTTAAAACTCCACAGTATGCAGGGAAACCTAGACGTCCCGTTTTCTTGTTGGAAACTCCGCCTCACTCCATAATGTGCCCCAGTAAATATCCAGGCCCCAGTCTCTCCATCTCTGATGGCCAGGGATGCTGATATACTTCTTATCTGCATGGCCTCCTCTGCAGATGTCAACTGCACAATCTGTGTTAGACCACCCATTGTCCTCTCCCTCTCCTTTGTATTTTTGGGCTCTCTTCTCCTGCAAGGGACAACGACAGATCCATGAATGTCTGTAAGGCATTCATGGATGCACTGCATTCGATGAGGGTGACTATCAGGCAGATGCATCTCGAGTGCCACTGGCATCCATTTGAGGACATGTGCTG
The DNA here is from genome assembly GCF_044704955.1 of Pristiophorus japonicus. Lineage (NCBI taxonomy): Eukaryota > Metazoa > Chordata > Chondrichthyes > Pristiophoridae > Pristiophorus > Pristiophorus japonicus. Next base: position 383,131,905 of record NC_091977.1, on the reverse strand, counting down.
AGAATCGGATGAGCTGACTGAGGTGGCATCACATTGCAAAAGGATTGGGGTGAGTGGCAGTGGTGGATGGATAAATAGGAAGGTGAGGGAGTGCATAGAAAGGAAACGATGGATGCTGTTTAAAATTAAGTGGCTGTGAGGAATGATGTGATGGAGTACACGTGACATGACAGAGAGAGGTGGAGGGCATGCACTACAGGATGTAGGTGAATCTGCAACTGTGCTCAACTGGTAAGATTATTGGGCTCAAGTTTCAGTTCAAGATTAGAACGGTGCACCACTGAGAGATCCGTCGATTTCCTGGAATAAAAAGCGCAAAGTTAGTATTCTCGACTTCCATGAGGCCTCCTGTGGCAGCAACAGCGTAGCAGCAACAGCGGGGGGACAGAGCTACAGCCCTGCGCCTAAAAGACTGCCGGCAGCTGCGTGCATGCGCAGTGGAGTTTGCGCGCATGCCACCAGATTCTGTATACGTGTGCTGCAGGCTATGTGGGAGGGGCCCAAAGCTCGCCGCCCCTAGCCCTGGCCGAATGGGCTCCTGGAGCGGGTGACCGACTATGCGGAGGAGAAGGAGATCCTGAGCTCGGACCTGGAGACGGCAAACAAGAAAGGGAGAAGGAGCTGGCAAAAGTGACCATCAAGAAGGAAGGTGTCGATTGCTCTCATCGACTGAGGCCATCGAGTTTTCCTTGGGATTGTCTCGGAGATGTTCGGAGGGGCGGGGATAGCAGGCAAGCAAAGAGATTGGGGGTAAGACGTGAGTGGATGGGACCTGGGCAGGCTCGTCTGATTAACGTTTTCCCCTCTCCCCCTCCCCTCCCTCCTCCCCTCCCGGCTGTGCTCATGACCCTATCCCTGGCCGAGTGGCCTGCCGCTGCTTGCTGCCTGCATGTATGAGCTGCATGTGCTTGCTGCTGTGTGCACAGCTGGAGGACTCCCGGTGCTCCCGAACGGGTAGGTGAGGTAGGAACTTTTAATTTCTTCTTTATTGATTTATTGATTTTTTAATTTTTTAATTTTTAATTTTTTAATTTTTTATTCATTGATTTATTGATTGATTGATTTATCATTTGTTATTGATATTGGTTCTTTATTTTTCAAAGTGAAGGTGTTTAATGCTATCTCTTCCCTTCGCACCCCCCATCTATGGCTAGCTGCGCTGATTTCTTAACTCTACACAAGGTTTTTCGTGGCGTACAAAAGTGAACACTTACTCCGTTCTAAGTTAGTTTGGAGCAACTTTTCGCAATCTAAAATTATAAAACAGGCGTAAGTGACTGGACACGCCCCCTTTTGAAAAAAAAACTAAACTAAAACTAAACTAAACGAACTCACTGAAATTGGAGCAAACTAAATGTGGAGAATTGCAATTTCTAGGATACTCCAAAAAAAACTAGTTGCGCCAAAAAAAAGGAGCAAATCCATTTGAAACTTGTGCCCATTAAATCGCTCTCTGCACTGGACCCAGGTTTGGAGCACCATACCCCTGCTGTTGACCTCCTCAGCCACTTTTAACCACATCAGCGGGTTTCTTTCTGCCATTGCTTTGGTAAAGTACCTCCTTCCTGGTCCTTACTGCACCCGGCAGTGCATCAAGTTAGGTGTCGTTGAAATGGTGCGCAGCCTTTGAATGTCCTGACTCCATTTCTAATGTCTCTCTACTGAAATCCTCACAACTCCTCCAAATTCCATGATTGCATTGGCCTTTTAAATAGTCCAGGTAAAATTGTGTCATATGAGTACACATCATGCCTGCTCACGTGCATTGGAGACACAAAACCTGGAAGTAAAATGATAATGAGATATCCCTTTTGAAATTGGACATTCCCAGGCTTCCCATGATCCTCTGGGTTTTGCGTCACTATCATCATGCGCCCCCCATGCCAATGCCGTCCCCGCCCCCCCCCGCCCCGCCCTGCTCAGATCCCACCTCTGCGTTATTATTGGGCTTCACGTTTTTCAGGCAAAATAGATTAATCACTTTCCAGTAGAAAGGACCCAGCAACCGGAGAGGAAGCAGAACTTACGGTGGTAATATCTCTAAAAATCCAGGGAATCTTCGATGGAACATGTGTAGCCATCAGGGCTTCGTGTGTGAACTCCAATTGTTTTATTTGAAGAGGAAAGGGTTTAATTCCATAAAATTGAAGGTCATTACTGACCAAATAAACATTATCCTGCATGTCTATGACCATTTTCACAGAAGCAGCCACAACCCTTTCATTTTAGAGCAATTCACCAGTTGAGAGCCCCAATAGAATGAATGGGTAACTTCTGAAACCAACAAAGCATACTCAAAAGGTAAATAAAAAGATCTATTTATTTAGTGATGCTTACATCTGCTAAATACTCTAATTTTAATGGCATGCTTCCCCTTTAATCAACTTATACAGCGCGCGGTCTCACTCCTCATACTTACATTGTGCTGAAGTGCTCCTGGAGCAACTGTAGTGATAGGTTGCTGTTGGGCGCTGTGTCTTTGTGGGAATGGTCATGGTGGGGGAGCTTTTGGTGCAGAGTCATGTGATATCCCTGCAACAGCTGCAGCCACATCTGATGATGTAGTGGCTGCCAATCCCTGCCTGCTGTCTGACATTTCCTCTTTCCTCTGAGAGGCCTGGCTGGAGTTGGAAGTGATGACACCTCCTTGAGAGGAGTCCACCTCCTCAGACCCTTCTTCTGCTGTGCCCTTGGTGCTGGGCTTTCTAATGGTTGCCTGCAATCTGCATGAGTGCAAGTCTGAGGATTTCTCTGATGTTGTTGAAGCCTGTTGTCACAACTGTTCCCAAACGATCAGCCAGTGTATGAAATCCAACAGGTACAGCCTCTTGCAACTGTGTACCCACCATTTCAATAATGTCAGCCACAACCCCTTGATGAAAGAACTCAGTTTTGTTTTTGCGCACTAGGGCATTTCTACAGAAGACTGTGAAGATGTCTGTCTTATCATTGTCCTCTGCATCTTCACAAATCCCTCCTGCACCTGACAGCTGTTGAAGACAACTCAAATGAAGCATAAGGAGTTTGCTAATGCTTTTTTGCTCCTGCATGAATTCTCATTGAAGATAAGTAGATGCCATTTATTTTCCCATGTTGTTGGAAAACAGCATGGGTTTGTAATCTCATCAGATCTTTCAACTTACTCTCCTACCCCATCTTCTTGTTATTTGTCACTTGTGTTTTGTGCTTCCCTGAGTGTCCTAATGTCAAACTCACCAAATGACGGCTTTGGAACGCTACTATCTGGGCTGGACCTTGGGCAGGTAGAGTGCTTGTTGCGATATGTGGTGAAGTGCTTGTAGCTAAGCCGACACTTCCTCTGGCCTCCTCGTCTCAGTGAGAACCTACGAGAAAAGGAAAGGAAAGCATTTTGCAATTTATCTTCCAGATAATGGTTTCCAAGAAAAGTTTGGAGAACTTTACAGCTTCATACGGCATATTAACAACTGTAGGCTGCACTGCCAGGATTGATAAATGGACTACTAATCTGAAGGATCATTGAAAAAGGAGCATCATTGTTGGGTGGCTGCACAATGACTACATACTAACCCTCACAAATGCCCTCAATTCTTTCTGACCATCAGCTTAAATGTAGTATGCACCTTAATTAATGTTGGTCTTCTCCAGTCCTGGTATTCTTATAAGGATTGTGGACAGCACTTGCCTGTAGTCAGAATGAAGCGGTGAGCAACTGGTAACGCAATCAAAACTACACTTTGAGTCCTGAGTACTTCTTTTGCTTGCCCTGACTATTCTCAGGGATCATATAGGAAGTGAAATTGACCCACGCCAGAAGCACAGAATGAGCTAATAGTGAATTGGCTGTCTATTTTACACCACATCCAATTTTCGCCCCACAATGTTTTCTTGACACTCTTTTGAGGTTGACCTGTCAGGAGATTTGTGCATGAAACTATTGGCTCCACACTGGCACTATAGCATCAGCTTCCATGGAATCAAGGTGTTCTGCAAAAAGGGCACGATACTGTGTGTTGTTTTGCCAGGCAGTTTCCGCGAGCATGCAGCCAATTGAACAGCATCTCATTGAGGCAATGTCTTATGTGAAAAAGCAGTGGAAATGGTAACAATTGATGGCTGCATTGCCTTGGCAATATTTCTGATGCCACTGAACAACATTTCCATCTGCTCCCAGGTCTTGGGCAAGAAAACATACAAAACATCAATGCTGAACATTGCTGAACAATGGCAAACATTTAAAGATCACATGGATGAACTTCAACAATTGTACATCCCTGTGTGGAGTAAAAATAAAACGGGGAAGGTGGCTCAACCGTGGCTAACAAGGGAAATTAAGGATAGTGTTAAATCCAAGGAAGAGGCATACAAATTGGCCAGAAAAAGCAGCAAACCTGAGGACTGGGAGAAATTTAGTTTTCAGCAAAGGAGGACAAAAGGTTTAATTAAGAGGGGGAAAATAGAGTATGAGAAGAAGCTTGCCGGGAACATAAAAGCTGACTGCAAAAGCTTCTATAGACATGTGAAGAGAAAAAGATTAGTGAAGACAAACGTAGGTCTCTTGCAATCGGATTCAGATGAATTTATGATGAGGAACAAAGAAATGGCAGACCAATTGAACAAATACTTTGGTTCTGTCTTCACGAAGGAAGACACAAATAATCTTTTGGAAGTACTAGGGGACTGAGGGTCTAGTGAGAAGAAGGAACTGAAGGATATCCTTATTAGGCGGGAAATTGTGTTAGGGAAATTGATGGGATTGAAGGCCGATAAATCCCCGGGGCCTGATAGTCTGCATCCCAGAGTACTTAAGGAAGTGGTCCTCGAAATAGTGGATGCATTGGTGATCATTTTCCAACAGTCTATTGACTCTAGATCAGTTCCTATGGACTGGAGGGTAGCTAATGTAACACCACTTTTTAAAAAGGGATGGAGAGAGAAAGCGGGTAATTATAGACCAGTTAGCCTGACATCAGTAGTGGGGCAAATATTGGAATCAATTATTAAGGATGAAATAGCAACGCATTTGGAAAGCAGTGACAGGATTGGTCCAAGTCAGCATGGATTTATGAAGGGGAAATCATGCTTGACAAATCTTCTGGAATTTTTTGAGGATGTAACTAATAGCGTGGACAAGGGAAAACCAGTGGATGTGGTGTATTCAAACTTTCAGAAGGCTTTTGACAAGGTCCCACACAAGAGATTGGTGTACAAAATCAAAGCACATGGTATTGGAGGTAATATACTGACGTCGATAGAGAACTGGTTGGCAGACAGGAAGCAGAGAGTTGGGATAAATGGGTCTATTTCAGAATGGCAGGCAGTGACTAGTGGAGTTCCGCAGGGCTCAGTGCTGGGACCCCAGCTCTTTACAATATACATCAATGATTTAGATGAAGGAATTGAGTGTAATATCTCCAAGTTTGCAGATGACACTAAACTGGGTGGCGGTGTGAGCTGTGAGGAGGACGCTAAGAGGCTGCAGGGGAACTTGGACAGGTTAGTTGAATGGGCAAATGCATGGCAGATGCAGTATAATGTGGATAAATGTGAGGTTATCCACTTTGGGGGCAAAAACACAAAGACTGAATATTATCTGAATGGCGGCAGATTAGGAAAAGGGGAGGTGCAAGGAGACCTGGGTGTCATGGTTCATCAGTCATTGAAAGTTGGCATCCAGGTACAGCAGGCGGTGAAGAAGGCAAATAGTATGTTGGCCTTCATAGCTAGGGGATTTGAGTATAGGAGCAGGGAGGTCTTACTGCAGTTGTACAGGGCTTTAGTGAGGCCTCACCTGGAATATTGTGTTCAGTTTTAGTCTCCTATTCTGAGGAAGGACGTTCTTGCTATTGAGGGAGCGCAGCGAAGGTTTACCAGACTTATTCCTTGGATGGCGGGACTGACATATGAGGAGAGACTGGATCAACTGTGCCTTTATATATTGGAGTTTAGAAGGATGAGAGGGGATCCCATAGAAACATATAAAATTCTGATGGGACGGGACAGGTTAGATGCGGGTAGAATGTTCCCGATGTTGGAGAAGTCCAGAACCAGGAGACACAGGCTTAGGATAAGGGGTAGGCCACTTATGACTGAGATGAGGTGAAAGTTCTTCACTCAGAGAGTTGTTAACCCGTGGAATTCCCTGCGCAGAGAGTTGTTGATGCCAGTTCATTGGATACATTCAAGAGGGAATTAGATATGGCCCTTACGGCTAAGGGGATCAAGGGGTATGGAGAGAACGCAGGAAAGGGGTAGAAGGAATGATCAGCCATGATCTTATTGAATGGTGGTGCAGGCTCGAAGGGCCGAATGGCCTACTCCTGCACCTATTTTCTATGTTTCTATGAATGCTGGGGTTTCAGCCATCATAATCATTGCACAAATCTCCTTAATGTCCCTTGCACTTCCATTTGCACCCATGTACAGCATTGCACATCTCATTAAAGGGGAACAGCCCAATTTTGTACCTGGCATCCAAACAGCTCCAGGCTTGTCTGCCTGTATATTGTCCATGCACAGGTAGCCATCCACTTGAGGGGAAGGCTCTGAATTGCAAAATTGGTGAGGCTAGCCCTCCACACTGCTTGTAGGATTTGCAAGTCAAGGATGCTATGCACTCCTGCAGGTGTGCTAATGCCAAGTTTTAATTCATAAATTACTGCTCATTAATTTTAATAAGAAGATTCTAAGTTTTGTAATGTGAAAGTGGAGCTTAGTTCTTTCCCGTGTGATGAACTTTACAATTCTCATTCGAATAAGGCACATTTTTTGATTGTTTCTGAAGTATTCCGATTTCTCACCTCAATAGCCAATAACCAGCTAAAAGCAGAAATGTCCTGAGACAGGTGGTAGAGAAGTAACAGGGCCGGAGGCTGCATTGGGCCCAGGATGAGTTGGGTAGGGGAGCCAAGAGCCAATTCAGTATTGGAGGCTTTGGGAAGAATTGGAGTTGGGGCAAGAGAGATAGCAGTGATGCTGATATGGCCGGGAAAATAAGTCTTTGCTGGCTGAAAAAATGGAGCTGTAGAAGACGGGGAGAAATGGAGGCAGGCCCAAAAGATTTGTCAGTTTTACTGGGACTGTTGTGGATAAAAACATTTGGCAGTAGGAAAGTGACTACAATGGCCAAGGAGAGGAAAGAAGGCATGGTGACACGAAATGGCTGGGAGCAACATGATAAAAGATGAAGGAGTGGGGATTCCAGGAATGGTTATGAAAGAAAGACTTGCATTTATATCGCACCTTTCACAACCACTGGACAGCCAAAAAAGCTTTACAGCCAATGAAGTACTTTTTGAAGTATAGTCACTGTTGTAATGTCGGAAACATGGCAGACAATTTGCACACAGCAAGCTCCCACAAACAGCAACATGATAATGATCAGATAATCTGTTTTAGCAATGTTGAGCAATTGAAGGGTAAATTTTGACCAGGACAGCAGGAATAACTTTCCTGCTCTTCTTCAAAATAGTGTCATAGGATCTTTTATACTCATCTGAGGGAATAAACAGGCCCTTGGTTTAACATCCTATCTGAAAGACAGCACCTCTGACAGTGCAGCACTCCCTCAGTACTGCACTAGAGTATCAGCCTAGATTATTGTGCTCCAGTCCCTCTACTGGGACTTGAACCCACAACTTTCTGACTCAAAGGTGAGTTTTCTACTAACTGTGCCACTGCTGGCAGTGGAAACAGCAAGAATGATTTAAGGTGGGGGTAACAAGAGTTGTAACAAGAGGGGGTGGTCACAAAGAGTTAAGGTCAGGCTAAGGAATGGGGTTGGTTGCTGACGATGCAAAAAGAGCTGGAAGATGGGAATGGGGAAGTGCCACAGCACCACCAGTGGTAGACTTGTGACAAGTGTTTACAGTGAGATTCCCATTTTAAATGTTTTCATTGGCAGTTTCTGATATGTATTTACTTTACAGTATAAATGCACACGAGGCCCATGCTTGAGAGAAGGTCAGTCTGTGACCTGTCCTTTATTCCATAGCACTCAAGTGCAGGAAGTGGGTGGAGCTTGCCCTTTCATATCTGAAGGTCCAGGTTAGGAGTGTCTCCCACAAGTTCACCACCTAGTGGTCATTGTTCTCACAGTGTACAACTGAGGTCAGATTATACATGGGTTACAATGCTGGTTGAATACATGACAGTTTCAATATTAATTATTAACATAAAAGCTTTACCGCAGAGCATCCCGAAAAATCATGAGTACGAGAAGTTGGTAGAAGCTGCATATAAGGAGTCAAAACCAAATGTAATCTTAAATTGAAATGGGGTTAGAGGGCAGGGATAATTGGGCCAGAGTGTGCAGACAATTTAGTCTCCATTTTAAAGTCAATCATTCTGTAATAATTTTATATAATACTGTGACTGTACATTATTATATTTATAGTTAAGTAGAAAAATTGTGAACAGAGCAGTTAAGTTCATTGGAGATAAAGGGGAGTCACCCTTTATGGAGAACACGTAGGAAAGTGGAATTGAGGCCAAGGTCAGATCAGCCATGATCTTATTGAATGGCAGAGCAGGCTCGAGGGGCCGTATGGCCTACTCCTGTTCCTATTTCTTATGTACTCTGCAGTACAGGCTGAGGAGCTGAAAGATGTAAAATCAAAGTGCACCAGCACCACCAGCCATTGGCGGGAGGGTGTAATTACAGTGTGGCATGTTTATGGAAGCAGTTTGCATTGTAAATTTGGACATAAGAATTTATAATGGCAAACGTTGACACAACTATATGCTAAAACTTGACAACAGAGAGTAAAGGCCTGGATTTTACGGGGCCCATGACCGCATACGCCATGCATATGCAGTCGTAAGTGTCCCACAATTTACGGGTTTCTGCATGCGCTCCGCAGGCGTCGTGCATGCGCGAAAACCCGGGAGTTGCGATCTATCAAGTTTCAGCTTGACAGATCCTCCGCATCGGAAGAAATAGGACATTCGCTGGTGGAGAGTTGGGCTATTTGCTCAACTACTGCCCAGCGAATGCCCAAAAACCTCTTATGCCTGGTAAAAGCAGACTTGGGCCTTCTTTTACCAGGGTAAGGGTTTAAATAAATATTAAAATAAATTTTTTCAAATCATTTAAACATTTCAAAGCCTTTAAAATTAGTTTAGGTTATTTTTGGACACTTCAAAAATGTTTATATTTATTTTACAAAAAATTAAATTTTTGTTATAAATGTTTAATTAAATTGTATTTGAATTAATTTTAAATATGGGGTGATTTATTTTTATTTAGGTTCTGTGAAAGTGTTTTTTTAATGTCATTCCTATTATGCTTATTCCATATGTAAATGGAATCCCCATAAGTTTAATGGGAAGCCCCCTTTTTGATTGGTTGGGCCGGCCCATGTGATCCCAGGGACCCTCGCGAATCGCATGCACCCTGGGATAGTGAGCCTTTATGCAGTCTTATGCCTGCTGGTCCAGGACTGCAAGAGTCCGAAGATATGAGGCATGAGGTCGGTGCTTATTTTTCTTGGGGAGCGGATGCATTCCGACTGCAATTTCCGGTCCAATGTTTTGTGCACAGAAGATGCAGGCAGATCATAGAATCATAGTCATAAGCTTATAATAAAGGATGAAACTGAGTATTGTGAGCAATGAGTAAGTGTGACCTTAGCTCCTTTAATAAGTTTCGCCCCCGAGAAACTTCCGATGCCTGGCTCAAACAACGATAGAAATCTGCTCAGAACCTGGGCACATGAGGCATCGTTGCCGAACGAAAGCGCTCGGATGTCGTCCCAGTTCCAGCGGATTTTTCCCAGCCAGCTTCTGCCAAACAGTGTGGGGCCATCCCCTGGCACAATCCATAGTGGGAGTTCGTGCACTGCTCCATCATAGGAGACTTTGACTTCTACACTGCCAATTACAGGGATCAGTTCCATGGTGTAAGTTCTTAGCTTGGTGTGAATGGGGCTGAGCTTTGGCCTGTGTGCCTTGTTGCATCACAGCCTGTCGAAGGCCTTTTTGCTCATTATGGACTGACTCACACCCGTGTCCAGTTCTATAGATACTGGAATTCCGTTCAGTTCAAATTTTAACATTATTGGTGGACATTTCGTGGTGAAGGTGTGTACCCCATACACTTCTGCCTCCTCGGTTCGAGTCTCAAGTTCAGCCTGATCCACCATGGATCGATCTTCCTCTGCAACGTGGTGGTTTGCAGCGTTTGCAGCTCGCCTGCACATTCATTGGAGGTGTCCCATTGTTCTGCAACCGTTGCACGCATCGTGCTAGAAGTGGCATTGATGGGCCCGATGATCACCTCCACAATGCCAACAGGGTGCTAACTGCCTCTCATTAATGATTGATGGCGGACTCTGGGTCATCTGAGGTCGTGCAGCAGCCGGCGTGTACGTTCTGCCATGTATATTACTGCTCGAAAATGACGTTACTTTGTGCACAGTATGGCCGAAACCTCTTTATGCTGTGAAATTTGTTTGGTTTTATCGCTGGTGGACATAAATGCCTGGGCTATCGTTATGGCTTTGCTCAGATTCGGTGTTTCAACAGTCAATAGTTTGCGAAGAATTACCTCATGGCCAATGCGAAGCACAAAAACGTCTCTCAGCATTTGTTCAAGGAATCCATCAAATTCGCAATGTCCTGCGAGGCGCCTTATTTTGACGACGTAGCTCGCCACTTCCTGGCCCTCCGACCGTTGACACGTGCAGAACTGCTACCTCGCCATCAAAACGCTTTTCTTAAGGTTTAGGTACTCCCGGACCAGCGTACACAATTCTTCATAGGATTTGGTTGTTGGTTTTACTGGAACAAGAAGATTCTTCATGAGGCCATAGGTTGTTGCCCCACAGACGATAAGGAGGATCGCCCTTCGTTTGGCAGCGTTCTCGTCCCCTTCCAGCTCGTTGGCTACGAAGTATTGGTCGAGTCTCTCCATGAAGGCTTCCCAATCGTCCCCTTCTGAGAACTTCTCCAGGATACCAACTGTTCTTTGCATTTTCGCGCGGTTGTTCGTTATCTCGTCACCAATTGATAAGCTTATAATAAAGGATGAAACTGAGTACTGTGTACAATGACGTTAGCTCCTTTCATAAGACTTCAGAGTGCAGGTGCCTTGTGGGTGGCCTGCTTTTATACAATGCTCCCAAGGGATGCTGGGATCCCTTGGGACTCCAACAGCTAGGCCCTGTGCTGGTGGTGTGATACAGGTTGCTGAGTGTTAAATACATAACACATAGAATCATAGAAATGTACAGCACGGAAGGAGGCCACTTCAGCCCATCGTGTCCGCGCTGACCGATCAAGAGCTATCCAGCCTAATCCCACTTTCCAGCTCTTGATCCATAGCTCTGTAGGTTACGGCACTTCAAGTGCACATCCATGTAACTTTAAAATGTGATGAGGCTTTCTGCCTCTACCACCCTTTCAGGCAGTGAGTTCCAGACTGCCAGACTGCCAGACTTCACCCTCTGGATGAAGAAAGTTCCCCTCATATCTGCTCTAAACCTCCCCCCAATATCTTTAAACCTATACCCCCTGGTTGTTGACTCCTTTGCCAAGGGAAACAGGTCCTTCCTATCCACTCTATACAAGCCCCTCATAATTTTAAACACCTCAATCAGGTCTCCCTTTAGCCTCCTCTGTTCCAAAGAAAACAGACCCAGCATCTCCAATCTTTCCTCATAGCCAAAATTCTCCAGTCCAGGCAACATTCTTGTAAATCTCCTTTGCACCCTTCCCAGTGTAATCACATCTTTCCTGTAATGTGGTGACCAGAACTGCACACAGTACTCCATCTGCAGCCTAACCAGTGTTTTATATAATTGAAACATAACCTCCATGCCACGACTTATAAAGGCAAGTATTCCATATGCCTTCTTAACCACCTTATCTACCTGTCCTGCTACCTTCAGGTATCTGTGGACCTGCACTCCAAGGTCCCTTTGTTCCACTTTTCACTGTCCCACCATTTAATGTGTATTCCTTTTCCTTGTTAGACCTCCCCAAATGCATTACCTCACACTTATCCAGATTGAATTCCATTTGCTACCTGACCAGTACATTGATATTTTCCTGCAGTCCGCAGCTTTCTTCTTCATTATCAACCACAGAGCCTATTTTAGTTTCATCTGCAAACTTCTTAATCATACCCCCAATATTTAAGTCCAAGTTATTGATATATACCACAAAAAGCAAGTGACCCAGCACTGAGCCCTGCGGAACCCCATTGGATACAGCCTTCCAATCACAAAAACACCCATCAACCATTACCCTTTGCTTCCTGCCTCCGAGCCAATTTTGGATCCAACTTGCCACTTTGCCCTTGATCCCATGGGCTATTGCTATGTGAGACCTTATCAAAAGATTTGCTAAAATCAATATACATCACATCATACGCACTGCCCTCGTCGACCCTCCTGATTACCTCTTCGAAAAATTCAATCAAGTTAGTCAGACACAACCTTCCCTTGACAAATCCATGCTGACTGTCCTTGATTAATCCATGTCTTCCAAATGAAGCTTTATCCTGTCCCTCAGGAATTTTTCCAATAATTTTCCCACCATGATGCATAGATGTATGATTTCAATATTTTAACATACATCATGGTGAACCTATACTGTATACCAGTAAATACACTGTAGAGGATCATGTTTATAAAATAAAACATAAAATGTTTATAAAATAAAATATAAACTAAGAAAATATTTCTTCCATCATGATGCTGAGACCCCAGGTTTCAGTTTTCAGTGTGTAAATGAAGTCTGGTCTGGTACAAGAACTGCTTACACCCAATACACATCCAGTTGTTATCTGAGCATTTAGTTCTATGCTTGTTGCCAGTCAGGAAAATTGGGCCCAATCTCTTGTAAATGTGTCACATACTGTTTATATGAGTGGGTAGACTGTTAAAACCTGTAATAGTAAATGATTACATTTATTGCTTTATAGAAGTTTTATTGCCTTGTTTACCACCATCATCTTTTTGGCTATTTTTAGCTGCAAATGTTTCTTTTTTAATATTCTTATTTGTTTTGACTTCTACTTTTCACACTCTGGTATTTTGATCAATACTGCACCTGATATATCAACTTTGGAGATCATGCAGAATTAATTATAGGGTGAAATACTTATTTTTCTGTTTCAGTAGTTTTGTGAGCCATATAGATCATGATCTTATGATCTTAAATGGGCTGTGTAATAGCAAATTATTGATGTAATTTGGGCGCTGCACGAAACATTGGTAATATGAATTATTGGAATAGTGCCATATGTACTGTATGATCCTGCATTAACATTGGTAAAGATTAATCAGGAATGTTTGATTTTATTTTCTAGTTTGCATGCAAAGTGCTGCAAAATCAATACTAGAAGCAGCGTATCACTGTATTTTCAGGAAATTACACGTAACAACTGAATTTTAATTGCTATACCACACCATTTGTTGCATTTATCCATGGTCCTCTGGGTAAATGCACCAAATGGTGTGGCAGTAAACCATAAAGATCAGGAAACTTCTAGGTTTGATCTTGGGTCTCTGTTGAATCATGTGATCTCGTGTGAGGCAGTAATAAGGATATTCCAGTTGATCTCAGTGTCCCTGCGAATAGAGAAGGAATCAGTTGTCGTTCCACTTCTGATTGTTATCCAGTGCTGGAATAATGCATTTGTGTAGACAGCAGGTGAGGTGGCCTTAGGCTTGGTTATGATGTCCCTTTCAACTTTCATTGGTGAAATAACCTACTGCCACTCACTGAGAAGTCTCAGGCCTGAAGAATAAATATTTGGGTGTGGTATCAGAGGGCTGCCAATGGCCATGAAAGTATACTTCTGCAAGAATCAGTGCCTTCAAGAAAGGAGGAGAGAAAATTGATTGAAACACTTGGGGAAAAAGGCCAAAATATGAAGTACTGAAATTTGCTGGAGAAAGCTAATTTAAACTTCTGCCTCAAAGAATATTGTTTGGAATCTAAGGGTTCAATTTTCCCCAAAGCCGTTTTTTGGCATATTGCCAGAGTTACGCCTGTTTTTCTTGGCCCTAACTACTCCAAAAAATAAGTAGCAAGTTCCCCCATTCTATTTTTTTAATTTGACGCAGCACAACATGTCCTGTAGATTCAGGGGATGGAGCCTAATGTCTGTGCCGAAAAAACAATGGCCCCCCCTTCTGCGTATGCGCGAAAAAAAAGGATGTTTTTGACGTGATTGCTATGGGCGCGCATGCTCAGTACAGCTCCCGTACTGCATTCGGCCATTTTTAATGAGCCAGTGTGTGTGAGAATTTTAATTCTCATTGGGGAAATCGGAGCTGCAATACAAGATGCAACGCGGCTCAAGAACCAAGAATTTCTCACAGGATGAAGTGGAGACACTAGTTACTGAGTGATTGAGGGCAGATGCCATGAGCTGGACACCAGCAGAGGTCACATAAAAGTTTCACCATTTCCATTATTTGTTCGATTATTAACACAACCCTTTGAAGTAATCAAGAATCATTTCCATCATTTGTTCCATTAACATAAAACAACATTATGGAACAGGTCCAATCAGTAAACATGGTCCATTTGGGAAGTTGCCGCTGAGCCTTCAGGCAGCAAAGCGTTCATGGATGAGCTGTTGGCACAAGGCTTGAGCAATTGTTAAAAGGGCACGACGGCCCGCCCTCCTCTGCCGTCATGCTCCGGGTTCAGGTAGTTGCATGGCTTCCTCATCCTTGTCTGCTTCCTCCTCTTCATGATCATCATCAGCTACTCTCACCTCAGGTTTGTCTTCTACTATCAGTTGCTGCTGCCTCATGATGGTTAAGTTATGCAGCAGCAGCACACAACAGTGAACTGACTGACAATCTCAGGGAAGTATTGCAAGTAGCCTCCTGAATGGTCCAGGCATTGGAAACACTGTTTTAAGATGCCAATGGTCCTCTCTATTATGCTGCGCGTCGCAATGTGCGACATGTTGTATTCTCGGTCAGCTTCCGTCCGGGTTACGCGTAGGGGCGTCATGAGTCAGGTGGCGAGGCCGTACCTTTTGTCTCCCAGTAGCCAGCTCTGCCCTTCTGGCTGCTGCTGAAACATGGCAGATATTGTGCTCTCGCTTAGGATGTACGCATCATGGGTGCTCCCAGAGTATCTTGCGTCAACTGGCATGATGCGATGCATGTCGTTACTCACGAGTTGCACATTAACGAAGTGGAAACCTTTTCTGTTCCTGTACATCTCGGAATCCTCCAAAGGTGCTCACAAGGCAAGGTGGGTATATTTAATGCAGCCCTGTACCTTTAGGAAGCCAGTAATCCTGGAGAAGCCCACAGCTCTTTCACGCATTGCCTGGCCGGTCATGGGGAGCTTTATGTAGTCATTCCTCTGGGCATATAGTGCAGCAGGCCATTGAATGCAGATATGTATTGCATGTTGAGAAATGACACACACACTCCCACTTGTGGCCTGGAACGATCCAGATGCATAAAATGAAAGTGCGGTTGTAACCTTCACTTCAACTGACAAAGCAGTCCTCCTGTCGCTTCTAGGTTGCAGGTCTGCTTTTACTAACTCACAGATCTCAGTTACAACTTGTTTGCAGAAACGCAGCCTTCTGACACAGTCTGCATCACTCAGGTGCAGGTACGAACGCCTGTCTCGATATTCCCGACGTGAGTAAGGCCTCCTGCCCATCATCCTACATGTTCTGAGGTTCCTCAGGCGATGATTGTTTCTGAATTGATCGCAGTTTTTGTTGTCTTGTTCTTTTTACCTCTCCCAGGGAAAAAATAAAATAAAGACTAAAATTCAAACAGAAAATGCTGGAAACACACAGCAGGTCAGGCAGCAGCTGTGGAGAGAAAAATGTTTCAGTTCGATGACCTTCCGTCAGAACTGGAAGAAGTTAGAGATTTATAAGCAAGTACAGAGCCAGGGAAAAGGTTGTGGGTTTGGGGTCATCATCATAGGCAGTCCCTCAAAATCGAGGAAGACTTACGTCCAGTCTAAAAATAAGTTCTTAGGTGACTGAACAATCCAATACAGGAATTACAGTCTCTGTCACAGGTGGGACAGACAGCCATTGAAGGAAAGGGTAGGTGGGACTGGTTTGCCACACGCCCCTTCTGCTGCTTGTGCTTGGTTTCTGCACGCTCTCGACGATGAGACTCGAGGTGCTCAGCGCCCATCCGGATGCACTTTCTCCATTTAGGGCGGTCTTTGTTAGGGACTCCCAGGTATCGGTGGGATGTTGCATTTTATCAAGGAGGCTTTGAGGGTGTCCTTGAAATGTTTCCTCTGCCCACCTTGGGCTCGCTTGCCATGTAGGAGTTCCGAGTAGAGCACTTGCTTTGGGAGTCTTGTGTCAGGCATGCAAACAATGTGGCCTGCTCAGCGGAGCTGGTCGAATGTGGTCAGTGCTTCGATGCTGGTGATGTTTGCCTAGTCGAGGACGTTAACGTTGGTGTGTGTGTCGTCCCAGAGGTTTTGCAGGATGTTGCAGAAACATCGTTAGTGGTATTTCTCCAGCTATTTGAGATGTCTACTGTACATGGTCCACGTCTCTGAGCCATACAGGAGGGCGGGTATCACTACAGCCCTATAGACCATGAGCTTGGTGGCAGGTGGGGAAGTGTGGGTGGGGGGGGCGGTGTGGAGGGGGGGAATAACAAAAGGGAAGATCTGTGATAGGGTGGAGAGCAGGAGTGAATGAATGACAAAAGTGGATGGTAATGGGACAGTAAAGAAACAAAAGATGGGTCGAGTAATTGGCAACAGCAGAACCATTACCAGCACCTGTTGTCGGAAAAAATAGGAGTGGTGGTTATGATCTGAAATTATTGAACTCCATATTGAGCCCGGAAGGCTGTAATGCGCAAATGGAATGTTGGCCTTTATTGCAATATGGAGTATAAAAGTAGGGTAGTCCTGCTACAAATGTTGGTGAGACCGCATCTAGGCTACTGCATAAAATTTTGGTTTCCTTATTTAAGGAGTGATATACTTGCATTTGAGGCAGTTCAGAGAAGATTCACTCGGTTGATTCCTATCCTCATTGGAGTTCAGAAGAATGAGAGGTGATCTTATTGAAACATAGAAGATTCTGAGGGGGTTTGAGAGGGTAGATGCTGAATGTTTCCCGTCATGGGGGAATCTAGAACTAGGGAGCATAGTTTCAAAATAGGTGGTCGCCCATTTAAGACGGAGATGAGTAAGCATAGAATCATAGAAATTTACAGCACAGAAGGAGGCCATTTCGGCCGATCGTGTCTGCGCCAGCTGACCAAGAGTTATCCAGCCTAATCCCACTTTCCAGCTCTTAGTCCATAGCCCTGTAGGTTACGGCACTTTACTTTAAGTGCACATCTAAATATTTTTTAAATGTGGTGAGACATTCGGCCTCTACCACCCTTTCAGGCAGTGAGTTCCAGATCACCCCACCCGCTGGGTGAAGAAATATCCCCTCATATCTCCTCTAAACCTACCTCCAATTACTTTAAATCGATGCCCCCTGGTTGCTGACCCCACTGCCAAGGGAAACAGGTCCTTGCTATCCACTCTATCCAGGCTCCTCATAATGTGATACATCTCAATCAGGTCTCCCCTCAGCCTCCTCTGTTCCAAAGAAAACAGACCCAGCATCTCCAATCTGTCCTCATAGCTAAAATTCTTCAGTTTAGACAACATTCTTGTAAATCTCCTCTGCACCCTTTCCAGTGCAATCACATCTTTCCTGTAATGTGGTGACCAGAACTGCACGCAGTACTCAAGCTGTGGCCTAACTAGTCTTTTATACAGTTCAAGCATAACATAGAAACATAGGGCCCAAGTTTCCACATGCGCCGAGAACGGCGCAGTCCTGACCTGGACGCCCGTTTTTCGCGCCACAAAGTGCGCCTAAAAAAATCCTCGGTATTCTCCACCAACCTGCAGGTCCTCTGGCCCTCGGCGCAGCCAGCACGAGCTGTGGGGGGGCGGAGCCAGGTCCCTGCGCTGAAAACAGTGCAGTAGCTCCAGGCGCCGAACTGTGTGGGAGGGGCCCGAAGCACGCAGCCCCTAGCCCTGGCTGAATGGCCTCACTGGGGCTGCGTGAATAAGGCTCCTCCCACGGCCAACTCCTGCTTCTCTCCACCCCCCCCCACCCCGACCAGACCCGACACCCGCTCCCCCCCGCCTGCCTCCGGACCAGACCCGACACCCGCTCCCCCCCTGCCTCCGGACCAGACCCGACACCCGCTCCTCCCCCTGCCTCCGGACCAGACCAGACCCGACACCCGCTCCCCCCCCTGCCTCCGGACCAGACCCGACACCCGCTCCCCCCCGCCCCCCGACTGACCCGACCCGACCCGCGCTCCTGTTCCCGCTCCCCGCCCCCCCCCCAGACTGGACCCGACCCGACCCGCGCTCCCGCCCCCCGACCCGACCCCCCCCCGCCACTGGACCCGACTCCCGCTCCCGGACTGGATCCGACCTGACCTCCCCCCACTCCCTCTCTCTCTCTCTCCCTCCCTCCCCCCCTCCCTCTCACTCTCTCTCTCTCCCTACCTCCCCCCTCCCCCCCCTCTCTCTCTCTCTCTCTCTCTCTCTCTCTCTCTGCCAGCCCCCCGCCACGAACTGAACCGAACCGAACCGACCCAACCCAACGCCACCTACCTGTAAATCTGGTGCTGGGGATGGGCCCTGCCCGAAGTCTCGGGCCGGCCCGTTCAGCCTTCGGTCCCGAAAGGCCTGCCTGAAGCACTTTCACACAGGTAGGAAGATGGTTTATTTAATCTTTTCTTTGCTTATAAATGTTTATTCAGGTTGGATTTATTTGTATAATATTTGTATAAGTATAAATAAGGATTTATTATAGAATTTAATGACTTCCCTCCCCTCCCATCTCGTTCTGGACGCCTAATTTGTAACCTGCGTCTGATTTTTTAATGTGTAGAACAGGTTTTTTCAGTTCTACAAAAATCTTCACTTGCGCCATTCTACTTTAGTTTGGAGTACGTTTTCACTGTGGAAACTTTCAAATCAGGCGTCAGTGGCCGGACATGCCCCCTTTTGAAGAAAAAATTCTGTTCCAAAGTAGAACTGTTCTACCTGACTAGAACTGCAGAAAAAAAGAAGTGGAGAATTGCGATTTCTAAGATAGTCCGTTATCCACCAGTTGCTCCTAAAAATCAGGTGCAAATCATGTGGAAATTTGGGCCCCTAGAAACATAGAAAATAGGTGCAGGAGTAGGCCATTCGGCCCTTCGAGCCTGCACCACCATTCAATAAGATCATGGTTGATCCTTCACCTCAGTACCGCTTTCCTCCTTTCTCTCCGTACCCCTTGATCACTTTAGCCGTAAGGGCCATATCTAACTCCCTCTTGAATATATCTAATGAACTAACATCAACAACTCTCTGCGGTAGGGAATTCCACAGGTTAACAACTCTCTGAGTGAAGAAGTTTCTCTTCATCTCAGTCCTAAATGGCTTACCCCTTATCTTTAGACTGTGTCCCCTGGTTCTGGACTTCCCCAACATCGGGAACATTCTTCCTGCATCTAACCTGTCCAGTCCCGTCAGAATTTTATATGTTTCTATGAGATCCGCTCTCATCCTTCTAAACTCCAGTGAATAAGGGCCCAGTTGATCCAGTCTCTCCTCATATGTCAGTCCAGCCATCCCGGGAATCAGTCTGGTGAACCTTCGCTGCACTCCCTCAATAGCAAGAACGTCCTTCCTCAGATTAGGAGACCACAACTGAACACAATATTCCAAGTGAAGCCTCACCAAACACCTGTACAACTGCAGTAAGACCTCCCTGCTCCTATACTCAAATCCCCTAGCTATGAAGGCTAACATACCATTTGCCTTCTTCACCACCTGCTGTACCTGCATGCCAACTTTCAATGACTGATGTCCAGGTCTTATTGCACCCTCCTTTTCCTAACCTGCCGCCATTCAGATAATATTCTGCCTTCGTATTTTTGCCCCCAAAGTGGATAACCTCACATTTATCCATATTATACTGCATCTGCCATGCATTTGCCCACTCACCTAACCTGTCTAAGTCACCCTGCAGCCTCTTAGTGTCCTCCTCACAGCTCACACCACCACCCATTTTATTGTCATCTGCAAACTTGGAGATATTACACTCAATTCCTTCATCTAAATCATTAATGTATATTGTAAATAGCTGGGGTCCCAGCACTGAGCCCTGCGGCACCCCACTAGTCACTGCCTGTCATTCTGAAAAGGCCCCGTTTATCCCAACTCTCTGCTTCCTGTCTGCCAACCAGTTCTCTATCCACATCAGTACATTACCCCCAATACCACGCGCTTTGATTTTGCACACCAATCTCTTGTGTGGGACCTTATCAAAAGCCTTTTGAAAGTCCAAATACACCACATCCACTGGTTCTCCCATGTCCACTCTACTAGTTACATCCTCAAAAAATTCCAGAAGATTTGTCAATCATGATTTCCCTTTCATAAATCCATGCTGACTTGGACCGATCCTGTCACTGCTTTCCAAATGCGCTGCTATTTCATCTTTAATAATTGATTCCAACATTTTCCCCGCTACTGATGTCAGGGGTAACTGTTCTATAATTAACCATTTTCTCTCTCCTTCCTTTCTTAAAAAGTGGTGTTACATTAGCTACCCTCCAGTCCATAGGGACTGATCCAGAGTCGATAGACTGTTGGAAAATGAAAACCAATGCATCCACTATTTTGAGGGCCACTCTCTTAAGTACTCTGGGATGCAGACTATCAGGCCCCGGGAATTTATCGGCCTTCAATCCCATCAATTTCCCTAACACAATTTCCCGCCTAATAAGGATATCCTTCAGTTCCTCCTTCTCACTAGACCCTCGGTCCCCTATTACTTCCGGAATGTTATTTGTGTCTTCCTTCGTGAAGACAGAACCAAAGTATTTGTTCAACTGGTCTGCCATTTCTTTGTTCCCCATTATAAATTCACCTGAATCTGACTGCAAGGGACCTACGTTTGTCTTCACTAATTTTTTTGTCTTCACATATCTGTAGAAGCTTTTGCAGTCAGTTTTTATGTTCCCGGCAAGCTTCCTCTCATACTCTATTTTCCCCCTCCTATTTAAACCCTTTGTCCTCCTCTGCTGAATTCTAAATTTCTCCCAGTCCTCAGTTTGCTGCTTTTTCTGGCCAATTTATATGCCTCTTCCTTGGATTTAACACGATCCTTAATTTCCCTTGTTTGCCACGGTTGAGCCACCTTCCCCGTTTTATTTTTACTCCAAACAGGGATGTACAATAGTTGAAGCTTATCCATGTGATCCTTAAATGTTTGCCATTGGCTATCCATCGTCAACCCTTTATTCTATTCTAGCCAATTCACGTCTCATACCTTCGAAGTTACCTTTCCTTAAGTTCAGGACCCTAGTCTCTGAATTAACTGTGTCACTCTCCATCTTAATAAAGAATTCTAACATATGGTCACTCTTCCTGAAGGGGCCTCGCAAAACAAGATTACTAATTAGTCCTTGCTCTTGTATTCCATGCCTCGATTAATAAAGGCAATTATTCCATATGCCTTCTTAACCACCTTATCTACCTGACCTGCTATCTTCAAGGATTTATGGACCTGTGCTCCAAGGTCCCTTTCTTCCACTACACTTTTCAATGTCATACCATTTAATATATATTTTCTTGCCTAGTTCGACTTCTCCAAATGCATTACCTTACACTTATCTGGATTGAATTCCATTTGCCACTGTTCTGCCCACCTGACCAGTACATTAATATTTTTCTACAGTCCACAGCTTTCTTCTTCATTATCAACCGCACAGCCTATTGTAGTTTCACCTGCAAACTTCTTAATTATACCACCTACATTCAAGTTTAAGTCATTGATATATACCACAAAATGCAAGGGACCCAGCACTGAGCCCTGCGGAACCCCACTGGATACAGCTTTCCAGTCACAAAAACACCCATCAACCATTATCCTATGCTTCCTATCTCTGAGCCAATTTTGAATCCAACTTGCCACTTTGTCCTGGATCCCATGGGCTATTACTTTTGTGACCAGTCTGTCATGTGGGCCCTTATCAAAAGCTTTGCTAAAATCCATATACACCATATCATACGAACTGCCCTCAACGACCCTCCTGGATACCTCCTCGAAAAATTCAATCAATTTAGTCAGACACAACGTTCTCTTAACAAGTCCATGCTGACTGTCCTTGATTAATCCATGTCTTTCCAAATGAACATTTATCCCGTCTCTCAGGAATTTTTCCAATAATTTTGCCACCACTGAGGTTAGTCCGATTGCCCTGTAATTACTTGGTCTCTACCTTTCTCCCTTTTTAAACAAAGGTACAACTTTAGCAGTCCTCCAATCCTCTGGCACCACATCTGTAGCCAGAGAGGACTGGGAAAGGATGATCAGAGCCTCTGCAATTTATTCTTTTTCTTCTCTTAACAGCCTGCGATACATTTCATCCGGGCCAGGGGATTTACCCACTTTCAAAGCTGCTAAGCCCCTTAATACTTCCTCTCTCACTATGTTTACCTCATTTAATATTTCACACTCCTCCTCCCCCCTCATTGCAAAGTGTGCATCGTCCCTCTCATTTGTGAAAACAGATGCAAATATTCATTAAGAATCATACCCACGTCTTCTGCCTCCACACAGAGATTCCCTTTGTGGTCTCTAATAGACCCCACTTTTTCTTTAGTTATCCTCTTGCTCCTAATGTATTTATAAAACATATTTGGGTTCCCCTGATTTTACTTGCCAACATTCTCTCATGCTCTCTCTTTGCTTTCCTGATATCTTTTTTAATTGCACCACTGCACTTCTTATTCTCCTCTAAAGCTTCTGCAGTATTGAGTTCTCAGTAACCTGTTACAAGGAGAAATTGCTTCTCTCAGACGGTCATAAATCTTTCGAATTGTCTATCCTGAGAGAGCTGTGGAGGCTGAATCATTGAATATATTCAAGGCTGACAAAAACAGATTCTTGAGATGGACAGATTCTTGGGAAGAGTGATCATAGCCTGATAGAATTTCAAATTCAATTTGAGGGTGAGAAACTAGGTCTCAAATTAGTGTCCATAACTTAAATAAAGGCAATTACAAAGGAATGAAGGCAAAGTTGGTTGAAGTAGACTGGGAGAATATATTAAAGGGTAAAGGGTGTAAGAGAAATGATAGCCATCTAAAGAAATAAAGGACGTTATCCAATTAAAAAAAAGGGCATACAGAGTGGCCAAATCTATAAGGGGTACTGAGGTGAATGATCAGCCATGATCTTATTGAATGGTGGTGCAGGCTCGAAGGGCTGAATGTCCTACTCCTGCACCTATTTTCAATGTTTTTATGTTTCTAACTAGTGGGAGGGCAGAAGATTGGGAAGCTTTTAAAAGCCAACAAAGAATGACTAAAAAAATGATTAAGAAAGGGAAGATAGACTATGAAAGTAAACTAGCACAATATACATAAACAGATAGCAATGGTTTCTATAGGGATATAAAAAGGAAAAGAGTGGCTAAAGTAAATGTTGGTCCCTTAGAGGACAAGACCGGGGAATTAGTAATGGGGAACATGGAGATGGCAGAAATTCTGAACAAATATTTTGTATCAGTCTTTACGGTAGAGGACACTAACAATATCCCAACAGTGGATAGTCAAGGGGCTATGGGGGGGGGGGAGGGTAAGAACTTAACACAATCACAATCATTAAGGAGATGGTACTCAGTATGATAATGGGACTAAAGGCAGATAAATCCCCTGGACCTGATGGCTTGCATCCTCGGGTCTGAAGAGAAGTAGTAGCTGGGATTGTGGATGCATTGGTTGTAATTTACCAAAATTCCCTGTATTCTGGGGAGGTCCCAGCAGATTGGAAAACTGCAAATGTAATGCCCCTGTTTAAAAAAGGAGGCAGACAAAAAGCAGAAAACTATAGACCTGTTAGCCTAACATCTGTGGTTGGGAAAACGATGGAGTCCATTCTTAACGAAGTAGTAGCAGGACATTTGGAAAAGCCTAATTCGGTCAGGCAGAGTCAGCATGGATTTATGAAGGGGAAGTCATGTTTGCCAAATTTGCTGGAATTCTTTGAGGATGTAACGAACAGGGTGGATAAAAGGGAACCAGTGGATGTGGTGTATTTGGATTTCCAGAAGGCATTTGACAAGGTGCCACATAAAAATGTGTGAGGACAACACAGAAAATCTGCAAAAGGACATAGACAGGCTAAGTGAGTGGGAAAAAATTTGGCAGATCGAGCATAATGTTGGAAAGTGTGAGGTCATGCACTTGGGCAGAAAAAAAATCAAAGAGCAAGTTATTACTTAAATGGAGAAAGATTGCAAAGTGCTGCAGTACAGCGGGACGTGGGGGTAAGAAACACAAAAGTTTAATATGCAGGTATAGCAAGTGATCAGGAAAGCCAATGGAATCTTGGGGTTTATTGTAAAGGGGATGGAGTATAAAAGCAGGGAAGTCTTGCTACAGCTATATAAGGTATTGGTGAGGCCACATCTGGAATACTGCGTGCAGTTTTGGTTTCCATATTTACAAAAGGACATACTTGCTTTGGAGAAGATTCAGAGAAGGTTCACTCGGTTAATTTCAGAGATGAGGGGGTTGACCTATGAGGAAAGGTTGAGTAGTTTGGGCCTCTACTCATTGGAATTCAGAAGATTGAGAGGTGATCTTATCAAAACATAAGATCATGAGGGGGCTTGACAAGGTGGATGCAGATAAAATGTTTCCACTAATGGGGGAGACTAGAACTAGGGGGCATAATCTTAGAATAGGAGGTCGCCCATTTAAAACTGAGACGAGGAGAAATTTCTTTTCTCAAAGGGTTGTAAATCTGTGGAATTCGCTGCCTCAGAGAGCTGTGAAATCGGGGACATTGAATAAATTTAAGACAGAGAAAGACAGTTTCTTAACCAATGAGGGAATAAGAGGTTATGGTGAGCGGGCAGGGAAGTGGACCAAATCCATGATCGGATCAGCCAAGGTCATATAAAATGGCAGAGCAGACTCAAGGGGTCGACTCCTGCTCCTATTTCTTATGTTCTTATAAGCAGTGGCAAATATTTAAGGAGATATTTTGTAACTTTCAGCAAAGTTATATTCCAGTGAGAAAGAAAGACTCTAAGAGAAGGATAAACCATCCATGGCTAACTAAGGAAGTAAAGGATGGTATCAAATTGAAAACAAAGGCATACAACGTTACGAGGAATAGTGGAAGGCCAGAGGATTGGGAATCTTTTAGAAACCAGCAAAGGACGATTAAAAAAATAATAAAGAGAGAGAAGATAGTTTATGAGAGTAAACTAGCAAGAAATATAAAAACAAACAGTAAGAGCTTCTACAGGTATGTAAAAATGAAGGGAGTAACTAAAGTAAACATTAGTCCCTAAGAGGATGAGACTGGAGAATTAATAATGGTAAACGGGGAAATGGCAGAGACTTTGAACAAATATTTTGTATCTGTCTTCATGGTAGAAGACACTAAAAGCATCCCAATAATTGATAATGAAGGGGCTATTAGAAAGGGGGATCTTAAAACAATCATTATCACTGGAGAAAAAATACTAGGAAACTAATGGGACTAAAGGTGGACAAGTCCCCTGGACCTGATGGCCTGCATGCTTGCATCCTAAGGTTTTAAAAGAAGTGGCTCCAGAAATAGTGGATGCATTGGTGGTAATCTACCAACATTTCCTGGATTCTGGAGAGGTCCCAGCAGATTGGAAAACTGCAAATGTAATAGCCCTATTTAAGAAAGGAGGGAGACAGAAAGCAGGAAACTATAGACCAGTTATCCTAACATCTGTTATTGGGAAAATGCTTCAGTTCATTATTAAGGAAGTAGCAGCAGAACATTTATAAAATCATAATGCAGTCAGCAGAGTCAGCATGGTTTTATGAAAGGGAAATCATGTTTGACAAATTTGCTGGAGTTCTTTAAGGATGTAACGAGTTTGGGGGAAAAAGGGGAACCAGTAGATGTCATGTATTTGGATTTCCAGAAAACATTCGATAAGGTGCCACATAAAAAGTTACTGCACAAGATAAGAGCTCACAGGATTGGGGGTAATATATTAGCATGGATAGAGGATTGGCTAATTAACAGAAAACAAAGTGTAGGGATAAATGAGTCATTTTCAGGTTGGCAAAGTGCAACCAGTGGGGTGCCACAGGGATCTGTGCTGGGTCCTCAACTATTTACAATCTATATTAATAACTTGGATGAAGGGACCAAGTGTAATGTAGCCAAATTTGCTGATATACAAAGATAGGTGGGAAAGCAAACTGTGAGGAGGACACTAAGAATCTGCAAAGCGATATGGATAGGCTAAATAAGTGGGAAAAAATTTGGCAGATGGAATATAATGTTGGAAAATGTGAGGTTATCCACTTTGGTAGGTAAAATAAAAAAGCAAATTATTATTTAAATGGGGAGAGATTACAAAATGCTGCGGTACAGACGAAACATAAAAAGTTAGCATTCAGGTACAGCAAGTAATTAGGAAGGCAATTGGAATGTTGACCTTTATTGCAAGGGGGATGGAGTATAAAAGTAAGGAAGTCCTACTACAACCATACAGGACGTTGGTGAGACCACACCTGGAGCACTGCATACAGTTTTGGTCTCCTTATTTAAGGAGGAATATACTTGCTTGGAGACAGTTTAGAGAAAGTTCACTCGGTTGATTCCTGAGATGAAGGGGGTTGTCTTATGAAGAAAGGTTGAGCATGTTGGGCCTAAACTCATTGGACTTTAGAAGAATACGAGGTGATCTTATTGAAACGTATATGGTTCTGAGGGGGCTTGGCAGCGTAGATGCAGAGAGGATGTTTCCCTTTGTGGGGGAATCTGGAACAAAGGGCATAGCTTCAGAATAAGGGGTTGCACATTTAAAATGGAAATGAGGAGGAATTTCTTCTGTCAGAGGGTCATGAATCTTTGGAATTCTCTACCCCAGAGAGCTGTGGAGGCGGGGTCATTGAAGATATTTAAGGTGGAGAAAGACAGATTTTTGAGCGATAAGGGTGTAAAGAGTTATGGGGAGTGGGCAGGGAAGTGCAGTTGAGGCCATAATCAGATCAGCCATGATCTTGTTGAATGATTGAGCAGGCTCGAGGGGCCAAATGGTCTACTTCTACTCCATTTTCTTATGTTCTTACGTTCTTATGTAATCGAGTGATGAAATGCTGTTCCTCGAGCTTGCGTTGAGCTTCATTGGAACAGTGTAAGAGGACAGAGAGATCAGAGTGGGAGTGGGACAGAGTATTAAAATGGCAGGCTCAGGTTCACGCTATCGGACTGAATGAAAGAGTTCATAAAAGTGATCACCCAATCTGCGCTTGGCCTCCCCAGTGTAGAGGAGACCGCATCGTGAGCAACGACTGCAGTACACTAAATTGATGAAGTACAAGTAAATCACTGCTTCACTTGAAAGGTGTGTTTGTGGCCCTGAAAAGGAGGAGATAAAAGGGCAGGTGTTGCATCTCCTGTGCTTGCATGGGAAGGTCCCATTGGAAGGGGTGCATGTGTTAGTTGTGATGGATGATGCAAATGGCAGAGGATGATCCACTGAATGTGGAGGCTATGGGTGGAAGGTGAGAACAAGGGGAACCCTATCGTGGTTTTGGGAGGGAGGGGAAGGATTGAAGTCAGAAGTGCAGGAAATGGGACAAACACTGTTGAAGGCCCTGTCAACCACAGAATTCTCGGTTGAGGAAAAAGGAAGACATAATGGAAGCACTGTGTCAATTTTGAGTTTTGGGTGACCGACCGATGGAGCGTGCTGGCCTTTCGCCATCACTCCAAGCAAAGAAGCAGCAGTGATTTTGAGCCGCGACCTCATTAACATCGGGCCAATGAGCTGCGCATCATCAAACGATATCCCAATGCAGCTCACCACATTAAGGCCTAACAATATCGGGGCTCAGATTATGTTTGCATTCCTCCTCCTTCTGGCCCCTCAAAAATGTTATCCAAACTTATCTTTGCTAGGCTTCTTCTCCTCTATTGCCTCTGGAAATGATTGAAGTGGAGCATGCACAATTTACATTGCATGCTCTGCCCATTTCCAATCTACAGTGGCAATCGGGGTCCTGGCTTCCCAATTTACATGTTGAAATGGGGTTACTGCGTAAATCAGGGAGGTGTTTTGGGTACCCATCAGTGGACCCCTTTGAAAATGGCATTGGTTGCATCTTCTGGATTAATGTAGTGGGAAGACTACCACCCCATTTAGAGGCCATTGTCACCTGTTAACATGAGACATTACAAGTTAAAATTGACCCCTTTTTTCCCATCTATCAATCAGCCTTCTATACCTACTACAGGTATAACATCCTGAAACCAGAAACCTCAGGACCAAGGTCATTCCTGTTTTTGGATTTTTCCGAATTTCAGAGAAGAAAGCCAACGTCCTGAATCCGGAAACTCCTGGGCTGAGTTTTGGGTCTTTCCGGATTTCGGAGACAATCCAACGTCCCAAATCCAGAAATCTTTGGGCCGAGTTTTGGGTATTTCCAGATTTCGGAGACAATCCGACATCCCGAATCCCGAAACCCTCAGGCGGACTTTCATGTATTTCCGGATTTTGGAGCATTACATCCGATGGCCCAAATCTGGCAACTTCGAGGCCAGGCCATATTTTTTTTGATTTCTGTTTGGAAAACGGTATGTACAGCTTAAAAGTCCAGTTTTTGGGAAATATTTCCGGATTCCGGACAACGACTCGTGCAATCTGCACAATGTCCGGTTTTCGGACAATTCCAGTTTTTAGAACTCTGGATTTCGGACTTTCTACCTGTAGTACATTTCCTTTTATATCATATACCAGAATTTTCTAACCAGCTTCTTGTGAGACACCTTAATGCATACCTTCTAAATACCCATATGCACTATGTCGAATGTATTCCCTTTATCCAATTGATCACTTCAAAACTTCTGTTAAATTTGTCAAATATGGCTTGCCTCCACGCAAATCCATGCAGATGTCATAATTTAAAACAAAATTGGATAAATATTTGTAAAGAATGAATATGAAAGGATCTGGGAAAAGGGAATGGAAATTGGATTTGAGTCGCTGCAGTTGAAGAGTTAGCACTAGCACAATTATAAGGGGCCAAGTGGTCTCCTTTTGTGCAGTAATTTCTATGATATCAGACTCTAAGTTCATTCTCTCTTCAGTGGATCACTCTCAGCATTATGCTGTCTTTTTTTCTCTCCCCAGCACTCATCCTCCACTTGCATGTTTTGAAGTGGAACTTAGGAAAATGTCAGCCATAGTTAATAAGAAACTAGAGTATATTGACAAACCTCACTCATTCTCCCATCCACCATCCATAGACAAGAAAGCAGGAAGGCAGTGTTCTTCTAAGCCTCTGTCTGATTTGGTTGTTAGACTGTGTGGATATATGGGCAGTGACAATTCACCATCTACAATCTCCCCCTCTTCTATGGAAATGGCTAGGTTCTGCTCAGTGTCTCCCCAGAGCAGTGCAGCCACACTTGGAAACTTTGTGATCTGAGGAAATCAGACCTGTGACCCCCTCATAACTGTATCTTTTGCTGTTGATGCTGCAAGATCCCGACTGCACTGCCACCATTACAATATCCCCTATTTTTGCACTGTAGTATTTGTGAAAGAGACGTAACTTATTTGAAAGTTCATACATAAAATGTGTGACGAGAGTTTCTCCATGGTCCTCAATGCATTGATTTATTCAGCATAGAGTTTCATAGCTGAGCTACAAGAACCAACCATATCCCAAGGAGGAGTGCTACAATTGACATCTGTACCCCAGGTTGTTGAGTGGAAAAATAAGCTAGGAGCCCCATTCCTAATTGTAATCCAGTGGCCCCAATAGGAGATTGCATATGTGAATATTAGGTAAGGACAGAATTTGGGTGGAGTTTTGATGTCGTCCACAGTTGAATAACCTGTCAACATTCACCCATACATTAGGAATAGTCATTTTGGGGAGATATCATACGGCTCGTATGGGACTGTACCCCATAGGAGTTAGATGAAGTCCTTACTACTAGAGGAATCAAGGGGTATGGTGAGAAAGCAGGAATGGGGTACTGAAGTTGCATGTTCAGCCATGAACTCATTGAATGGCGGTGCAGGCTAGAAGGGCCGAATGGCCTACTCCTGCACCTATTTTCTATGTTTCTATGTTTCTATGTTTCCAACAAGTAATCAATGTAATCAGGAGGGGAGGGAAGAAATTTGGCAATTTAGCAGCAAAAAAAATCAAAAAGTGAAGATGTATGTAAATTTAAATAATTAGCTGTAGAGTAGAGAATTTGATTTTGAAACGTGCAATATATTTTACGATTAAAAGTAGCTGATGTAAGTGCCTATGATTATTACGGATACAATAAGCATGATTATCCTGCTGGAGCAATGTTACTGCAATACTATAAGTCTTTTTTTAAAACTCAGGGGTCGAAATTGCCTCTTTCTGCGAGTCCCGTTAGCATCTCTGGGGGTGCTAACGGGATGCAAAACACTACTGGCTCCTGAGAAATTGTCCAGGAGATAGCGGAAGCGCCTCGTGGGTAGTGTCCCAGACTGCCGTGCAAATGGCGATGACATTATAGCTGTGCGCGGCGACCCCTTAGTGCCACGCGCCAACCCCTTTCTGTCCCGGGGTGGATATTGCCCCATGCCCCACGAGGCTGCTGCAAGTGGCTGTCAGCGCCACTCTTGCGGGTTACGAAGCGTGCCGGCATCTGCTTGCAGGGCAGAAGTTAAAGGGGAGGTCGCGAGCGCCCTGCGCCGCCATCTTGGCGGTTTGGCCAACTCACCAGTCAGCTCCAATTCACATGCCCTAGCGTAGTTCGGGCCGCTATTGTGCAGCCCCGGCATCACGTTGACCTGGTGGCCTAGTGAAGACCATCAGAGGCCGTGCAGAGTGTGCAGTGGCCCTCCCCTTTAAGCGAAGGGGAGTGGCATTGAAATGCGTTAGTGCTACATGGAGTATATGCATAACACTGCCAATCGCAACCCATTAGCACCACTGGACCCACTCCAAGAAGAAGTGGACCGCGTGAGATTGTGCTCCATTTACTCTGAGGGGTGGTGAGGCCAATTCAGCGGCCGGGCAGGACTTCCATGCCAGGTGCAAGAAGTACCGTCCCGAGTAGGTAACCGGCCCCAATCGGGGTACAGGGCAATTTCTTCCCCTCAGTATTTTGTAAAATATAACTAATAGAATGAGTTTTATCAAAAACTAAATGTATGTTGGAGTTCTAACATTTTGAAAACTAAAGGGACGAGAAGAATACTTTCCAAACATTATGTGGTTGAGCTTAATTGTGGGAATAACTCAGTGATTATACTGATAGTGATTACATTATGTACATGGATACTCATAAGGCAATGTTTTAGTCTTTTAAGGGTTACAATGGAAGTTACTGCTTGTGTGAAGTAAATGACAGAACTTTATAGCATTGCGTGAACAAAACAGCAACACAGATTTCCCAGCACAAAATAGATAAGTTATCAGTGTTTGCTAAAAAACCTATTGCTTTCAGGGCAATAATGATAACTTATATATCCCAGAATCAGCATGCATGCACAGCCACTCAAGGTTACAGCCTCTTAGCTGCAAAGATAGCTGTTATAGTTCGGGCTTTCTCCCACCCCTTTTCACTGTTCACAGTCGGAAGGTAATTTCCAGAGGTAGACTGAGTCTCTTATGAACAAGAATCTCCACCTCTCTGTGTACTGTGAGTGGGATGGCATGCCATGGGACTTACCATTCAAAGATGATGTACCAGAGAATACATAGGATGCCCACCCTCCTGTCTACTCAAGAAGATGCTATATATCACACTGTCAGACCATTATATTTACACTAAAACCAAAGAGGGATACTTCTATGGATTGCACTCCCAGAGCCTCACTGATTGAAAGCGTGATATCAGACGACTAGCCATATAGGGTGATTTATTTACGAAGTAATTACACAGAAGCGCAAGACAATTATGATACAATTAGCTAGAAAATAATAAAGATGAATAAATAATAAATCAGTCCACGAGGGATTGAAGTAGCATTTCTAAAGTGTATTTTTAGACAGTTTGTTACATGGATGAAAGTTGTAGATAGACCTTCAGGATTAGATATTGTTTGCAATAGTTAAAGTGGAATTTGTGAGCAGCATCATGGGAGATTCACGAAGACTGATTTATAACACTATTGTATTTTTTTATCGTATACAATAGATGATACTTTTCCTCTACATACTAATAAACTTTAATTGTTTCTGAGGGAAAGCATTGAAAATTGAAAAATTTTATAACTAAATCTGCTACAAAGATACATATGGGTTACACTTGTACTAAAATGAGTACCTTTGATAAAACAAAATCTAACATAAAAGAATTACACAGGTTTAATCTGACACAAGTAATTCCCATCTCATCCAATCTCAAGAATGAGGAGAACTAGACAGCTCTTCATTGGGTTTGCTCACTAAAGGTACATGTAGTCACTTCAGTTCCTTAGAACCAGTTTACTGAAGGTAGCTGGTGAAGCCCAGTAAACTTTCAGAGTTTACCACACCTTTCTGAGCTTATGTTTAAACAAAGTGTTCACTGCTTGTTAGCAACTACATTGGAATTTCAAAATGCAAAGGATTATTGGCAGAGATGTTGTCTGCACCAGATATCACCAGGTACGAAGGTCTCGGCATTTAAGAAACATAATTAAATAAACAAGTTTGAATATGAGAATTTTATTGCAGTACACTTACGGCGATTTCAGCATTACATTTGTCCCAGTAATAAATGTAATAACTGATTGCACTGGGATTAGTTTTCAAAAGATAGAACATATCCAAATGATTTTATTTCGGAACTTACCAAGTATTTCATAATTTAAGAAGGAAGTGAATATTACTTATACATGTTCATGTAATAGAACTAAAGGCAGTCAGTACTAATCTGTTTTTCTTCCAATCTGTGCTGGTAAAGATGTATTTGAAACAGTCAGGCTTGAAATATTCTCTCATTTTCAATTATTAATAGTAATTAGTTATTGCTACTTGCCTGTAGCTGGTGGCTCCGACGCTGCCAAAAATCTGTTAAAATGGAGGAGGGCATGAATGGTTTGGGATCTCAGTGGGAAGCACCCAACCGCCATTTTAGCCACATGTCTGCCAGACAAAATGATGGCTCTTCAAATGTGTGGAATAGCCTGGTTCTTTAGCTATGAATAGTGGGTCTATGGGCCCAAGTTTCCACAAGAAAATAAACGGGCGCCCCTCCGAGCTGGGCGCCCGTTTTTTGCGCCTAAAACTGCGCCTAAAAAAATCCTCGGTATTCTCCACCTACTTACAGGTCCTCTGGCCCTCGGCGCAGCCGGCACGAGCTGTGGGGGGGGCGGAGCCAGGTCCCAGCGCTGAAAACAGTGCCGGGACCTCTGCACATGCGCGCTGCAGTCGGCACGCAAGTGCAGTAGCTCCAGGCGCCGAACTGTGTGGGAGGGGCCCGAAGCACGCAGCCCCTAGCCCTGGCTGAATGGCCTCACTGGGGCTGCGTGAATGAGGCTCCGCCCATGGACAGCTCCTGCTCCCCGCACGACCAGACCCGACATATGCTCCCCCCCACCCCCCCCGCCGACCAGACCCGACCCGACACCCGTTTTCCCCCCCCCCACTCCGCCGACCAGACCCGACCCGACACCCGCTTCCCCCCCCGCCCCAACCCGACACCCGCTCCCCCCCCCGCCCCGACCCGAGACCCGTTCCCCCTCCCCCGCCCCGTCCCGAGACCCGCTCCCCCCACCGCCCCGACCCGAGACCCGACACCCGCTCCCCCCCCCGCCCCGACCCGAGACCCGACACCCGCTCCCCCCCGCCGCCCCGAGACCCGACACCCGCTCCCCCCCCCACCCCGACCGATACCCGAGACCTGCTTCCCCCCCCCGACCCGACAGCCGCTTCCCCCCCCTCCCCCGTCCCAACCCGACACCCGCTCACCCCCGACCCGACCCGACCCGCGCTCCTGTTCCCCGACCCGACCCCCCCCGCTCTCTCCCCCCCCCCGCTCTCTCTCCCCCCCCCGCTCTCTCTCCCCCCCGCTATCTCTCCCTTCCCCCCCGCTTTCTCTCTCCCCCCCCGCTCTCTCTCTCCCTCCCTCTCTCTCTCTCTCTCTCTCCCTCCCTCCCTCCCTCCATCTCTCTCTCTCCCTCCATCTCTCTCTCTCTCTCTCTCTCTCTCTCCCCCTCCCTCCCCCCTCTCCCTCCCCCTCCCTCCCCTCTCTCCCTCCCCCTCCCTCCCCCCCTCCCTCTCCCCCTCCCTCTCTCCCCCCCCTCTCTCTCCCTCCCCCCCTCTCTCTCCCTCCCCCCCTCTCTCTCTCTCCCCACCCTCCCTCCCCTCCCTCTCTCCCTCCCCTCCTCCCCCCCCTCTCTCTCCCTCCCCCCCTCTCTCCCTCCCCCCCTCTCTCCCTCCCCCTCCCTCTCTCTCTCTCCCCCCCCTCCCTCTCTCCCTCCCTCTCCCTCCCTCTCTTTCCCTCCCTCTCCCTCTCTCTCTCTCTCTCCCCCTCCCGCTCAGCGGCACGAACGGCTGCAGAATTCTCCCTGGCTGAAGCACTTTCACACAGGTAGGAAGATGGTTTATTTAATCTTTTCTTGGCTTATAAATGTTTATTCAAGTTGGATTTATTTGTATAATATTTGTAGAAGTATAAATAGGATTTATTGTCGAATTTAATGAGTTCCCTTCCTCCCCACCTCGTTCTGGACGCCTAATTTGTAACCTGCGCCTGATTTTTTAATGTGTAGAACAGGTTTTTTCAGTTCTACAAAAATCTTCACTGGCTCCATTCTACTTTAGTTTGGAGTACATTTTCACTGTGGAAACTTTCAAATCAGGCGTCAGTGTCCGGACACGCCCCCTTTTGAAGAAAAAATTCTGTTCTAAACTAGAACTGTCCTACCTGACTAGAACTGCAGAAAAAAAAATGTGGAGAATTGCGATTTCTAAAATAGTCCGTTCTCCACCAGTTGCTCCTAAAAATCAGGCGCGAATCATGTGGAAACTTGGGCCCAAAAAAATTAAAAGTGGAACAGGACAGATTTTCATTACAGAATAAAATTTGTTACAAAATGATGATGAAAGTGTGCATGCATATCTGTATGTTGGAGCAGGAAATTCAAAGATTAGTGTGCAAAATTAAAGCACATGGTATTGACATGGATAGAGAACTGGTTGGCAGACAGGATGTAAAAAATAGGAATAAACGGGTCCTTTTCAGAATGGCAGGCAGTGACTAGTGGGGTACCGCAAGGTTCAGTGCTGGCCCCCCAGCTATTTACAGTATACATTAATGATTTGGACGAAGGAATTGAATGTAATATCTCCAAGTTTGTAGATGACACGAAGCTGGGTGGCAGTGTGAGCTGTAAGGATGATGCTAAGAGGCTGCAGGGTGACTTGGACAGGTTAGGTGAGTGGGCAAATGCATGGCAGATGCAGTATAAGGTAGATAAATGTGACGTTATCAACTTTGGTGGCACAAACAGGGAGGCAGAATATTATCTGAATGGTGGCAGATTAGGAAAAGGGGAGGTGCAACGAGACCTGGGTGTCATGGTACATCAGTCATTGAAAGTTGGCATGCAGGTGCAGCAGGCGGTGAAGAAGGCAAATGGCATGTTGGCCTTCATAGCGAGAGGATTTGAGTATAGGAGCAGGGAGGTCTTACTGCAGTTGCACAGGGCCTTGGTGAGGCCACACCTTGAATATTATGTGCAGTTTTAGTCTCCTAATCTGAGAAAGTACATTCTTGCTATTACATAAGAACATAAGAATTAAGAACAGGAGTAGGCCATCTAGCCCCTCGAGCCTGCTCCGCCATTCAACAAGATCATGGCTGATCTGGCCGTGGACTCAGCTCCACTTACCCGCCCGCTCCCCATAACCCTTAATTCCCTTATTGGTTAAAAATCTATCCATCTGTGATTTGAATACATTCAATGAGTAAACCTCAACTGCTTCCTTGGGCAGGGAATTCCACAGATATTGAGGGAGCGCAGTGAAGGTTCACCAGACTGATTCCCGGGATGGCAGAACTGACATATGAAGAAAGAATGAATCGACTAGGCTTATACTCACTGGAATTTAGAAGAATGAGAGGGGATCTCATAGAAACATATAAAATTCTGACAGGATTGGACAGGTTAGATGCAGGAAGAATGTTCCCGATGTTGGGGAAGTCCAGAACCAGGGGTCACAGTCTAAGGATAAGGGGTAAACCATTTAGGACCAAGATGAGGAGGAATTTCTTCACTCAGAGAATTGTGAACCTGTGGAATTCTCTACCACAGAAAGTTGTTGAGGCCAGTTCGTTAGATATATTCAAAAGTGAGTTAGATGTGGCCCGTCCAACTAAAAGGATCAAGGGGTATAGAGAGAAAGCAGGAATGGGGTACTGAAGTTGCATGATCAGCCATGATCATATTGAATGGTGGGGCAGGCTCGAAGGGCCGAATGGCCTACTCCTGCACCTATTTTCTATGTTTTTTATGTTTCTATAACAATGGATGGGATTGCCTGAAGCACCCCAAACAATTAAAAAGGCTAAATAATATTTTTCTGACAGAGATTCTTATTTTGAAATAACTAAATGTTGACAGAAATATTGAAACGTGTGATTCTGCAGCAGTAACTGTTCATTTTGCAGTAAAGTCATCATTAATTTTGGTAGTTTAAATAACGCCTTATTGATACTGGGTTTTAATAAATAGAACAAAAATATTTGAAAATGCCACTGCAGAAATATTTGATTTTGTACTTTCTCTTCCTGAAGCCTCTTATTAGAAACTGTTTGGTTGTTGCTCACTAACTTAATTTAGTGTGAACTTTTGTTTTTGGATAAAGGTGAGGAAAAGGTTGTGAGATATCTTGCAAACATGTAATGGTTTGCATTCTGTTTGCTTTTGTTGTTCCATTCAGTAATCTCACTTTCCACATCAGTGGAATTCCCATGCTGGCAGTGAAGATATTTAACATTCTGCCTCCTGTTAAAATAATTGATAATTGATTTTAAGTGTTAGGAATTAGTGAGGGGAAAAGTAAAGGATCAGAGCCTCAGAGCTATGTTAATTTAAGCAGTTTAGAAGCACGAGAACCGTATCAAACTTCTCCTTGGTTGCATGAATGAAAAACCATGAGGCAACTCGTGAAGTATGAACCGCTATTGTTTCACTTCATGCTTAGAAAAAAAGAAACTTGTAGCTTTTTCAAAATGAATGTTGGAGCTTGATCTGTGTAGACTTTTTTTAATGTAATAGGAACTGGTACTTATTTGAGACAACTAAGTGGTGAACATCTTGTCTGTGTTGGTTTTAGTAATAGTGTAGTAAATTAAGTTAGCTAAGAATTATGCATGTAGCTTTATGTAAACTGTGTCATATTGAATGCAATATAACTAGTGCTGTACTAGTTTTGAATAACTCTAATTCAGTACAGATTATCTTTGTCGATCGGCACATTTCTTTCTGGTAAAATATATATTATAGATAATATGTGGTAACCATCAGCTTGTCGAGATGACAGGCAGCATTTTACAAGAAAAATCAGCTATTTTTTTATTGTGATTGGATGTTATCAGTGTCAACTAATCAGACTGCTTGACTGGTGAGCCAGAAGGCTACTAGAAACAACCAATCAGCGTTCTCCGACTGTTAGAAATGTTTTCAGATAAGGTGATGGTTTCTGAGAGTTGCAATTACGGGGGTGAATTTTAATTCGGAACAGATTTCCAGTGGGAAACGGCGCCAGTGAGTTAATTTCTTGCGGCAGGAGGCAACTACGGTCTCCTTCTGCCCTGAACGAGCAGGAGAAGAGCACAAAGTGACTGCAAGCAGGGGAAGGTCAAGTGGCCCTTGACTACCGATCAGCTTCCAGGTAGGTAGTAGGGAAGGGGTTTGGACGGGTCTCACCAGCAGGAGAGGAATGGGGTGGGGAGGGAGAGGGGCGGGGTGGTGGGGGGGAGTCTGCAGGGAGAGTCTGGGGCAGCAGAGGCTGCGACTTTCCTTGTGGGCTCCTCTGAGCCGCAAAGGGAATTTTCTGTCTTACCTGGAGGGCCTCTTTGTCATTCCCACCACCTCCCGATCAGCTTCAGCCTGACGGAAAGTTCCCGCTGAGGTGCAGATTAAAATGCATTTAGGTTCCTATTGATGTAATAGGATCCGGTTTGCATACATTACTGACTTAAATCAGTAACACCTTTGTTAAATTAGCAGACAGAGGAATTTAATATGAGCCTATGAGGAATTATCTAGCTTCATGTGTTAGAAAATATTGGAAATGCACAGCAGGTTGAGCAGCATCTAAAAGAGGGGAAAAAAACAGGTACATTTTTGGATGTGAGGCTTCATCAAAGTTCCATTCTACAGTTTTGTTTCAATGATATTGACTCACTTTTATCCTTCCTGAAGCTATTGAGAAGTAAAAATTGCTGAATTAAAATAGTTAAATTATCATCCTCTTGATTCATGTAATTCTGCACCTGCCTCTGGGCTATCAAAGGGTTTGGGACAGGGACAGATGTGATCGTGAGCCAGTTTTCTTGCATGAAGAATGCACTGCTGTTCGAGTTTATTGTAACTATGTAATGGCCCAGATTTTACTGTGGCAGGGCATCTAACCGCACTTACTGTGAGTTAGACTTGTCCTTGCACATTTAGGTTTTTAATTTTTTTCATGGCAAGTTGCTGAATGTGCAAGCTGATAACGGCACAGTGAGGGAAGCCGGGCATCTGGGACCTGAGTGAACAGGGTATCTTTTTAACCAATCAGATTGAAGGATTGAGAAATAAATGGAGGAAGTGTAAATTAGAGTGGGTGAATTCAATGTCAAATCAGATAAAGAGAGGGAAAGAAAGATTGGAATAAGAGAGAAAAAAGAAACAGAAAGGAGAAGTAAAACATTTTGTTTTCATTTTAAATTTGACATTTTTAAAATCTCCAACAATAAATACATGAAGGAATGAGACTCCACACTTTTAATAGTTAATTTTCAAAGCCAGAGAACTGACAGTAATTAACAGTTATCACATCATTAAATGAGTGCCTGCACTTGTAATGACAAGACTTATCTTCCCATGGCGAGTTTAGTTCGCATCTACTGTGCAAGTACAGGATCTTCACACCATTCAATCTATTTCAATGGCAAGGCAGACAGCGAGAAGCTGTTTTCGTGAAGCCAACGGTAGGGCAACGCAACTTTTGGATATTGGCATTTAACCGTGCATCTGCCCCTTGCCTGACATTGCTGTACTATCTACACATAAATTACGGCGAGTGCCATTAGCCTCACCATTATTTTTACAGCAAAATCTGGGCCATTGTTTTTAAATGTTGGGCAATGCTGGCAAGACCACATTCATTGCCCATCCCTAGTTACCTGAGTGGGCACCAACCATGGCGTGTGGGACTGAAGTCACACGTAGATCAGGCCAGGTTGGGGTGGCAGGTTTCCTTCTCTTGCAGGTGTAAAAGATTTCAGTTCATAAATTAACATGATGGCCCAGCTTTTCTAATTGTTACACCAATGGTAATCAATTTATTTCAGTGTGTTATCCATTGCTGTTATAGTCAGAAAATCTGGGTTGATATATCTGAGGTGACATTTACTGGATTCTGTAAAATTGTAATGAATCAGTTTTATTTTTGTACTTAAAGTACATCCAGGAGAAATTATTTTTGGCTTGAAAGTCAGGACTACAATAGGCTACAAAGCATTTGAATAAGCACTGAATAAAGTGTCAAAATTACAACTTTTGGGAATACCACAGGCTCTCCAGAACATAAGGCTGGGTTTTCCAATTCTGTGCTCACTTGGCTGTGATTTTCCATCCATTCACTTTACTGGACGGCAAATTATGGGCTGGTGGGTGCTACAGCAGAAACCCCTCCAGCCACAATCTCGTGCTTTCAACACCCCCATCACCATCCAGTAAATTCTAAACCCATCACTGCTGCAAACTGCACTTTTGCGTACATTTGGCTTTTCTTCAATAAGTGTTGGAATGTTGGGTATATCTGTAGCTTAAGTCACACCGCACTTTCAATCTAACACCTTGCATTCATGCCTGATGAAGCTTTGATCGGTTAGTGTTTTTGTTGCATTGTTACTTAAAAAAATCTCTGTTGGTCAGTTCTTGCCAGTTTTTAGGTTGTTAGAAATACAGTGATCACAGTCTCCAAAATTTCATGTCCAACAATGCTTACAAATAATGATAAACTTGTTTAAACTTTGAATTGAAATAATTAGAAACCAGAACGCAAATACATCAGTGTATTGCAACTGCTAAAATGCACCTCGACATAAATGCACTTGATGCAAACATATAGCACTTAACAAATGTGAGTTGATACTAGCTTTTGTCTACATTGGGATACTCTGCTCAATGGTCTAAATAAGATACATGCTGTTTGAGCACGTCACTGATCTTAGTCCAATAGATAGCTGGAGAGAACGAGCACAGCTACCACTGAAGCCTGCACCTGAATGAAACCTGTGCTATT
Source organism: Pristiophorus japonicus (assembly GCF_044704955.1). Classification (NCBI taxonomy): domain Eukaryota; kingdom Metazoa; phylum Chordata; class Chondrichthyes; family Pristiophoridae; genus Pristiophorus; species Pristiophorus japonicus. Next base: position 383,091,420 of record NC_091977.1, on the reverse strand, counting down.
CCAACCAGGAGAGAGCTCTGAACATGCTTCACACAGCCCTGGAGCCACTGGCAAAAATTACAGTGCATGTGTAACATGGCAAATGCTGACTCAGCTCCAACCCCAGAAGAAAATCCTTCAGGACAATGTTAACCCTGTCCACTCAGTGGAAATGCAGGGAGACAGTAGAGGCAGAGAGTGTAAAAACATTTAAGGGGGAATTGGATAGATATTTGAAGCAATGGGCAATTCTAATTTTGGGGACTGACATGTGGACTGCAGAGTCTCTTCTGTCCTGCACTATGTTTCTCGGTTAAGTTCTGACTGACCCAAATGAGATACACAGGCTCCGAATGGGACGTATGTTATACGGTCTTTCGGCTTTACTGCAAAGGAATATTTGGGAATTTCCTTGAAGCTGCCCCTACTCTGCCACTAGAACTTCGCCGAAAGTGTGGCAGAAACTCCGTAAATGCAGTTTCTGCCACATTTCCAATGAAGTTATGGCAGCGGAGCGGGAAGAGCCACAAGGAAATTCCTGGCTATATCGTTATAGAAGGTAATCATTTTTATCAAATGCTAAAAGCTGAACAGAATCTAACGAGTGCATCAGTGCAGCAAACTATGCCTTGCATTTGATGTGCTCCTGGACATAGACCACCAAGCAAGTGGGACCTCACACAGGATAGCTAGTTAGGTATGTGCTAGAAATTTCAACTGCAATGGCTGTGTTGAAGCTGACTAACCAGTGATCCTCTGCTGGAAAGTCCCATTGGATGATAGAAAGATAGAAACATAGAAAATAGGTGCAGGAGTAGGCCATTCGGCCCTTCGAGCCTGCACCACCATTCAATAAGATCATGGCTGATCATTCCCTCAGTGCCCCTTTCCTATTTTCTCTCCATACCCCTTGATCCCCTCAGCCGTAAGGGCCATATCTAACTCCCTCTTGAATATATCCAATGAACTGGCATCAACAACTCTCTGCGGCAGGGAATTCGACAGGTTCACAATTCTCTGAGTGAAGAAGTTTCTCCTCATCTCAGTCCTAAATGGCCTACCTCTTATCCTAAGACTGTGTCCCCTGGTTCTGGACTTCCCCAATATCGGGAACATTCTTCCCGCATCTAACTTGTCCAATCCTGTCAGAATCTTAAATGTTTCTATGAGAACCCCTCTCATCCTTCTAAACTCCAGTGTATAAAGGCCCAGTTGATCCAATCTCTCCTCATATGTCAGTCCAGCCATCCCAGGAATAAGTCTGGTGAACCTTTGTTGCACTCCTTCAATAGCAAGAATGTCCTTTCTCAGATTAGGAGACCAAAACTGAACACAATATTCCAGGTGAGGGCTCACTAAGGCCCTGTACAACTGCAGTTAGACCTCCCTGCTCCTATACTCAAATCCCCTAGCTATGAAGGCCAACATACCATTTGCCTTCTTCACCGCCTGCTGTATCTGTATGCCAACTTTCAATGACTGATGAACCATGACACCCAGATCTCGTTGCACCTCCCCGTTTCCTAATCTGCCGCCATTCAGATAATATTCTGCCTTCGTGTTTTTGCCCCCAAAGTGGATAACCTCACATTTATCCACATTATACTTTATCTGCCATACATTTGCCCACTCACCTAACCTGTCCAAGTCACCCTGCAGCCTCTTAGCGTCCTCCTCACAGCTCACACCGCCACCCATTTTTTTGTCATCTGCAAACTTGGAGATATTACACTCAATTCCTTCATCTAAATCATTAATGTATATTGTAAATAGCTGGGGTCCCAGCACTGAGCCCTGCGGGACTCCAATAGTCACTGTCTGCCATTCTGAAAAGGACTCGTTTATCCAGACTCTCTGCTTCCTGTCTGCCAACCAGTTCTCTATCCACGTCAGTACATTACCCCCAATACCATGCGCTTTGATTTTTCACACCAATCTCTTGTGTGGGACCTTGTCAAAAGCCTTTTGAAAGTCCAAATACACCACATCCACTGGTTCTCCCATGTCCACTCTACTAGTTACATCCTCAAAAAATTCCAGAAGATTTGTCAAGCATGATTTCCCTTTCATAAATCCATGCTGACTTGGACCGATCCTGTCACTGCTTTCCAAATGCGCTGCTATTTCATCCTTAATAATTGATTCCAACATTTTCCCCACTACTGATGTCAGGCTAATTGGTCTATAATTACCCGTTTTCTCCCTCCCTTTTTAAAAAGTTGTGTTACATTAGCTACCCTCCAGTCCATAGGAACTGATCCAGAGTTGATAGACTGTTGGAAAATGATCACCAATGCATCCACTATTTCTAGGGCCACTTCCTTAAGTACTCTGGGATGCAGACTATTAGGCCCCAGGGATTTATCGGCCTTCAATCCCATCAATTTCCCCAACACAATTTCCCGCCTAATAAGGATATCCTTCAGTTCCTCCTTCTCACTAGACCCTCGGTCCCCTATTACTTCCGGAAGCTTATTTGTCTTCCTTTGTGAAGACAGCACCAAAGTATTTGTTCAATGGTCTGCCATTTCTTTGTTCCCCATTATAAATTCACCTGAATCCGACTGCAAGGGAACTACGTTTGTCTCCACTAATCTTTTTCTCTTCACATATCTATAGAAGGCAAATGGCATGTTGCTGAATAAGGCCCTCCACCGTTGAATAACCTCCTGTTGGGAGCAGGGGCAGGGCTTGATTTGCATAGGAAATCTGTTTCCAACTTGCAGCCACCCAGATTCAGAGGCTGGCAGACTGCGGCCAGGTAGACCTGCAGCACTAGGCCGCAGAGCGGAGGGAGGGATTGCGTGGGGCTGTGTGTGGTTGGGGCATGGTGCCGGTGGAGCACAAGGGGCCGGAGAAGCACGGGCAGGGGAGTGGAAAGCACATCACGGACCAGGAGCATCATCGGAGGAGTATGTGGGGGGCATGGGGTGGGGTAAAGTTCATCGGGGGGCCTGGAACATCATTGAGGAGCAGAGGAGCAGGGACGGTTGGCGGAAGAGCATGATCGTGGGGCTAGGAGCTCATCAGAGGGCTGCAGCATTATTTGGAGGGCTGAAGGAGCAAGGGAGGAAGGCAGACGACGTCGGGAGGCCGGATAAGCAGGGAGTGGACCTCGTGGGGGGGAATCGGAGGCCTGGGAGGGCGATCGGAGTGCTTGTAGGGGTGTCTCCAATTGCAGTGGACGCTGGATCCATAGGTTAAGTGTAAAGGTATTTACCTCCTGGATCCAACAATCCTCGCCTTCCATTAGCTGATGGGTTTCACGAGGCCTGCAAAACCAGACCAGCTAATGTTAAATTAAAAATGGTGGTTAATTCTGAGGCATGCCAAACTTATTATAATATTTAAATGTAGTACCCATCTCCAATGTGGGACCCACCTCCTGGGCTGTCCGTCCCCCATCCTGCCTCCTTTAAAACCAGAAGTGAACGGATTTGAAGTGGGTTCTGGTCGGGATTCAGATTTTTAACACATTAACTTCCCACCCACCTATTTTGGGGCGTTAAAATTCCCCCCATTGTATCGGCTCAAACACAAAACTGGCCACTTGGGTCAGGTAGCAGAGTGTTGCCGGCATCAAATAACTGAACGCCAGCATGATCAGTATCTTCAGAAATAAGAAAATAAATATAATATCCGTAAAACATGAAAAAAGTTAATTACTGAGAAAGGATGACTTACATTTATATAACGACTTTTACCACCACCGGCTATCTCAAAGCGCTTTACAGCCAATGCAGTACTTTTGGAGTGTAGTCACTGTTGGAATGTAGGAAGTGTGGCGGCCAATTTGCGCAACAATGTGATAATATTCATATAACCTGTTTTTGATGTGTTAATTGAGGGATACATATTGGCCATTATCATAGACACATAGAAACATAGAAAATAGATGCAGGAGTAGGCCATTCGGTCCTTCGAGCCTGCACCACCATTCAATATGATCATGGCTGATCATGCATTTCAGTACCCCATTCCTGCTTTCTCTCCATATCCCTTGATCCCTGAGCTATCAAGGCCACATCTAACTCCCTTTTGAATATATCTAACGAACTGGCCCCAACAACTTTCTGTGGTAGAGAATTCCACATGCCCACAACTCTCTGAGTGAATAAGTTTCTCCTTAGCTCGGTCCTAAATGGCTTACCCCTTATCCTTAGACTGTGACCCCTGGTTCTGGACTTCCCCAACATCGGGAACCTTCTTCCTGCATCTAACCTGTCCAATCCCGTCAGATTTTTATATATTTCTGTGAGATCCCCTCTCATTCTTCTAAATTGAATACAAGCCTAGTCGATCCAGTCTTTCTTCATATATCAGTCCTGTCATCCCGGGAATCAGTCTGGTGAACCTTCGCTGCACTCCCTCAATAGCAAGAATGCCCTGCCTCAGATTAGGAAACCAAAACTGAACACAATAGTTAAGGTGTGGCCTTATCAAGGCCCTGTACAACTGTAGTAAGACCTCCCTGTTCCTATACTTGAATCCTCTCGCTATGAAGGCCAACATGCCATTTCCCTTCCTCACCGCCTGCTGCACCTGTATGCCAACCTTCAATGACCGATGTACCATGACACCCAGGTCTCGTTGCACCTCCCCCTTTACCAATCTGTCACCATTCAGATAATAATCATCATAGGCAGTCACTCGCAACGAGGATGACTTGCTTCCATGCCAAAAGGGATGAGTTCACAGGTGTTTCAATGAAGGACCTAATATTCCAGATCCCGAACTACATCTCGAAGGGTGGAAGATGCCTGTGCATGGATTTTTTTAACGTCTGGTGGTCGTTGCACATCAGCCACCACACGGGCTTTAAAGAGCTAGGTCTTGGTCCAGTGGCAAGGATTACCCAAGACGACTGGAGACCTGCTCTGCTGCACGGGCCTCGTGTGCACACATATCGCAGTGTGGGCTGGCCCGTGCTGCCTCTGGGCCCTCGCCTCTCCTGGCCTCGAACTCACACCTTTCCCGGGTCCCGATCACATCCCTCTACATTCTCTCGCCGCTCCTTCGGCCCGACCTTACCGCTCCTGCTGTACCTGCCCACTCTCTAATCACTGACCTGGACCTTGATGATGCCCCTCTTCGCTGCTATCGCCCTCCTGCACCAGCTCGCGCTTTACCTTGAAGTGGTACAGCGCCATGCTGTCCAGGGCCCGCCGCTAGCCGCTCCTTTTATGGCCCCGATCTGCCGCCGAAGGTCTCTCTCAGGTCGGGGCCGCCATGCTGTCCAGGGAACAGGACACCAGGGATAACTCCCCTGCTCTTATTCGAAATAGTGCCATGGGATCTTTTATGTCCACTTGAGAGAGCAGATGGGGCTTCGGTTCAACCCCATATCCGAAAGGCGGCACCTCCGACACTGCTGCACTCCCTCAGTACTGCACTGGAATGCCAGCCTAGATTTTTGTGTTCAATTTTTATCATTTTAAAATTTAATTCCCATTTGTAAGATTTATGGGAATGAATTACATTTTTAAATAATAAAAATGTTCCTATTTTAAAAGCCGGGGATTCCAACTTTGCCTTCAATCCCTTCTCCATTTCATTTGAAGGTTATGCAAAAAAGATGATCTTAGCATGGAATCTATTTTGCATCCTGTGCTCACTCATCACATGTAAAGGGTTAATTTTCCAAACGTGTTCTGCTGCCGGTGAGCCGCACCTGCTGCAATTTCCGATAAGTGCCCCTGGTGGGCGAGGCTCCTTGCTGGAAGGATGAAGTCAGAGAAGGACTCTGTCAAACAAATCGCATTGCTGATAATACTGCATTTATTTGCAGAGTTTTTTGCTCTTGTGGTTTAGATGCAGAACTTTCTTTGTTTGTTTGCCAACGTCTCCATGACAACAGAGACAAAACTAAACGCACGTCTATTGTTAAATTTGTGCTTGAGAATATGTTCACTGGGTGTGGAGGAGGCCATATGGTGGTATCCTCACTCAGGTCTCCAGTTGCTCTGCTTCTCTTTGTCCATACAGAAGATGAGGTAAAGGGCTTTGTTTTTTTTTTAATTATCCATTCTCCGGATGTGGGCGTTGCTGCAAGGCTGGCATTGATTGCCCATCTTTACTTGGCTCGAGAATTTGGTGGTGGGCCTTCTCCTTGATACAACTGAGTGGCTTCATATGCCATTTGAAAAGGCAGCTAAGTGTCGACCACCTTGGTGTGGGACTGGAGTCACATATAGGCCACTCCGGGTAAGGATGACAGATTTCCTTCCCTGAAGCACTGAGCTTTTAATGACTGATGCCAGCTTTTTATTTCCAGATTTAGAAAAAACTGAATTCAAATGTTCAAACTACCATGGTCTGATTTGAACTTGCATTCTCTGGATTACCACCTACCACTCCCAGGCACGCTGTCACGTGAAGCTTTACCTCTCCTGCACCTGCTTCTCCCTCTTTTTACTTCACAGCAAACTCATGTTCACCTAAAGCTGCAGTTTGCTGTTCCCAGGCACATCCCTTTTAGTTAGTTTTGTACATTTTTCTTGCTAACACTGTCCCTTCCTCTCCCATACTCCTGACCACCCTTCAACCTGTGCATCTTTTACAGGCAACACAAAAGGGCTAAACTGTTTGGCCTAGAAGTTCAATGATGCCGCACCCATTTTACAAACATAAAACAGCTGCCAAAGCCTCCAATAAGGTGGGTGGTATGCATACACACATTTTGAGCCAGAAATGCGCCACCTGTCAAATTGTTATAGACATCAAAAGAGACCTCCAGGGCCCATGCCTGAACCAGGCTCTTTGCATATGGAAATAAGAGGCTTGGTGTATATTTGATGCCTCCTTTATCAAATTAGATTGCCCTGAACATAGCCTGCATCAGACCAGTTACGCTATGGAAACTAGGTCTACACGTGGTCTAACCAGTGTCCTTAAAGGGTCCACTGAAAGCTGCCACCAAAAAGAAAGGTTGTGAATTTGTTGAATGTGTCCAGGATAGTTTTCTACAACAATATGTCCTAGAGGCAACACGGGGGAAAGCCATATTAGATTTATTAATGAGTAACGGGCCAGATTTAGTTAACAGTGCCAGCCTGGGCTCGATGGGCCTCGCTGGACAGACTTAACATGGCCAAACACTGTAAAATCACTTGTACGGAGTGGGATGGAGCCGGCAGTGGGTAGGGAACGCACTACGGATGTCACCCACCTCGCTCCCCCCTCAGCCTAAAATTCTAGGTTTAGATAAGCTCAAATTCAATAGGATGAGGCAGAGACTATCTACAGTAAACTGGGCAAATCTGTAAAAAGGTAAAATGACAGAAGATAAGTGGGAGATGTTCAAAAAATAATTTAATGTGATATTTCACAAGTTTATACCCCTGAGGGGCAAGAGCTCTACCTGCCAAAGAAAAACCCAGCCATGGATGACTAAAGAAATAAGGGATATCATAAAACTAAAAGCAAAAACATTCAAAAAATAGCACAGGTCCTGGATAATGGGAAAGATAAAAGAACAGCAAAGGATAACAAAACAGAAAGAGCTACAAAAGGGAGTATGAAAAGAAACTTGAAAAGGATATCAAAATCAATACAAAAATGTTTTCAATTACATTAAGAAGAAAAGGGTAGTCAAGAGCTATGTTGGCCCCTTAAAAACTGATATTGTCAATGATAATAAGGAAATGGCAGATATGTTGCATAATTACTTTGTGTCAGTATTTACAGTAGAGGAAAATCCCAAGGAAACTAATATTGAATCGAGAACAGGGGCGTAAGTAAAATAACAGTAATGAAGAAATAATGGCACTAAAGAGTAACAAATCCCCAGGACCTGATGGTTTCCATCCAGGGGTTTTAAAGGAAGTAGGTGAGCACATTGCAGATGCCCAAACTATAATCTTCCAAAGTTCTCTTGATTCAGGAACCATTCCTTTAGATTGGAAAATCACGCATGTCACTCTGCTATTTAAGAATGACGAGAGAGGGAAAGCAGACAATTACAGACCAGTTAGCCTAGCATCTGTTGTCTGGAAATTACTAGAATCTATGGGCCCAAATTTGGCCCTCCCGTTTTTTCGGTGCACTCACGTGAGATGCGCCGACTTCCTACGATCCAAACGGCGCCAAAAAGATGTCCCAGAATTCTGGCCCCTCTGCCGACTCTCACAGGGCTTAGTGTGACGTGGCGAGTCCATTGGGGTGCGGAGCTAAGGCCTTGCGTCTAAAAGAGTGCCAGCAGCTGTCCACATGCGCAGTAGAGCATTCGCGCATGAGCAGTAGCTCCTCCCATGATTGTGATGATGCGTGCCTGCAGCGTGGGACCCAACACATCCTGCCCCTATCCCGGGCTGAGTGGCCTGCTGGCCGCTGCCTTCCCTCGGAGAAAAGTCAAGTCCGTCGGAGAGAAGTCAAGTCCCTCGAAGAGAGCAGTTAGTCCACGGAGAGAGCAGTCAATCCTCGGAGAGAGTAGTCAGTCCACGGAGAGAAGTCCTGGAAGTTGTCGGAGAGAAGTCATCAGAGAAAAGTCCTGGAAGTTGTCGGAGAGAAGTCATCAGAGAAAAGTCCTGGAAGTGGTCGGAGAGAAGTCCTCAGAGGGAAGTCCTGGAAGTGGTCGGAGAGAAATCCTCAGAGGGAAGTCCTGGAAGTGGTCGGAGAGAAATCCTCAGAGGGAAGTCCTGGAAGTGGTCGGAGAGAAGTCCTCAGAGGGAAGTCCTGGAAGTGGTCGGAGAGAAGTCCTCAGAGGGAAGTCCTGGAAGTGGTCGGAGAGAAATCCTCAGAGGGAAGTCCTGGAAGTCCTCGGAGAGAAGTCCTGGAAGTCCTCGGAGAGAAGTCCTCGGAGAGAAGTCCTCGGAGAGTCCTCGAGAGAGTTGAAGTCGGAGAGAGTCGGAGAGGAATCGGAGTCGGCCCGCTGACTTCATGGGCCGAGTCAGGAAGGTAGGAATTTTATTTATTATTGAAGATTTTTATGCTTCTTGAATGTTGTTGTGAAGGTGTTTAGTGCTTTTCAAGGTCGTCTCCACTCCTCCCCCCCCCCGCCCCATCTCTGGCTATCTGCGCTGATTTCTTAACGCTCCGCAAGGGTTTTCTGTGGCCACATACGCTGGCCAAAGTTAGTTTGGAGCAACTATTAGCTGTCCAAACTGGCTTAAATGGTCAAAATGGTGTAGGTGGCTGGTAACAGCTCCTTTTGAAAAAAAAAAATGAAACAAAAAAAATCCTAACTAACTCACTTACACTGGCACAAATTAAATGTGCAGAATGTGGATTTTTAAGATACTCCAAAAAAATCAAATTGCTCCAAAAAAAATGGAGCAACTCCTGAGCAAATTTGGGCCCTATAATTAAGGATAGGGTGACTGAACACCTTGAAAATTTAATCAGAGATCATGGATTTGTGAAAGGTAGGTCATGCCTGATGAATCAGATTGCATTTTTTGAAGAAGTAACTAAAGTAATAGACAGAGTTATGTCTACAGATGTTATTTATGTGGACTTCCAGAAGGCATTTGATAAAGTCCCACATAAGAGACTAGTAACTAATGTAGAACCCCATGGAAGTGAGGACAAGTTATTGGCCTGGTTAGGAAATTGGCTGAGTGGCAGGAGACAGAGAGTACGGATAATAGGTAGGACCTGGGGGTCCTTGTGCATGAAACACAAAAAGTTGGTATGCAGGTACAGCAAATAATCAGGAAGGCAAATGGAATGTTGGCCTTTATTGCAAGGGGGATAGAGTATAAAAGCAGAGAAGTCCTGCTACAACTGTACAGCGTATTGGTGAAGCCACACCTAGAGTACTGCATGCAGTTTTGGTCTCCGTATTTAAGGAAGGATATATTTGCATTGGAGTCTGTTCAGAGAAGGTTCAGTAGGTTGATTCCGGAGATGAGGGAGTTGACTTATGAAGATAGGTTGAGACTATACTCATTGGAATTCAGAAGAATGAGAGGTGATCTTATCGAAACATATAAGACAATGAGGGGGCTCGACAAGGTGCATGCAGAGAGGATATTTCCACTTATAGGGGAAACTAAAACTAGGGGGCATAGTCTCAGAATTAGGGGCCATCCATTTAAAACTGAGATAAGGAGGAATTTCTTCTTTCAGAGGGTTGTAAATCTGTGGAATTCTCAGCCACAAAGAGCTGTGGAGGCTGAGTCATTGAATATATTTAAGGCAGAGATAGACAGATTTTTGAGCGATAAGGAAATAAAGGATTGGGAAGTGGAACTGAGTCCATGATCAGATCAGCCATGATCTTATTGAATGGCGGAGCAGGCTCGAGGGGTCAAATGGCCTACTCCTGCTCTTATTTCTTATGTTCTTATGTTCTTATTCAAATTGGCCTGCAGGAATCTGTGTTGGGGCCTCAACTATTCACAGTATTTATTAATGACTTAGATGATGACATAGAAAGTACATTGATCATTGAGTAGGTTGGGCCTCAACTCATTGGAATTCAGAAGAATGAGAGATGATCTTATCAAAACGTATAAGATTATGAGGGGGCTTGACAAGGTGGATGCAGAGAGGATGTTTCCACTGATGGGGGAGACTAGAACTAGAGGGCATTATCTTAGAATAAGGGGCCGCCCATTTAAAACAGAGATGAGGAGAAATTTCTTCTCTCAGAGGGTTGTAAATCTGTGGATTTCGCTGCCTCAGAGAGCTGTGGAAGCTGGGACATTGAATAAATTTAAGACAGAAATAGACAATTTCTTAAATGAAAAGGGAATAAGGGGTTATAGGGAGCGGGCAGGGAAGTGGATCTGAGTCCATGATCGGATCAGCCATGATCGTATTAAATGGCAGAGCAGGCTCGAGGGGCCATACGGCCTACTCCTGCTCCTATTTCTTATGGTCTTATGTTCTTATATCCAAATTTGTCGATGACAAAGATAGGCTGCATTGCAGGAAGTATAAATGAAAGCATAAAATTACAAAAGGATATTGATAGATTGTGAATGGGCGAAACTGTGGCAAATTGATTTCAATGTAGACAAATGTGAAGTCATCCACTTTGGACTCAGAACAACTTTCTAAATGGTGAAAAACTAAAAACAGTGGAGATCCAAAGAGACTTATGGGTCCAGGTTCATAGATCATTAAAATGTCATGAACAGGTACAGAAAATAATCAAAAAGGCTAAAGGAATGCTGGCCTTTATATCTAGAGGACTAGAATACAAGGGGGTAAAAGTTATGCTGCAGCTATACAAAGCCCTGGTTGGACCGTACCTGGAGTATTGTGAGCAGTTCTGGGCACCACGCCTCAGGAAGGATATATTGGCCTTGGAGGGAGCCAAGCGAAGGTTTACCAGAATGATACCCGGACTTCAAGGGTTAAGTTATGAGGAGCAATTACATAAATTAGGGTTGCATTCCATAGAATTTAGAAGATTAAGGAGTGATCTGATTGAAGTTTTTAAAATATTAAGGGGGACAGATAGAACAGATAGAGAGAGACTATTTCTGCAGTTGGGAATTCTAGGACGAGGGGGCATAGCTAAAATTAGAGCTAGACCTTCCAGGAGTGAAATTAGGAAACACTTCAATACACAAAGGGTGGTAGAAGTTTGGTAGTCTCTCCGCAAATGACAATTGATGCTAGATCAAGGTTGATAGCCAAAGTTATTAAGGGATATGGGCCAAAGGCTGGTATGTGGAGTTGGGTTGCAGATCAGCCATGATCTTATTGAATGGTGGAACAGACTCAAGGGGCTGAATGGCCTACTCCTGTTCCTATGTTCCTATATTCCTACGTTAACCTCCATTTTGTGTTTGTGTTTAACTGTAGCTTGTCGGCTTTTGCATACCTCGTAAAACTCGCCAGCTACAGCAAGGTGAGGACTGCTGCATCCAGAAGCCCCCCCACCACCATGAGGGCTCCAATTGCCTTCCCAGACTCTGCGCATGCCCTCCCCACCGATGATCCTCAGGCCTGCCCTGATGCTTCGCCACCACCTCACACCCCCCTTCCCCTCCCCCCCACAACCATCACCATTATGATCTTTGGTCCGGCCCACATGCTTCCCACCCGACAACCCCCCCACCCCCTGATCCTCCTGCCCCGATCGTTGCTTCTCTACCTCCCTCCCACCCTACCCCACCCAAATTCCTGGACTATTTCAAACATTTCTGCTCCAAAATTTCAGACTCATGAAAGCATCTGTGGTGGATATAGTATCTGCTGCAGTAAAATCTTTTTACAGGGCAATATGATTGTTTATAAAATCTAGAATAAAGTTTGTATCAGCAGATACAAACTTTGTGATGATTTCATATTGTTCCGTCTTGCATATAGTGCATGGTGAAGAAAGTGTCTACAAGATACCTTCACATGACGACACAGCCCCTTAATTGATCCAGTGGGGAAAGCCTGGAAATTATGGTGGTGTAATTGCACTTTTGTCAAATTGCTCTTTCTCCTTTGGCGATAACCAAGGTAAAATAGATGGGTCAATGTTACCACTAAAATAATGGTGAGAAATTTGATAGAGGTGCATTAAGTACTGCCAATAATATTTACGTCATAATATGGGATTAAATACCTAACTGTGCAAAAGAAGCATGCTGATTTAATAAATTTACATCCCAGAGATTTAGTATTAAATCTCTGGGTTGTAACAGGGTGAGTATTCGAAAAAATATTCAGCAGCCTTAGTCTGGTGACTTTGCCTTTCTCGTCGTTCATAAAAATTGGCTTTAGTTGAACATCCTCAGCAGCAAGTACTTTACAACTCTTGAGGGAAAAACAGCCCTGATTAGTACCATGGACAAGCCAATAGGTCACATATCATTATGATATTTTTAATGCAATGTCTTGGTTTTGGAGACTACATGGAGAGGTGTCAATGATAGAATATCACTGCAAATTTGCTGATCTAAAGTTGCAAAAGTGTTTTCTGCAGCTACCACTTCCTCTATTGTGATTAGTCAACTAAGTCCAAAAGAGTTTGGAGCAGAAGATCTTTGGTTCTATCTGAATTATATCTGAATGAATAATACCATTCACTTTGTTTCAGTCTTCAGATTATTTGCTAGCTTGCTTGTCATTTCTAATGCATGTAGCTATACAATCAGACAGATGTACAAGCCAAACAAACCATTAACAGGAAGTGGCCTTTTGGATTACTTGTGCCAGTAATTAAGGCCGAGTTGTACTTTAACAGAATAACTACAGTCATAAATGGTATATGATTACAGTTTGATTTAATTTGCTATTAATGTGAAGTAAGCACAGTGAACTAGATCTTCCCAGTGTAGTTAGCTATGTTAACTGCCAGCAATACTGTGACATAGAAATGATACCAGGTTTATAGTTTCCTTATCTTTCTTTGGTGCCAGTAATAGAGATCTTGTCTGGACTTAAGAAAAAGGCTAGCCAATATTCAATGAGGCAGTCAGAGGTATTATCAACTTGCCACCTGATTTTCTCCTTGCATGTTAGGTGGTAATATTGGTAAGGTCAAGAGAATTTAGTTCTATCACTATTCTATGGGAATACATTTATTGTGTATCTCCTGGCTTTAAATGGCAATGTATCTTAGGAACATTGGTGTTGTGAGAGAAAAAAAGAACCAAGATCCATCTAGTTTGCCTTCCACTATCCTGGTAGTCACACCATGCAGCAATAATGGAGTTGTTGACTAATTATAGCAACCAATCTCTCTCAATTAGTCTACAATAGACCGAGGCATGGATCCAAAGTCACCTGTTCCTCCCAAGTATGCTACACCTACCACATATCATGTTTCACATATATTCTATCCCAAAATGTTATTTTCTAAAATACATCTATCTAATTTACATTTGAATGGATTAATACGACCTGCTTCCATCATTGCTCCAGCGAGCCTGTTCTATAGATTGAGCACTTGCACACTGAAATAATGGGGGGAATTTTAATCCCCCTACGATGATCGTGAGAGGGTCAGTTGGGGAGTTGGTTCATTCGGCAAATTTGCGAAACGCGACGCCAACTCACCACAAACACGGCTAGTTCCGTTTTAACCGCAGTGGGTTTGGGAGCATCCAAGTAACCCACTCTGGAGAGGTGGGTCCAAGATTATAATACGTAAATGAGGCTCCACTCCTGATATTTTGGCAGTGATTTAAATTTAATGCTCACCAGCTGGGTCTCCCAGGGCTCGGAAACCCGACTGGTAAAGGCAGGCAGGAGCAAGCGGATCCATTAGGTAAGTGCTTTTTATAGAGCACTGTTCATCCAGGTCCCTCAAGCAAATCTAATGCCACTCCCCCGTCCCAAACTCGTGATGCATCCTGGTCCCTCCTCCCTCCAGTTTGCCAGTCCGAACCCGCCCCCCCCCCCCCTCCACCCAGCAACCCTTACTGTTTCACGGTTTCCGGGGACTGTTCTAGGCTGCAGCCTTCTACCACAGGCATTCTCGCCCGGCAGCCGGCCAGTCTCTCAATCTGGGTGGGAGACGGAGTAAAAAAATGATAATGAGGTCCTGTTGTTAAATTCGTCAAGACACCCACGATCCCGGCATTTCCCCTCACAAACATGCACCCCCACTCCCTCCCCACAAGTATCGGGCCAATGTTTCCGCAGATTATTTAAAAAATTTATTCCATTTCAAGTACAGGCCGTATCCTCTGTTTCTGCTGTTCTGGACAAAGTGAAACACTTGTCAGGATCTACATTATTTCGTCATTTAGAATCCTAAACACAGCAATCATATAACCTCTGAACCTTCTATTTTTCAGTAAGAACTTGCGCAAGTTACATAATCGTTGCTCTTAATCCAATCCCTCCATGACCTCAATCATTCTGGTTGCACTCTTCTGTATCCTTTCAGTAGCTGCAATGTAGCCTTTGTGTACTGCATAGACCAGAACTCTACGCAGTATTCTAAATGGTAGGAAATCCTTACTCCTTCGGCTTAATATTGAACTTTTAATTCATCCCAATATCTGATTTTTGTTTTACTTACTGCCACCGAACATTTTTAGGATAGCTTCAATTTATTGTCAATCGGGACCACTAGATCTCTTTCATTTTCCAAGCACCTTATTTCCTTTCCATTTAAGTAATAGCCCATTCTTTGTCCCCATGTGAAGAACTATGCATTTCCCTACATTGAATTTCATCTTCCACCTGTCTGCCTAATTCCCAAGAATTTCAAATCCTCCTGTAGCTTATTCAGCAGAGATATTGTTGTGTCGTTCCCCTTTGCTTTTATCCATGTGTGCTGAATACCTCTTTGGTTCAGGTTGCTGCCACATCCCAAGGCAAAAAAAATCCATTAATCCCATTGGGCAGAAATTTGCATGTGTTTACAGTTCTTATTTCCTTATTGCTACAAAGGGAAAATGACAGAACTGAGCAGAAGTGGATTTCCCACCAGCACCAGTCCCCAGATATGTACTTCAAGAATTTTCAACAGCTTCATAATATTAATAGAAGTCATTGGTTATATTTAACCACAAGATAGTTTTGGATGAAAAAGACTCTTTTGCCCATTTGATTTTATCCTTCCAGAATACATAAGAAACATAAGAAATAGGAGCAGGAGTAGGCCATTTGGCCTCTCGAGCCTGCTCCACCATTTAATAAGATCATACCCTACCATCTGTATATTATATATAAATGTGTGTGTATATATATATATCTATATAAGCCTCCCTGAAAAAGTGCAACAAACCCACTGACATCTGGGAGTCCCTGACCAAAGATCGCCCGAAGTGGAGGAAGTGCATCCGGGAGGGAGCTGAGCACTTCGAGTCTCATCACCGAGAGCATGCAGAAATCAAGCACAGGCAGCGGATAGAGCTTGCGGCAAACCTGTCCCACCCACCCTTCCCTCAACGACTATCTGTCCCACCTGTGACAGGGACTGTGGTTCTCGTATTGGACTGTTAAGCCACCTAAGGACTCATTTTTAGAATAAAAGCAAGTCTTCCTCGATTCCGAGGGACCGCCTATGATGAAGATATGTATATATATATCAGTGTGTATGTGTATCTAGCTGCTTCTTAAGTAAGTCTCATCATCATAGGCAGTCCCTCAAAATCGAGGAAGACTTGCTTCCACTCCAAAAATGAGTTCTTCGGTGACTGGAGTCCAATACGGGAATTACAGGTGGGACAGACAGTCATTGAACGAAAGGGTGGGTGGGACTGGTTTGCTGCACACTCCTTCCACTGCCTGCGTTGGCTTCTGCATGCTCTCGCGACGAGACTCGAGGTGCTCAGCGCCCTCCTGGATGCACTTCCTCCACGTAGGGCGGTCTTTGGCCAGGGACTCCCAGGTATCGGTGGGGATGTTGCACTTTATCAAGGAGGCTTTGAGGGTGTCCTTGAAACATTTCCTCTGCCCACCTTGGGCCCGCCTGCCGTGTAGGTGTTCCGAGTAGAGCGCTTGCTTTAGGAGTCATGTGTCAGGCATGATAACAACGTGGCCCGCCCAGCGGAGCTGGTCAAATGTGGTCAGTACCTCGATGCTCGGGATGTTGGCCTGGTCAAGGACACTAATGTTGGTGTGTCTGTCCTCCCAGGGGATTTGCAGGATCTTGCTGAGACATCGTTGGTGGTATTTCTCCAGCGATTTGTGGTGTCTGCTGTATATGGTCCATCTCTGAGCCATACAGGAGGGTGGGTATCCCTATAGGCCTGTACAACATGAGCTTGGTGGCAGATTTAAGGTCCTGATCTTCGAACACTCTTTTCCTCAGGCGGCCGAAGGCTGCGCTGGCGCACTGGAGGTGGTGTTGAATCTCGTCGTCGATGTCTGCCCTTGCTGATAATAGGCTCGCGAGGTATGGAAAGTGGACCATGTTGTCCAGGGCCGTGTCGTGGATCTTGATGACTGGGGGGGCAGTGTTGTGTGGCGGGGACAGGCTGGTGGAGGACCTTTCTCTTACGGATGTTTAGCGTAAGGCCCATGCTTTCGTACGCCTCAGTGAAGGTGTTGACTATGACTTGGAGTTCAGTCTCTGAATGTGCGCAGACGCATGCTTCATTTGCGTACTTTAGCTCGACAACAGAGGTTGGGACGGTCTTGGATCTGGCCTGGAGACGACGAACAGGTTGAACAGGTTCCCACTGGTTCTGTAGTTTAGTGTCCTGGTGTTAAGAATTATTTCAGACATCTGTTCTTTTATTTGTTGTTTGAATATGGTTGAGTCCAGCTCCTCGGCTTCAACCACTATTAATCATTTTCTATGTAAAGAAATACTTTCAGACTTGCTCTTCAAAATTTTAAACCTGCCCCCTCTTATCGAGAAATCAGTTGGCTCCCACGCTAGTGCCAATATGTGCAGATTGGCGCAAGACCCTGTGCCCAGAAATTGGTATATGTTGTGTCTGTTATACGCCTGAAAAACTCCAAAACATATACCAAGTTCTACACGAGAAATGTTTTTAAGCAAGCACTTTGTGACTAAACAGGTATGTCAGTGGAAACATGAACCAAACAACTTTTACCTTACTCAGCTTATTTACACAAGATGTTTCTATGTACACGTGAGGTGATCAAGCCCTCGTGACTAATTGTTTATGAAACCCTAATCTATTTTATCTTTATACTCTAATCATGTTACTTATTGGCTGATACGCTAAAACCAAATGTCAAGATGTTTTTATAGAAGTTAATGAACTTATGTAAAATCTTATTATGGTTATCAAGCAGAATAAGAATGGTTAAATTGCTAAGTACTTCTCTATTTACTGTGACTTTGTAGTGCTGGTAAGAGATTTTCTTTGGTGCTTTACACAACATTATTCAATTAAAATTCTACTTCTATATCAACTAAGTTGCAGTTAACTCCAGGAAAACATTTGTACAAAGTATTTCGATACATCAAATTACTTAATGAAAAAGCAAAATATGGAATGATCCTGGCCCTGACTTTCCATGTCCTGCTGTAACTTTGGCAGGATATCAGTGGAATCCCCAGAAAAACAACGTACAGTGTCATTTTTAGGCATTTATGCTGTTTCACTGTTGGTTCCTCTAAACTCCTGCCGGTGAATTCCCACAGAAATTCTAGGTACAGAACCCATTCACGGACTAGTGATTGTAAAACTGTGAGGTACAACTGTGAAACAGAGCAGGTAGGACATGCATGTTTCATTGTGGACCCAGTTAGTTGATGATTGTGGAGAAGGGGAAGGAGAAGCGACAGACACTAGTCACAACCAGATATAATTATTATATTATTTTACTATTTATGAAAACATCATAACAATTTTACTGCTTTTGTACTATTCTTGATATATTTTCACTCTTGTGGATACACATGGCCAAATCAGTCCACATTATGATACCTTTGGAGAAAATGCAGGAAAATATGTAGCCTGAGGAAAATTTAGGATTATGACCAACTGTATTTTTGAAGTATAAGCATATTGAGGTACAAAATATTTTTTTTAAAAGAAGGCACTATCATCAGGAACATATATGGTACTTTTTTCTTGGTAAATATAAGGATCAAAGATAGAAATCATATTGCAACGTATCATTATGCTATCCGCACATGATGACATCATAGTGAAAATGATGATGTTGTGAAGATGAATGGGTCTTCCCAGGCAAAAAAAGTTGGCTTAACAGACTTTCATGAAGACTATTCGCTTTTATTTTTTGTGGGAACTTGCTGTAAGAAAATTGGCTTTCATTTTTACTTTCATAGCAACAGCAATCTATTGGTTGTGAAGTGCTTTGGGACATCCTGAGTATGGTACAACATGCTATATAACTGTATGTTCTTTTTTTCCTGTGTTCTATTTCATTTTTTAGACACAGAAATCTGCTACATTCACTTATGTCATGAAACTTGTGAAATCTCAAATAGCATTTTTCCTCATTAAGCTGTCACTGCCAGTAAACAATAAGTGACTTGTTGTTATTTATTATTTAAATTTAAACCTTTAGGATTGGTATAAGAAAGTTATGTTTTTTTGCACTGTGTTCAAGTAAGCCTCAAAATTGAGTATCATTGACATGAAGGCAAACAAAGTAATGTCACTTATCATGTGGTGAAATCAATAATGTGGACTGATTTGGCCATCTTGAATCTTGTTAATAAATTAATACTCCAGCCTGTTTATATAGAGATATGATTCTTATGTTATATGTTTTTACATACTTGTTTTGATGAATAATTACTTCAATAAAGATAGTTAGGCAATTATCTGCCCTCTTACTCTTCTGAAAGTACTCCCTGTTACTGGGTTTGGTTTCATGAGCGCCGATCTCATTCCAGTATTCGCTCTGGTCACCTTTCTTCAGCTGTGAGCCTGGAAGAGCAGGCTATTTGACCAAGTTGGGTATTAAGGCTGAGCCCAATCATGTCCTCACCCGGAATCCTTAAACAGCACAGACTAGGAATTAAACCTGGAACATTTTGAACTTAATGCTGTCATTGTCAATGTACCTGTATTAGTTGTTTTCATGATAATCATAAAGGTAGCAAATAGTTGTAAGATTTTCCTATGTAACACCAAATAAACGGTTTCTGATTGCCACAAGTATTTCTTCTGATTTTGTTCAGCGAGTATTCTTGATAATGTGTAAAACATAAGTAGCCATTTTTAGGTGGCAAATCTGAATGAGTGGTTTCTGGAGTAGTTTTTGAATATATTAACAAATTCTCTGATATTTCTGTTTTAAATAACAGAGAAAACATCCTATCCAATTGCACACTGGTTGTTAAAATGCCAAAAGTTAACTCCAGCAGATTTGTAGTTAGTTACACATTTACTTTGTGAAAATAAGTGACCCCCAAAAAAGCAACAAACAGCAAATTGCTAATTATTTATTCCTAACATATTTGCAATGTTGTAGACCATTTGTCCGAATGACACCAGCAGTTCAGTAATGAAAGCTGTGTGAAGATAAAGTCATGCAATCTGGGAAGTGCACAGAATGTTCTCGATCTGCAGCTTGAAAGTTGCTGCTATTAATCATTACCTGAAAGGCAATCAACACAAGTCTGATCTCTGTTCAAATATGCTTTTTTTAAAAAAAACTTCTACTTTTTTCTTTCACAAGTTCATTGATGGTAATCATAGATTTACTGTGGTTGCAGCCTAAAGACACACTGTCATTCATTTGAGTTGTTTTCTGTTTTATACCAAGGAATCTCCTGCTTGTCGCCGACGTTACTACCTAAATGTGAGCCATCTTAGCAAAGTTTTTCATCTTTCAATGTCGTTGCAGAAAATAGAATACAAGACGACTGAGTCCGAGGTGCTTTTTCCATATATTCAAAGATCAATCTCTGCCTTTTGAACTAAAATGAAATAGATTTGTTTCCTTTGATTTAATTAACTGTTCCTTTAATGTGAATGAAACAGTTCATTCCACTGTATAGGTTTTGATTGCGATGCACGTATATTACTTTTAGTAATTAGGAATGTCTGTGACCCATATTACTATTTAATTGTAAAAAAATATATGAATTGCTTTAAGCTGCAAACTTCTGGTCTGTGTGCTAGTATCTGCTATTATGAAGAGGTTTTTTTAAAATCACAACGTGATGTTAAACCCAGTAAACAGATTACTGCAACTGGAGTAATTGTCAATCCTTCTTAGACATACCTCAGTACAGACAGAATATAGAAACGGTGCAGTTTTTCAAATCATAGATGACAGGACCTGCTTATAGCAACTTTATGGCTATTAAATCTTCAAGATAGAAGATGGTTGAAATTAGAACAATGGTGGCATCGCTGTGGGATATCTTACTCATAGACCAGGTAGACTACTTGAAGGCTAAATTGAACTAGTTGAAACATACAGCAATGCTATGGGCAAAACAGTTTCGAACTGGTTAAACTAATGAGGTCAGAAGAAATGAAGCAGTGTGAAGCATTACATTAGGTAAGGTCTCATGGGTTTGGGGTTAATATGTTAGCATGGATAGAGGATTGGTTAAAGGACAGAAAACAAAGAGCAGGGATAAACGGATCATTTTCAGGTTGGCAGGCTGTAAATAGTAGGCTTCCGCAAGGCTCAGTGCTGGGCCCTCAGCTATTTACAATCTATATTAATGACAGATAAAGGGACCGAGTGCAATGTATCCAAGTTTGCTGATGACACAAGGTTTGGTGGGAAAGTAAACAGTGAGAAGGATGCAAAGAGCTTGCAATGGGATATAGACAGGTTAAGTGAGTGGGCAAGAAGTTGGTAGATGGAGTATAATGTGGGGAAATGTGAGGTTATTCACTTACGTAGCAAGAATAGAAAAGCAAAATATTTTTTTATGTTGAGAAACTATTAAATGTTGGTGTTCAGATAGGTTTGGATGTCTTTGTATACGAAACACAAAAAGTTAACATGTAGGTACTGTGCCTTTATTGCAAGGGGGTTGGAGTACAAGAATAAGGAAGTCTTGCTACAATTGTACAGGGCTTTGGTGAGACCACACCTGGAGTACTGTGCACAGTTGTAGTCTCCATACCTCAGGAAGGATATACTTGCCTTGGAGGATCACTAGATTGAATGAGAGGATTGTCTTTTGAGGAGAGATTGAGTTGAATGAGCCAATACTCTCTGGTGTATAGAAGAATGAATGGTGATCTCATTGAAACATGTAAGATTCTGAGGGGAACTGACAGGGTAAATGCTGAGAGGTTGTTGCTGGCTGAAGAGTCTAGAACTAGGGGGAATAGTCTCAGGATAATGGTCAGAAATTTAGGACTGAGATGAGACATTTCTTCACTCAGAGGGTTGTGAATCTTTGGAATTCTCTACCCCAAAGGGCTGTGGCTGCTCAGTCGTTGAGTATATTCAAGGCTGAGATCGATAGCTTTTTGTGCTCTCGGGGAATCAAGGGATATGGAGATCAGGTGGGAAGGTGGCATTGAGGTCAAAGTTCAGTCATGATCTTATTGAATAACAGAGCAGGCTCGAGAAGCCTTATGGCCTACTCCTGCTGCTATTTCTTATGTTCTTATGTTCTTCAGCATTAAACTGAGCAAATCTGGTAGAGGTTCAGTGGACAGTCTGTTCACTAGGGTAAGATACTATGCAAGGCCATGCCTGCCAAGCTTAAGGTGCAGCTCAAGCCAACAGATTTTGGCAGGAATGAGAAAGGGGTATTGGTTCAAAAATGGAATTTAAAATTATCCACTGACAAAGAACTGAAAGTATTCCTGCAGCTAGAACGATGAAAGAAACTTATACAGCATTTTTCATATCCTCAAGACATTGTTATTTTTTAAGCAACTACTGGAGACAAATTTCAAGCAACAAGGTCTCAACAATAGCAATTTAAATAAGTGAACAGCTAAAAATCGTTTCTGTTGGTGTTGGTAGATGAATGCCTGTTGGTCAGGACACCAGAAGAACTTTGAATTATTCCCTGGGATTATTTACAACTACCTGACCATACAGATGGGGCCTCAGCTCATTCAATATTTCTTCTGAAACCTCCAACAATATCAGCCTAGATTATGTGTTGAAGTCCCAGATTGGGGCTTGAACCCACAGCCTTCCGGCTTAGAGACAAGAATGTTGCCACTGAACCAAGGCCAACACTAGATAATGGTACTTAAGAGCATATTACTATGAATTATTAAAAGCAGTCCACAAAATTTCATTCACTGAATAGAGCATAGTGCCATTTACGACTAAATTTTAAAATTATGTTCAAGGAGGTGAAACCATATTTTATAACGTATTAAGATAAACCTGAGGATTGAATCAAAGTTGGATTGCAGTCCCTACCTATTACTAATGAAGCTTTTGAAAGGGTAGGCATGATGCAATGGGTCCACTGACTATCAGAAAATGCCACTTCCTGCTGATGGACATCCAAATTCACTTGTGTCAACTGCAGCAGTTGTGATTACTCTGTAATCTGTTCATGGATCAGGCTTAAGATCCTTATAATGTCCTGAGCAAATGTAATGATGTGATTTATATAATCAAGATAACATCTCGGAGTCATAAACATTAAATCTACTATATGATCCTACATTGGCGGTGAGGAGGTGGCTTTACGTATCCTGACTACCCATGAGGACAACATATTTAGTTGAGAGTAATAAAGCTCTTTGGTGGAAGAAATTGATTTGGGTCAATAGCTGTTGCCTAAATAAAGACAAAGGCTAGAGAGATATTTTGCAACTTTTAGCAACGATTTCAGTAAAATCTAGCAACACATGGCAGTTTCTATACATGTTAGAGATGGGCTCGGAGGGCTGGATTTTACCAACCTCAGTGGGTCTGTGGTGGGCGAAGTCGATGGTGGGTTCCGGCCTTGCAGTTGGCTCCAGCCTGCTGTGTAGAATGATTTTCCCTGCTTATTGAAGGAAGCGGTTCTGATGACATCATTTGATGAAGCATCATCAGCCGGTTTCCTTAAAGAGACCATGCACAAATTTAGTTTGACAGTTGTGCTATCAGTGTTCTACAGCATTGAGGTACTGCAAACACTGACAATGACTGCACAGAAGTGCATGGCTGCACCCAGGCTCTCCCATGACTCCCTCCAGATGTTTATGGAGGGAGTCACAGCATGCAGGGAGTTTCTCTTCTCTTCCCATGGGCGGAAGAGAGCTCCTAAGGAGATAAACGCAGCCTGGTTGCACATTGCACAGGAGGACACATCAGGGATGTCGTCAGGAGGACCAGGCTGCAGTGACGCAAGCCTTTTAATGATCTCAGTAGTTCACAAAAATGTTACTGCAAATTCACACTCAACATCATCCTGCTGTGACACTCATCACATCTGCATCAATCTGTCTTCCCTACTCTACTCCTGCACATCCTTACTCACACCAACTTACCTTGCATCTCCACCCATCACTGTCTATCTACATTATCACTTCCTTATCACACTAACCACCTGTTGCACTCACCCTCATCCTAGTCTAATCATGGTGAGTGTGAAAGAAATGACTTAGGCATTGGAGGGATGCTTTATGGTCTTGGTGTGGGGTCCATGTGGCAGCCAGGGTGTACGGCATCAAGTGAATTAAATCCTGACCCCCTGGGCAGCAATGTGGTCAGCTGATGATGCTCTGTGTCCTGTGCAATATCAGTTGATTGAAGAGAAGTTTGATGCTATTGCTGGTGATGCTGTTGTGCCTGTGATGCTGGTGTTGTGGCTGATCGTGGTGGGATTCTGAGGACCAAAGTGAGATGGTTTCAAGGGCACCAATGCTGATGGGAATAGATTCCAGATGAAGTGGAGATGACAGAAGCGATCTGTCAATGGTGGGAGAGGTTATGAAGTCAGACTGGATGGAGACTTGAGTAAAGACTTGCAACATTCTGAATCTGTCGTGGAAATGTAGTTTAGAGAAGCTAATGGAAGATATCTGATTCAGCTGGGAGCTTTGATTTGACATTTGAAGCTGTCAACTCATCAGCTCAAACAGTGGCAAGTGACCTCCCACCTCAGCCTCACTGACGAGGTCTCAGCACAGTGGGAAATCAGTCAAAATCTAAAAACTGGGAAAAAAGCATTGTTAAGGGGCTGTAGACAAGTGACTAATGATTCAGGTCTCCCCGGCTGCTGCATGTTGAGTCTGCTCAGCCTGGCAGACCTGACATTTGGTAAAGGCACGTGGCTTTCCCACCGACCCACCACCAATCATGTCCACTGACTCCCCCAGAAAATCTACCCCCTGCACCCAACCCCCCACCCCCTCCACCGGAGAGAACTGGAAAATAACACATCGGACCACCTAGGAAATGAAGTGGAGGTGGTGCTACATCTTGGTCCTCCATAGGAGTCCTGAGCACAGTGGAGGCATTAGGGGCGTGCAATTGCACAGGATCCTGAGTGGATCCAGACCCCATAACCACCTGCCGCTGGCAGCATTGGCCGGCCCAGGCAGGCTGAAGTCTCCGCCTAATGCACTCCTTTTCTGCATGATTTGTCTGTATAGATCTTCCCCAGCATCAGTGAAGTCAGGTGCAGCATTAGGGCCTTGCACCTGACTTCACCTGATGGCAGTCAGGAGCCCCAAGTGGATCCAGTGCCCAAACATTTGCACATAACTTCCCCAAGGCAAATGCTGTCCCTGCCTGGGCATTGCATGGTGCTCATTCCACAAAGGATAATTCTATGTAGATTACAGAAAATGAGTTAATGAGTTCTTTATGCCTCACATGGGGGATATCTTTTAAAAATTCAGAAGTGCTATGTACATCATGACTCTTGACATGAGCAGATCTTGTTAAATACTAAAGCCTGAATAAACAGAATACTATGCACCCATGAGGTAATTGACATTATGTTCAGCCCTATATTATAATATCTGTCATTTGATAGCTAGAAAATATGAAATCTAGTGAGCAGATTACTGCACATAGGATAACTGTTAATCACTTGTGTCATATGTATGTGAGGAAAGAGTGTAGGAAAAAAGAGTATAGAAAAAAAGAGCATCTGGATCATGGATCAGGAGGTCCATTCATGGGAATTTAGGGTCAATGGATCTATACTACAATGAGTAATTCCTACTGAGAAATTTAGCTACTTGAAAGAGTTGCCAGATCAGCAATATTTTATATAGTAACTTTTTGTCTCATGCCATTGGAGTTACATTAATATAGCCAATTTTCAAACTATTTTATATTTTTAAAAAAACACACAGAAAGCTTGTTTGCAATATTTAAAAGATAGATGCTTTCTGTTAATTTCCCTTTTTGTCAATCTCATACTTCTGACTGATAAAGAAAGGGGAGAAATCACACAGCATCAATGTTAATAAACTTGCTGTACATAACCCTGGGTAGTGCAGTGTTAATGTCTGCCTGACAGTTGGGGTCTGTGGCAATGGTTAGTGCAATGGAGTTCAGGTGCACTCTGCTTTGGGTGGATGAATGATTAGCTGGGCTGTGGTACAAATATTTGCAAACTGGCTGTTGTCCCTGCTATTTATAGAAATCTTAAGCAAGGGGAGCGGCTGGCAGAGTAGTTTAGAACATTATTATCCTTTTGCCTCGGGAGCCTGGCCTTGAGGCGAGCCCGGATTGATAGATGAAAGTCTCCTCTGGAGACTAAAGGGAACCTGAATACAACGTGCTGGGGAGGCTCAACTCTGTTCCCAGTTGGCATGAGAGAGACCACATGGGCGGCTCCTGTGGGAATTAGAAATGTAACACTGGTGTAATTTGTGTTCCCTTTGCAAGTTAGACTTAAAGCAACTTGTCAGGACAGTGAAGTGAGTTTACCCTGATCTAAACTAAGAATGCTAGAACTGGCCACCTTCATGAAATAAAGAATTCACCATCAAATATTTCTGAATCAAAAAATGAAATCATGATCCACGCATCGACTAGTTATATTTTAATTAGGATTTTGTTGTATAAAGTATTAATGATTAAAAGAAGTGCATTCAACTTCTTAGTCATGGTTATTTGCCTAAAGCACCACTGACACCACAGAAATGTACAGCTAAGTGAAATATCCACAGATAAATGACACCTTCAGTTATGTACCAATATACTTTGCATATCAATGTATTTATTTTTTGTCACTTCTTTTTCCTCCCCACCTCTTCTAAAGTTATTACCACCTTGTTAAAGTATGGTCCCATGGACATTGATTATCTCTGGGGATCTCGTTCAAATGGTCATTTTTCTTATATGAGCCTAGGCGATTGTTGCAAGGCTAATCAAACAGAAGGAGAGGTAGAATGCATCACAATCAAACAAAGTCCTTTGCTCACCCACACATTTTCACCTTGGTAATGTTCAAGATTGGGAGCTTTGGCCAGTTATTCCTTCCCAAACGAATGCATTTCATCAGTTAGCTAAGCAGTCACAAACTCTACAACTCTCGTATCTGGGGAGCAGTTAGTAGGGCACATACATGAAGTATATACAGCAGTTCATAACTCAAAGGGGGCTCCATTCCATTAGCTTTTTATGGTCTCATCCACTTGAGGTGCTGCTTTTAATGTCTTGTTAACCTGAACCCCCAAATACTCTTTCTCTTCCATATCACCCAGCTTTCTCCCATTCAAAGTGTAATGAATACTTTTGTGTTTTTTTTAACTAACATATACCACATTTACTGACATTGAATTCCATAGGACACTTTTTATTCATATGTCCATACTGGCAGACGATACTAAGTCAGGACGCATATTAAATAATTCTGAGGACCAAAGGAAGCTGCAAGAGGAGATTGATATTCTTCCAAACTTAGTATTGTCTGCAAGTATGGACACCACTCTCTCCAGCCCTATATCCAAAACATTGATTTACAAGGCGAAGAGCAGCATTCCCAGAACAGAACTCTGTGGGACACTGCTAAACCACTCTGAGAAAATGCCCTCAACTCCTACTCTGCTTCCTCACCATGAACCAGTTTTTATTCCATTTTGCTACCTTCTCCCTATTCTATATACCCCTTATTCTCTTAATTTCCTGTTTACTATTTGTCTGCCCAGTTACATAACTGAACCGTATCCTTCAGTAATTCTTTTGCTGCATTGTCTGTGATCTATATCCTTCTGTGATGCTTTTATTGCATCCTGACAGTTCAGAACCATCTTTGACCTCAGAAACCTGTCCTGTGTAATGAGACAGGAATAATAAACAATCTGCTAATAAAGGATCCCCTCGGAATGAGTGATCATAGCATAATTGAATTTCAAATTCAGATGGAAGGTGAGAAAGTTGGATCTCTAACCAGCGTATTAAGCTTAAATAAAGTAGACTATGAAGGTATGAGGGCAGAGTTGGGTAAAGTGGACTGGGAAAATAGATTAAAGTGTAGGACCGTTGATGAACAGTGGTGTACATTTAAGGAGATATTTCACAACTCTGAAGAAAAATATATTCCAGTGAGGAGGAAAGGGTGCAAGAGAAAAGATAGCCATCCATGGCTAACTAAAGAAATAAAGGATGGTATCCAATTAAAAACAAGGGCATACAAAGCGACCAAAACTAGTGGGAGGATAGAAGACTGGGAAGCTTTTAAAAGCCAGCAAAGAAAGACTAAAAAAATGATTAAGAAAGGGGAGATAGACTATGAAAGTAAACTAGTGCAAAATATAAAAATAGATAGCAAGAGTTTCTATAGGTATATAAAAAAGAAAAGGGTGGCTAAAGTAAATGTTGGTCCCTTAGAGGACGAGACTGGGGAATTAGTAATGGGGAACTTGTGATGGCAGAAACTCTGAACAAATATTTTGTATCAGTCTTTACGGTAGAGGACACTAACAATATTCCGAAAGTGGATAGTCAAGGGGCTATAGGAGGGGATGAACTTAACACAATCACAATCACTAAGGAGGTGGTACTCAGTAAGATAATGGGACTAAAGGCAAATAAATCCCCTGGACTTAATGGCTTGCATCTAGGGCCTTAAGAGAAGTAGAAACATAGAAACATAGAAAAATAGGTGCAGGAGCAGACCATTCGGCCCTTCGAGCCTGCACCGCCATTCAATAAGATCATGGCTAATCATTCCTTCAGTACTCCTTTCCTGCTTTCTCTCCATACCCCTTGATCTCCTTAACCGTAAGAGCCATATCCAACTCCCTCTTGAATATATCCAGTAAACTAGCATCAACAACTCTCTGCGGCAGTGAACTCCACAGGTTAACAACTCTCTGAGTGAAGAAGTTTCTCCTCATCTCAGTACTAAATGGCCTACCCCTTATCCTAAGACTATGTCCCCTGGTTCTGGACTTCCCCAACATCGCGAACATTCTTCCCGCATCTAACCTGTCTAGTCCCGTCAGAATCTTATATGTTTCTATGAGATCCCCTCTCATCCTTCTAAACTCCAATGTATAAAGGCCCAGTTAATCTAGTCTCTCCTCATATATCAGTCCTGCCATCCCGGAAATCAATCTGGTGAACCTTCGCTGCACTCCCTCAATAGCAAGAACTTCCTTCCTCAGATTAAGAGACCAAAACTGAACACAATATTCCAGGTGAGGCCGTAAGACCTCCTTGCTCCGATACTCAAATCCCCTAGCTATGAAGGCCAACATACCAGTTGCCTTCTTCACCGCCTGCTGTACCTGTATGCCAACTTTCAATGACTGATGAACCATGACACCCAGGTCTCGTTGCACCTACCCTTTTCTTAATCTGCCGCCATTCAGATAATATTCTGTCTTCGCGTTTTTGCCCCCAAAGTGGATAACCTCACATTTATCCACATTATAGTGCATCTGCCATGCATTTTCCCACTCACCTAACCTGCCCAAGTCACCCTGCAGCCTCCTAGCATCGCCCGCACAGCTCACACCGCCACCCAGTTTAGTGTCATCTGCAAACTTGGAGATATTACACTCAATTCCTTCATCCAAATCATTGATGTATATTGTAAAGAACTGGGGTCCCAGCACTGAGCCCTGCGGCATGCCACTATTCACTGCCTATTATTCTGAAAAGGGCCCATTTATCTCGACTCTCTGCTTCCTGTCTGCCATCCAGTTCCCTATCCACATCAGTATATTACTCCCAATACCATGTGCTTTGATTTCGCACACCAATCTCTTGTGTGGGACCTTGTCAAAAGCCTTTTGAAAGTCCAAATACACCACATCCACTGGTTCTCCCTTGTCCACTCTACTAGTTACATCCTCAAAAAATTCCAGATTTGTCAAGCATGATTTCCCAAATTTCATAAATCCATGCTGACTTTTCCAATGCACTCCTGGCTGGCCTACTACATTCTACCCTACGTAAACCAGAGGTGATCCAAAACTCGACTGCCCATGTCCTAATTTGTAGTCACGCTCACCCATCACCCCTGTGCTCGCTGACCTACATTGGCTCCCGGATAAGCAATGCCTCAATTTCAAAATTCTCATCCTTGTTTTCAAATCCCTCCACGGCCTCACCCCTCCCTATCTCTGTAATCTCTTCCAGCCCCAGAACTCCCGAGATGTTTGCGCTCCTCTAATTCTGCCCTCTTGAACATCCCTGATCATAATCGCTCAACCATTGGTGGCCGTGCCTTCTGTTGCATAAGCCCTATGCTCTGGAATTCCCTGCCTAAACCTCTCCACCTTGCTACCTCTCTTTCCTTCTTCAAGATGCTCGTTAAAGCCTACCTTTTTTGGTCCATGGACCATGCTTTTGGTCACCTGATTTTTCTCCTTATGTGGCTTGGTGTCAAATGTTTTATCTCATAATACTCCTATGAAGCGCCTTGGGATGTTTCACTATGTTAAAGGTGCTATATAAATACCAATTGTTGTTGTTTTGTAGGTCACTTACCCGATTTTAACTGCCTACCCGTCCAAATTCCGACGGGCAGTTTGGGTTAAAATTGCTACAAAAAAGCAAAGAAACTGTTTTTTAAAAAGCATTTTGAGTGATATAATTGTTTCAGTAACTTGATGGTGAAAGGTTGACATAGTTTCCCATTATGAAATATTGACAAGGGCCCAGATTTTGCGGTAAGCGGCAAGTGAACGTTGCATGTCATTTATTACACTTGTACTTACCCACAGACTTTCTGTTGGCAATAATTAGAAATTAATTTCAGTGAGGTGCCCTCCACATGTGATCTGGGACCTGTGATAACAGGGCTAGCAACTGTATGTCTTAACAAATCAGACTGAAGAATCCTTACTGAGGCACACAGCCCATGAAATTCAATATAGTAGCGCCAGCCGTTAAGGCTAGTTTACTTGATGAAATGGCGGCGCTTCTCTCCCGCCCGCTTCCGGCACGGCACCCGGCAGCCACCATCTTGGAGAGGTCAGCAGGCTTGCCATTGCCTGCGCTCGCTGCTCCAGTGTTAATGTGCAGATTCTGATGTCAATCAGTGTGCAACACTTGGATTGACGCACAACTGCGATTATGGATATTGCCGCCCCCTTCTTACCACGCAGGGAAAAACATGTGTGCAGCAGTTGTGGAAAGATGCTGTCAGCGCTTATTGAATGAACACACACATCTTGAAGGTAAGTTTCGATTTCAGTTTTTGGAGTGTTTTTAAAATATTTTATTGGAGCGGTGGCTTGGTGTAATATACTTAAAAAGTTGTTAAAGTGTGCAGGAACTTCAGGGAGTGCTGCTGGATGCTTGCAAGATATTGGATGTTAACGGTGGGCCTCTGAGACCACCACATACCCCCAGTCCTGGGGGCTCTAGTCGCAGTCCCCCTTGGGCTGTAACATCACATGGGAGATGAAGCAGAGGCAGCAAGAGGGACAAGCTGCCAAGAAAGGGCAGCACCATCTTCTCCGAGGGGGTGAGGTGGGCCTCATGTTTGGTCGAGAGATTGTTGGTAGGTGAGTGATGAGGTGCAGGAGGCCAGGCATTGAGCAGTATGTGAGACCAGTGGTGCAGTTGGTAGGAGATGATTTTTGAAGATGCATTCACTTGACCATGCAACTGAGTTCATGAAACTTCTTTGGGCACTGGAACCAGATCCTGGGGGAACACAGCTGATAGTGATGGCCTCAGTGATCTGGTCCCACATCTTTCTTTCTGGAGGGCCTTCTGGCCCCTGTAGGTAGAGGACCTCTCTTCCAGTGTTGATCCACTTTTACCATTTTTTACATGCAGAAGGCAGTTCAGCTTTAAGAGCTAAAGAATGTCTAGTTTGGAATGATTTTTAATGGCCTGGATTTTACGGTGGGTATGACACCATATGCTCTGAGTACGCCGTCATTCTGCCTTTGAAATCCACCGAAAGTTCAGAATTTCCACACGCTAAATCCCGAACTTGCGGTCTGTCAACATACGCGTTGACAGGCCATCCGCTCCATCACTGAAAACCTAATTGCTGGTGCAGACTTCAGCTATTTTCCCACAAACTGCCCAGCAATTCCGTACGGAAATTTTACGGTTGGTGGAAACAGACGCAGGGCCTGTTTCCACTGCGTAAGGGGACACCCGGAAAACAAATGCTTTTTTTTCATTAAAAGCTTTAATGAGAAGCAATCCTCGTCTATTCCAAATTTTCTGCATAGTTAAAAGTGGGAATTATGAATAATGAATTGGATTCCCACAATAAAAGCTAAAGGCTGTAATAATGAAGTATTGTAGTAATTTAAATGAATGAATGAAAGACAATGAGGGCGAAATTGCTCAGTTTGGGGTGCACAATTTGAATTAAATGAATATTTAGCGCCCGGCGAGATAGGCTGCTATATGTCGCTGAATTGGGGTCTTTGTCAGAAAACAATGTGTGGGGCGGTATCGGAGGCATTAGCGGGGACTCGCCTCCACATGGCGGTAGTGTGCCGTTAGCGGGGTGCGAAACTCCAGGAGGTGCCAGCGGGGTGCTACAGAGTTTTCGGCGGCTAGAGCGCCCCCTCCCCCGGAATTTCCCCCTGGCTCGGTGGACAAAAAGGGATTTGCCCTGCGACTAGTGTCCCAGCTCAAGCACGGTGATGACGTCAATACCATGTGTACTGATCCCTTATAGCTCTGCGCCAACCCCTTTGCCCCCCATGGGGGAAATTGCCCCGCAGGATGAGAGGTTGGCATGGGGCAGTGCCACCGACAACCTCGCGGGGTGAGAAGCTGTGCTGACTGGGGCGCCCTGGCCGCCCTTAAAGGGAAGGTGGTAGCGCCTCCTCCGCCATCTTTTCTGTGTCGGCCGACATTTTAGTTGGCCCGACAATGACGGCCGCCAGTGTAGCCGGGCCACCAACATGCAGGCCGGCACCCCCTCTTGGGTGCCAATAAAGCGTTGCCGAGTTCGCAGCGGCCCTGTACTTTAAAAGAAGGGGAGGAACATTGTGACGTGTCAGCGTGAAGCATCACGTCAGCGTTGCACTGAGTCGTGCCCTGCGACTGGCCGGTTACCACCCCGCACATTTATTTTGCTCTAAGAACCCAATCCTGTGTGATTTAATGGCCCATCTCACCAGGCGCTAAATTTTCTTTTAATTCAAATTATGCACCCAAAATACGCACTGGGCAATTTCGCCCCCCAATGACTAAGAGACAGGGATAAGAGAAAGAAAGAAAGAATTTTTTTAAATCTTTAAAAATCTGCAATAATAATTAAAATCTGAAGGAATAAGACTCTATACTTTTAAAAGTAAATTTTCAGTGCCAGGGAGCTCGTTTGCCAGTAATTAAGACTTATCGCAGCATTAAAAATTCACTTACACTTGAATGCACCAGCCCTAACTGTTTCTGATGAGTTTAGTGGGTATCTAATGGGTAAGTACTGCAACTTCATAGGGGTCACAGTCTCAAAATAAGGGTCGACCATTTAGGACTGAGATGAGGGGAAATTTCTTCACTCAGAAGATGGTGAATCTTTGGAATTCTCTGCCCCAGATGGCTGTGAATGCTCAGTCGTTAACTATATTCAAGACAGAGTTGGATAGACTTTTGAATATTAAGGGATTTAAGGGATCATAGAGTCATAGAAAAATTACGACACAGAAGGAGGCCATTCAGCCCATCGTATCCTTTCTGGATAAAGGGATAGTGCAGGAAAGTGCAGTTGAGGTAGAAGATCAGCCATGATCTTATTGAATGGTGGAGCAGGCTCAAGGGGCCATATGGCCAACTCCTGCTCCTAATTCCTATGTTCTTATGTTCACGCTCTTCCATGTATCTCAAGGCCGAGTCCCTCGGCGAGATACCAGTACAGGGAAGCTTCTGAAAAAGCAGGGAAACTCGACAGCAGCTTCCTGATTTCTGCATTTAAATGCACATTGCTGGAAGTTGCTGTCCCATTTACTTATTAATAATGGTGACTGCTGATAATCTTATCGTTATTTCTAAATCGGGGCCATAGTGTTTTCCATTGTCATATGTTCACATATGCTTTTTCCCGTATAAAGGCACGGCACAGGAAGTAAGATTAATGCATGCAGTAAGTGTGTGCAATATGTAAGAGGTTAAACATATATGTGAGAGAGGGATAGATAACGAACGATAGGTAGATCCTTTACAATCTGTTTTTCTTTTATTGTGCAGAAAATGAAGGGTTAATTGCCCAAAAGCCAACCAAAGTGCCTGACTCTGGAAATGTCCTCCTATGATTGCTTGCTAGACCTTTTGGGATACAAATTGAGGGTATTGATCACACAGCCAGATAGAGTGCTCTTCCTGCAGGTCTTTGTAGATCAGGTGTCATGTCTCCTGCAGTCTCCTTGCTGAGCCTGAGACTCACCATGCACAGCTGCTTAGTCAGGGCCAGGTAGCTAACTCTATTAAAGTAAATATGCTGCCTGCAGTGTTTGTTCTGTGAGTTGTGTGTCTCCGATGGCCTTTACCCTCTTGATCAGTCCTCTCCTCTTGCTGCTGCTGCTGCTACACCAAGATACCACCAATGGCCTTTGCACCTCTTCCAGATAATACCTTTAATCTGATTAAATCTGGGTGTAACATGTAGTTCAATACTTATATTTCCTTTATAACCAAATTCTCCCCCTTTTAAAACTCTGCAGAAGTTTCTCCTGATTGACCTTGAATAAAGCCTTAACAGGTAACAATCTGTTTTTGTTTTTCACTAATTACCTGAATTAATTTTGAATAGGAACAATTCTCACAGCAGAGTAAAGGAAGACAAATGACCCACTTTATTAGTGTTGCACCACTTTTATGCACATCTCAACTGTGAAGAGAGGAAAATATGATCCTATAATGCCAAATCAGATGTTTCTTTTAGTACTGCTTGTGTCTGATTCAAGCTGATGTGAAGATTATATCCCAGCATGATGAAGTGCGATACTTTCTTGGAGTTTTTTTAATGAAACCTTGTAGATAAGATTCGATTTTTATCAGAATATCAGTTGCTTTTAAAATTATTGGAGGGGGCAGAACATTGAATGCTGAATGAGTACAGATTTAATAGTTGTAGAGATAAGATATGAAGCTTTCTTGGTTCCATTTAATGGTGTAATGCAAAGTCAGATAAGACTTGGTAGATTGTGACTTTTATCTATGTTTACTGAAGAAGGCATTTTTCACTATCTTCAATATGGGCTGTGTGAAATATTTTATATTCTTCGGTTAGAATTGTGTTTACTTTCCAAGTTCAGCTGCATAAGCAACATTCAGCGTACAATAACAAAGCAGGTTTATAGTTTTTAGCGCTGTGGTGATTTTATTTTTCAAATGTAGTTTAAGAATAAATCATAAAATAGACATTGGCGGAGAATACTTCATGAAGGGACCTCAGCCAGCATAGAACTAATGAAGTCACAAGTGTGCTGTTCCGATTGTGTCCAGTATGTATAAATGCATCATGTTCATAGAGAATATTTATACAGGAGAAGTGCTAAGGAAACTATATAAAAGGTATGCAGATGTCCCGTCTGTGTGTAGAGTAATGTACAGTTTGAAGTTTGTTATAAAGTAGAGGTTGAGATGATACCATAGACTACAAAAGTAAACCTCAAGTAGTTTATCACTATCATCTAAAGATCAATGTATTCCGGCTTCTAGAACACACTCTTGAGGGTGCTAATTCATTATAATAGACAAATGTTGTGGCTTCTTACCTTATTCCTATTTTTAACTTACTAATCCCTGCTTCTGTACAAAGTTCCACATTCCAGCAATGTTATCAAATGCAGAACATAATTTAATACAATAAGTGATGAGGACATTCAGCACTTCATTTGCCTTATTTTGTATCCTAATTTAAATGGTATTGTTAGTATATCTTCTGAGGATGTGCAATGGTACACAGTCTAATAGGTCAAGTTTTGTTGTGTTAAATCTAGCCTCATTCTGATTTCTGTTGACTTTGTAAATAAATATAATTAGCAGTAGTTGCCAAAGTTGAACAAACAGCCACAACATTTACTGGTAATAGTTGAAAAATTAAGTCCAATGCACTTGATCCATATAGATATCTTCCCTTTACATTTCATTTATGTTCCAGTGTAACTGTAGTTTTTATGTAGCAAAATCCTCTTT
Organism: Pristiophorus japonicus; assembly: GCF_044704955.1. Lineage (NCBI taxonomy): Eukaryota > Metazoa > Chordata > Chondrichthyes > Pristiophoridae > Pristiophorus > Pristiophorus japonicus. The sequence goes on along the minus strand of NC_091977.1, from coordinate 383,055,681 downwards.
TAGAGCGTTTAATGTAATTGGAAAGCCAATAGCTATTGCTGACTTTCAATGTCAAGTGATAAAGCACATACTAAAATCACATAAACATCATAACCTCAGTCAGGTACTCTTGGTCCAGAAGCCACAGCTAACATAACTGTGCAGAATGAGTCCGTGTCTTCAATGACTCCTCCCATTCCACCACATAAAGTTATACAAGCTGATCACGTAGTTTATTATGGGCAGCATTTCAAAATTCTGAATGTGTAAAAGACAATCTAGTGGACAGTGGGACGTATAAGACATAGCTGTGTGTACATTCAGAATGAGGCTGTCTGAATCGTTCTTAGATATGGACATGGCAAATTATAGTGAAGCTTTAGACCCATCTTACACTGCTTTGGAGTTTGAAAATATGCAGTTGTTGTACAGTGCCCATGGTAAGTTACAGTAATTGGTTGATAATGCATTGCTTAGTTATGAAGATCAGTAGGTTGAAGTAATGTAAAGAACCAAAAGTAAATTGTATAAAGAAATGATGAATTAAAAATAAGTTTTACTGTAGTTAGGACTACTCTATTGAGATTCTTCCTTTCACTCTTTAATATGCGATAGCATATTTGGCAGTGTTGTTTTGAATCTGGGTACTGTTTTTTTAAAATCATGTGCCACCCACTTGCAGGCTGTCAATTAGTGTGTCAACAGCTTAAAGTAAAGTCAGCTGGGGTATTCCCTGCTCCATTTATTTCAATCCTCTAATTTTTAGTCTTTTGACAACTTCAACAATCAAAAGAGTTAATGTACATTTCTGAGCTCAATGGCTCAATGTCTTTACTCAATTCATTCAATTTCATTGGAACAAGCATTCCAATCATTGAGCTTTTTTTCCAGAGCTTACAAATTGTGCACAACTCGCTTTTGGACTGGATGAGAAGTGAAATGTTTAAGAAGCTGGTGACTATGTTAATTAGATAACAAGCTAATGGTTACCTTGTTCCTTCACTGATTATTTAACCAGTGTAAAGCTTTTAACTATTGATTATTCTTTTACAAACTCAATACAGGATTAACTGCGTACTTTTATGTACATCAACATTTATTTCAGATTATTTGTGGTTTATGTAATGTGAGCCTAGAAATTATTGTTGGTGATATTAACAGACGACTGCTTAATACGTTTGTTTGTATAACATTCCTCAGTTCATTATTTAATGAACATATCAAGCATCCCAACAGTAATTTCAAGGCTATGATGATTTAGACATTAGTTTAGATATTTATCATATTGGCACTGCCTGAATCTAATTCTATTCAGGGTGCATCTCTTAAGTTTTAAGGAGGATTACTTTCTAAAACCTCCAAAAATGGATAATTTCCCAATGCAAGTGGGAGAGTTAAGAGGAAGAGATCAAATTGAAGTTAAGAATGATTAAATTCTACTGACTAGTCCCAGTTACATAGGAAATATTCCTAATGATTTTCAGATTGTGATTCAGATGATATTATAGTCCTGCTACACTAGTTTATGTTTTGTCTTTGATATCATAGTGCTTAAGAGGCATTATTTTTTGGCAAATGTACAAGACTTGTCATTTAAGACATCATTTATGGTTACTTGTTAGAAGTCAGCAGATAGTTTTGTAACTGTGCCAATGTCAGTCTTAATCATTTCCATTTGAAAGCATGCCTAAAGTTCCACTGCTCCCTATTCTGAGCATTCAAACTGAAAGAGAAAGTATTGTTCCCTTTTTGGATTTGTATTAAACTACAAATTATATTTTAATATATTTTTCATTACTCCATCCCTGAATCAGCCTTCTGAAAGCAACCGGAGATTATTTAATTTTGACTGTATGCAATTGGCCTGAAATTGACTAAGTGAATCACTGCAAAATGATATTACTACTTTAACTAAACACATCCTTTTCTAAAAGATGACTTTTTACAGATTTTGATCGGTGTTTTATTGCATATAATTGCCATATGTGATCAAAGAATAATAAAGATAGCAACATTAATGTTCAAGGGAATCTTTCGATCCTTTTGCTTCTGACAGTACAAAGAGACTCATCAGAATAATAAAGATATTTGATGTGGCTCACTTTGTAGTGCAACATAACAGCACATACTAATTGAAATGGCAAGAGAAGATGACAGGTGTCTGTTAGTGAAGATTTTTCATGGCTTTGTAACTGTGCTGCCTGCTAAGTATAACTGGACTGATCGTATGTTCTTTCCTCACTCAGATACTTCTCCAACAGAGACAAACACCATGAACACATCAGACAATGGTATTAGCACTTTGTGCGCAATCTGTGGGGACAGAGCAACAGGAAAACACTATGGTGCCTCCAGTTGTGATGGATGCAAAGGTTTCTTCAGGCGCAGCATAAGGAAGAGCCATGTATACTCATGCAGGTACACCACTTCAATCTGCTTATACTGTATTGACATTGCCAAGTGACTCAGAGTGCAAATGTGAACAAGCAGTCATCAGTTTGACTAAAGAATCCCTTCTGCTTGTGCTTTGGTTCTGAAGTAGCCTCAATCATGAGAGCTGGCAGTGTAGCAATTATTGGAGTAAACCAATTCTACAGTTTTAGGACTGAACAATCTTCAAGATTGTTATTAATTTATTTTCAGCATTTTGTTTGGATTAGTTTTCATGGCTCAAACATTACTGATAACTTACAAATAAGGTTTATTTTAACCTTATTGCTTAACTTTTGGATAGCTGGAATTTTTGGGGAGTGTAGCTGAACCATACAGACCAAGAAAATTGTAGCTTCAATCTGTAGTCTGTGCAGGGTGGCAGTAGCACTTGTTTTTAGGGTAGGCAAATGAAACAAGTGGCCCAGCGTTCCTGGCTCTGATGGTGCCCAGTGCCCCCTACTGGAAAGCTGTATATGTTGATGTTGAGTGGAGATAGGATCAGGCTCAGCTCAGATTGGGCCCATGCTCCATATATATATTGCTGACACTCTGTCCAGGCTCCACATGAAGAATGGTTGCTATCGTGAGCTACTACTGCAATTCAGGGTAGAACATGGGACTGGATAAGAAACTGGTAATAAAAAAAAATGAACAGCATTCAGGAGAAATGAAACATACAACAATAACAATTTTTATTTATATAGCGCCTTTAATGTAGTAAAACATCCCAAGGTGCTTCACAGGAGCGTTATTGAATAAAACTTGACACTGAGCCACTTAAGGAGATATTAAGGCAGATACTTGGTCAAAGAGGTAGGTTTTAAGGAGAATCCTAATGACGGAATGATAGGTAGAGAGCTGGAAAGGTTTAGGGAGGGAATTCCTGAGTTTAGGGCCTAGGTAGCTGAAGGCATGGCTACCAATGGTGGAGCGATTACATTTGGGGTTTAGCAATGGACCAGAATTGGAGGAGTGCAATATCTCAGAAGGTTGTTGGGCTGGAGAATAGAAATAGGGAGGGATGAGGCTATGGAGGGATTTGAAAACCAGGATGAGAATTTTAAAATTGAGATGCTGCTTAACCGGGAGCCAATGTAGGTCAGCGAGCGTAGGGGTGATGGATGAATGGGACTTGGTGCAAGTTAGGAGACAGGCAGCAGAGTTTTGGATGACCTCAAGTTTATGGAGGGTGGAAGATGGGAGGCCAGCCAGGGGTACGTTGGAATAGTTAAGTCTAGAGGTAACAAAGGCATGGATGAGGGTTTCAGTAGCAGATGAGCTGAAGCTGCATCAGAGTCAGGCGATGTTATGGAGGTAGAAATATGCCTTCTTAGTGATTACACAGATATGTGGTAGAAGCTGATCTCAGGGTGAAATATGACATCAAGTGTGGTTCAGCCTTAGACAATTGCCAGGGAGAGAGATGGAGTCGGTAGTTAGGAAACAGAGTTTATGGCAGGGGTCAAAGACAATGGCATTGGTCTTCCCAATATTTAGTTGAAGGAAATTTCTGCTCATCAAGTACTGGTGTCGGACAAGCAGTCTGACAATTTAGAGACAAGGAGGGGTCATGAGAGATGGTGGTGAGGTAGAGCTGGGTGTCATCGGCTACATGTGGAAACTGCACGCTGTGTTTTCGGATGATGTCGCCGAGGGGCAGCATATAGATGCGAAACAGAAGTGGGCCAAGTATAGATCCTTAGGGAACACCAGAGGTAATGGCGCAGAAGCGGGAAGAGAGGAATGTACATGACTGCCAGAGGCCATTGGGTCTATCTGTCTGGTCCCAAAGTTTGAAAAAATACCATATACTATATAACACTTTATCTCCTATACTTCTGGGACAGGCTAGATAGATCCTTTTCTAAGGTCTTTTCTAGGCCATTGTTTTCATATGTTCATTCCTTCCCTTTGCCAAATATCTATCTCGTTCTTGAATTTACCAGCACAACTGCCTCCAATGCCTCTCTGGGTAGCTTGTTCCAAACATCCACCACCCTCTGCATAAAACACTTAAATCTAAAATAGCTGTTCCATTTCCATTCCCTTGCGCTTGAATCTGCACCTTCTTGTAGAGTTTGTGATTATGTTAAACATATTATTCAGATTTACTTTATCATTACCCCTTAGAATTCTGAATATATATCTTTAGATGCATTTTTCCATTTGTAAACATTTCCAATTTGCAGAGATTCTCCGAGTTTAGGTGCCCAATCTAGGGTATCGTTAGTCATCCTTCGCCAAAACCTCTCCAATCTTTGGATATTGTACAGTGACAACAATTGTACAATTTATTCTGAATTGGCTGAATAAGTGCTTTGTGCAAGTTTAATGCGAATTCATCAGAATAGGGAAGGGGAGTAAGCAGTGGGAATAAGAACAGGAGTAGGTCATTTCGTCCCTCGAGCCTGTCCTGCCATTCAATGAGATCATGACTGATCTACAACCTAACTCCATATTCCTGCCTTTGCCCCATATCCCTTATTACCTAACAAAAACCTATCGACCTCAGATTTCAAATTAACAATTGATCTAGTATCAATTGCCATTTGCGGAAGAGAGCTCCAAATGTGAACCACCCTTGTGTGTAGAAATGTTTCCTAATTTCACTCCTATAAGGTCTGTCTCTAATTTTTAGACTATGCCCCCTTATCCAAGATTCTCCAACATGTGGAAATAGTTTCTCTCTATCTAACTTATCTGTTCCTCTTAATATCATAATAACTTCAATCAGGTCACCCCTTAGCCTTCAAAATTCCAGGGAATTTGTGAAATCTCTCTTAATTTAATCCTTGAAGTCTGGGTATCATTCTGGTAAACCTCCGCTGCACTCCCTCCCAAGGCCAATATATCCTTCCTAAGGTGTGGTGCCCAGAACTGCTCTCAGTACTCCAGGTTTGGTCTAACCAGGGTTTTGTATAGCTGCAGCATAACTTTTACCCTCTTGTATTCTAGTCCTCAAAATATGAAAGCCAGCATTCCATTAGTCTTTTTGATTATTTTTTGTATCTGTTCATGACATTTTAATGATCTATGTACCTGAAAAGTCTCTTTGGACCTCCACTGTTTTTAGCTTTTCACCATTTAGAAAGTACCCTATTCTATTCTTTTGAGGTCCAAAGTGGATGACCTGACATTTGCCGACATTGAAATCCATTTAGAAACATAGAAACATAGAAAATAGGTGCAGGAGTAGGCCATTCGGCCCTTCTAGCCTGCACCGCCATTCAATGAGTTCATGGCTGAACATTCAACTTCAGTACCCCATTCCTGCTTTCTCGCCATACCCCTTGATCCCCCTAGTAGTAAGGACCTCATCTAACTCCTTTTTGAATATATTTAGTGAATTGGCCTCAACCACTTTCTGTGGTAGAGAATTCCACAGGTTCACCACTCTCTGGGTGAAGAAGTTCCTCCGCATCTCGGTCCTAAATGGCTTACCCCTTATCCTTAGACTGTGACCTCTGGTTCTGGACTTCCCCAACATTGGGAACATTCTTCCTGCATCTAACCTGTCTAACCCCGTCAGAATTTTAAATGTTTCTATGAGGTCCCCTCTCATTCTTCTGAACTCCAGTGAATACAAGCCCAGTTGATCCAGTCTTTCTTGATAGTCCCGCCATCCCGGGAATCAGTCTGGTGAACCTTCGCTGCACTCCCTCAATAGCAAGAATGTCCTTCCTCACGTTAGGAGACCAAAACTGTACACAATACTCCAGGTGTGGCCTCACCAATGCCCTGTACAACTGTAGCAACACCTCCCTGCCCCTGTACTCAAATCCCCTTGCGATGAAGGCCAACATGCCATTTGCTTTCTTAACCGCCTGCTGCACCTGCATGCCAACCTTCAATGACTGATGTACCATGACACCCAGGTCTCTTTGCACCTCCCCTTTTCCTAATCTGTCACCATTCAGATAATAGTCTGTCTCTCTGTTTTTACCACCAAAGTGGATAACCTCACATTTATCCACATTATACTTCATCTGCCATGCATTTGCCCACTCACCTAACCTATCCAAGTCGCTCTGCAGCCTCACAGCATCCTCCTCGCAGCTCACACTGCCACCCAACTTAGTGTCATCCGCAAATTTGGAGATACTACATTTAATCCCCTCATCTAAATCATTAATGTACAGTGTAAACAGCTGGGGCCCCAGCACAGAACCTTGCGGAACCCCACTAGTCACTGCCTGCCATTCTGAAAAGTACCCATTTACTCCTACTCTTTGCTTCCTGTCTGACAACCAGTTCTCAATCCATGTCAGTACACTACCCCCAATCCCATGTGCTCCAACTTTGCACATCAATCTCTTGTGTGGGACCTTGTCGAACGCCTTCTGAAAGTCCAAATATACCACATCAACTGGTTCTCCCTTGTCCACTCTACTGGAAACATCCTCAAAAAATTCCAGAAGATTTGTCAAGCATGATTTCCCCTTCACAAATCCATGCTGACTTGGACCTATCATGTCACCTCTTTCCAAATGCACTGCTATGACATCCTTAATAATTGATTCCATCATTTTACCCACTACCGATGTCAGGCTGACCGGTCTATAATTCCCTGTTTTCTCTCTCCCTCCTTTTTTAAAAAGTGGGATTACATTGGCTACCCTCCACTCTATAGGAACTGATCCAGAGTCAATGGAATGTTGGAAAATGACTGTCAACGCATCCACTATTTCCAAGGCCACCTCCTTAAGTACTCTGGGATGCAGTCCATCAGGCCCTGGGGATTTATCGGCCTTCAATCCCATCAATTTCCCCAACACAATTTCCCGGCTAATAAGGATTTCCCTCAGTTCCTCCTCCTTACTAGACCCCCCGACCCCTTTTATAACCGGAAGGTTGTTCGTGTCCTCCTTCGTGAATACCGAACCAAAGTACTTGTTCAATTGGTCCGCCATTTCTTTGTTCCCCGTTATGACTTCCCCTGATTCTGACTGCAGGGGACCTACGTTTGTCTTTACTAACCTTTTTCTCTTTACATATCTATAGAAACTTTTGCAATCCGCCTTAATGTTCCCTGCAAGCTTCTTCTCATACTCCATTTTCCCTGCCCTAATCAAACCCTTTGTCCTCCTCTGCTGAGTTCTAAATTTCTCCCAGTCCCCAGGTTCGCTGCTATTTCTGGCCAATTTGTATGCCACTTCCTTGGCTTTAATACTATCCCTGATTTCCCTTGATAGCCACGGTTGAGCCACCTTCCCTTTTTTATTTTTATGCCAGACAGGAATGTACAATTGTTGTAGTTCATCCATGCGGTCTCTAAATGTCTGCCATTGCCCATCCACAGTCAACCCCTTAAGTATCATTCGCCAATCCATCCCAGCCAATTCACGCCTCATACCTTCAAAGTTAGCCTTCTTTAAGTTCTGGACCATGGTCTCTGAATTAACTGTTTCATTCTCCATCCCAATGCAGAATTCCACCATATTATGGTCACTCTTCCCCGAGGGGCCTCGCACAACGAGATTGCTAATTAATCCTCTCTCATTACATAACACCCAGTCTAAGATGGCCTCCCCCCTAGTTGGTTCCTCGACATATTGGTCTAAAAAAACCATCCCTTATGCACTCCAGGAAATCCTCCTCCACCGTATTGCTTCCAGTTTGGTTAGCCCAATCTATGTGCATATTAAAGTCACCCATTATAACTGCTGCACCTTTATTGCACGCACCCCTAATTTCATGTTTGATGCCCTCCCCAACATCACTACTACTGTTTGGAGGTCTGTACACAACTCCCACTAACGTTTTTTGCCACACTTTTGCTCAATCACTTAATCTACCAATATCTTTTTGTAATTTTCTGCTTTCATCTACACTGCTTACAATGCTGCCTGTCTTTGTGTCATTGGCAAATTTGGATATGTGACATTCTATCCGATCATCTAAGTCGTTAATAAATGGATACGGCTATTTGTACTGCCAAAATGGATGCATTGTCTCTGATTGGCTCTCCAATATAACAGGACCTATTGCTGATTGGTCCCCTTAGACGATAAGCCACACCCTGAAGTTCCTCTGGAATGTGTAATTGGAACTGTCAGCCCAAGTTCTGACTGACTTTCCAATTTGTAATTCGATCCATTTTGACTTCAGAAGTCAGAGGATAGATCTCCCCAAAAGCCACCAAGTTCCAACCGAAGTCCTTTACCCCAGAGCAATTGCATCCCTCCCCCAGCCGAAGTCCCTTACAAGAGTACAAGTGCATGATCTTACCCCCCCCTCCCATAGATGGGGCATTGTGTGCAGATTGCAGGTTTATTGGGTATGAAGTGAATAGTGACAGTGTCGAGACTTCTGGATTTCACCCACTCCCAACGATGTCCCTTGTAACACAAACACTGAGCTTACCGAGAAATCGGGTCTCTCTCCCTCTCTCTCCCTCTTTCTTTCTCTCTCTCTCTCTCACCCTCTCTTCCCCCTACCACCCACCCCCCCAACCCCCCAGCTCCCTCTTTTGCCTCCCAGGCGCTCTCTCTCTCTCTCTCTCTCACCGCTGCCACTGCCCTTTCCCCGCCGTGGCTCAGCGGGAGGCATGGGGCCCAGTCGGAGGCTTGCAGCTCCGCTTCTCTCCCCTGCCCCTCTGCTTCTCTCCCCCACCCCTCCGCTTCTCTCCCTGCCCTGCCGCTTCTCTCCCCGCCACGCAGTCCTCGGTCGGAGGAGCAGGCTCGCAGAGGATCAGCAGCTACAACCTGTTGGAGCAACAACGTGGTCGGACTGATTGCAGAGTCCCACTTCCCGTCCCGGATGGGAGGCATCGGGGGCGGAGTCTAGAGAGGACGTAGGTGCAGAAGGACAGAAAAAGAGCAGTACAAATAGTCAGTCCCTTAATAAATACAGTTGAAGCCCCACCACTAGTCACATCCTGCCAATTGGAGTACCTACCCATTATCCCTACTCTTTCTCCTGCTGCTCAGCCAATTTCCTAACCAGGTCAATAATTTGCCTTCAATTCCATGGACTTCTACCTTAGTTAACAGTCTCTTATGAGGGACTTTATCAAATGTCTTCTGGAAGTCCATATAAATAACATCTATAGGCATTTCCCCATCTACTACTTTAGTCACCGCTTCAAAAAATTCAATCAGGTTCGTCAGGCATGACCTTCCTTTTACAAATCCACGTTGGCGCTCTGTGATCAGTTTAAAATCTTCAAGATGTTCAGTCACCCTATCCTTTAATTATAGATTCTGGTAATTTCCTGACAACAGATGTTAGGCTAGCTGGCCTATAATTCTCTGCTTTCCCTCTCTTACCATTCTTAAATAATGGAGTGACATGCGCAATCTTCCAACCTAAAGGAACGGTTCCTGAATCGAGGGAACTTTGGAAGATTATAGTTAAGGCATCTGCAATATGCTCACCTACTTCCTTTGAAACCCTGGGATAGAAATCATCTGGTCCTGGGGTTTTGTCACTCTTTAGTGCTATTATTTTCTTCATTACTGTTATTTTGCTTGCGTTGCTTAAGTTAATTTTATTGAGTCCCTGTTCCTAATTCAATATTAGTTTCCTTGGGATAAATAAAATAGCTGTTAGTCCACACAAGACAACACAGAAGGATCTGAGGAGTACTCATGGATGGGTTATTAAAATTTTCTGGGACTTATGCTCTTTCCCTCTCAAAGATCTTGTTTCCTTTCTTTAAAGTTGCTGCACACTATGCTGATGGTTTCAGTAACCCATCCAGAGTACTCCTCAGATCCTTCTGTGTTGTCTTGTGTGGACTACTATTCCCACTGATTACTCCCCTTCCCGAGTCTGATGAATTTGCATTAACATTAAACAACTCCATTTTTAAACTATCCAATTCTCTCTATATTTGTTCCACTTATCTTACTTGCAACCTCCCTCCACCCCTCCACCAGCCACCTCCCCCACTACCCCCACCTTCCTGCCCCCAGCCACAAGTCTGGTATTCTAAGCAAAACTAGGTAGTTTTGTTTCTTACTCCAATTCAAAATCACTTAGGCCATTGCTGTTCACAATGTATATGAGTACTGATTGGTAACCTCCCATCCTTGTTGATGCAGTGTCATGTATAGCAGTTGAATACTATGAATATATATAGCCATAACAGTATAACATAAGTCTATATAAATTATTTTAAGGCTTCAGTGCGCGTAAACCGTTCTTTGGATTCTCTGACCAGTTTTGGCTACCATGCAAAAATATCCAGTTTTGGCTACCATGCATAAAAAAAGTTACACTGAATAAAGTGAAACTAAACTAAATCCAGGCGTAAAAGGGTGAGCTATGAGGAAAAATTAGAGAAACTTAAGTGACACAGTCCAGAAAGAAGATATTTAAGAAGGCACCTCCCTGAAGTAGGACGCTATGACGGAGTTGTGTCCCCTGAGCCGCAGAAAGAGATGGCACTATCAGTGGTGGGCAAGCTCACTGCTCCCCTCAACTTTGTTGTGATCATTTCAAGAACTGTAGGGGAAATCTCAAGATATAGATATAGAAAACATAGAAACATAGAAAATAGGTGCAGGAATAGGCCATTCGGCCCTTCGAGCCTGCACCACCATTCAATAAGACCATGGCTGATCATTCACCTCAGTACCCCTTTCCTGCTTTCTCTCCATACCCCTTGATCCCTTTAGCCGAAAGGGCCATATCCAACTCCCTCTTGAATATATCCAATGAACTGGCATCAACAATTCTCTGCGGTAGAGAATTCCACAGGTTAACAACTCTCTGAGTGAAGAAGTTTCTCCTCATCTCAGTCCTAAATGGCTTACCCCTTATCCTTAGACTGTGTCCTCTGGTTCTGGACTTACTCAACATCGGGAACATTCTTCCTGCATCTAACCTGTCCAATCCCGTCAGAATTTTATATATTTCTATGAGATCCCCTCTCATCTTTCGAAACTCCAGTGAATACAGGCCCAGTCGATCCAGTCTCTCCTCATATGTCAGTCCTGCCATCCCGGGAATCAGTCTGCTGAACCTTCGCTGCACTCCCTCAATAGCAAGAACGTTCTTCCTCAGATTAGGAGACCAAAACTGAATGCAATATTCCAGGTGAGGCCTCACCAAGGCCCTATACAACTGCAGTAAGACCTCCCTGCTCCTATACTCAAATCCCCTAGCTATGAAGGCCAACATACCATTTGCCTTCTTCACCGCCTGCTGTACCTGCATGCCAACTTTCAATGACTGATATACCATGACACCCAGGTCTCGTTGCATCTCCCCTTTTCCTAATATGCTGCCATTCAAATAATAATCTGCCTTCATGTCTTTGGCCCCCAAAGTGGATAACCTCACATTTATCCACATTATACTGCATCTCATCTGCATGCATTTGCCCACTCCCCTAACCTGTCCAAGTCACCCTGCAGCCTCTTAGCGTCCTCCTCACAGCTCACACCGCTACTCAGCTTAGTGTCATCTGCAAACTTGGAGATATTACACTCAATTCCTTCATCTAAATCATTAATATATATTGAAATAGCTGAGGTACCAGCACTGAGCCCTGGGGCACCCCACTAGTCACTGCTTGCCATTCTGAAAAGAACCTGTTTATCCCGACTCTCTGCTTCCTGTCTGCTAACCAGTTCTCTATCCACGTCAGTACATTACCCCGAATACCATGTGCTTTAATTTTGCACACCAATCTCTTGTGTGGGACCAATCTCTTGTCAAAAGCCTTTTGAAAGTCCAAATACACCACATCCACTATTTTCCTTTTGAGCAACTGATATTCCTTTCTAGACAACGAAAGAATGACATATTGATGCATCAAAGGGTATGATACTCAACTTTGGAGGGGCGCAAAACAGGCGGTGAAGAATTGGAGATCCATTATTCACCCACCTGATTTTCCTTTTCATTCGCTTCCCTGGAGAGGAAAATCAGGCGGCTGTATTACCGGCGACCAATCTGCTACCGCCCATTTTGCGCCCTTCGTTGAAGTTTAATTTCACCCCAAAAGTCTCCAAAGAATAAAACACGATTCATACCTTACATATTCAAAGGTGTGTGCACCCCTTTAATATCCAGAATCTCAACACCATGCTAACTCCATCTCCCAGATAAATGAATGATTCCTTTCTCCTACTGCATGAGCTATTTCTGGTTATAGTACCTACCATTTGTTCCATCGTGTTCCCTCTTGTTATGTGCCAATTTTGAATTTAAATATAACAGCAATGAAGATTTCGGCAGATGATTAGCCCATGGAGACTCTTTTTTCTGGTTATTCTCTTTCCCATTGTTGTATATGTAATGGCATTTGCATACATACAGTATTTCACTTCCAATTTACTTGACTGTCCTTGCTCATAATGGCCTCAATTTTGGCCCAGCCCATTTTGCGGCGCACTTACCGGAGTTGCGCTGCTTTTCTCCATTCTGAAGTGCGGCGAAAAATGTTCTTGCCATTTTGGCCACTATCCGACCTCTTCCCTGTAGTCGCGCAGCACGGCCAGTCGAGTCGGGTGTAGAGCCAGCGTTCTGTGCCGAAAACTGTGCCGAGACGCCTGCATATGCACAGTGGAGTCCGCTGGCTATGTCCGCACATGCGCAGTAGCTCCTCGCCCCCAGCCTCTCAGTTTGCTTGCTGCAGTCTCTCCGGTGATTTGCTTGCTGCAGCCACTCTGTGGGACCTGATGCCGGCCAGTTGAATCGCTCCCGCCCCTAACCCAGGCCGAGTGGCCTCCCGGTGCGATTTCTAAGAGATCAATTGCACCGGGAGGCCACTCGGCCTGGGATAGGGGTGGGCAGGATAACTGATAGTGCTCCTGCTTGCTGATGATTTATATCAGTTATCCTGCCCACCCCTATCCCTGGCCGAGTGGCCTCCAGCACCAGCTGGCCCACTGACTTCCCAGGCCGAGTTTGAAGATAGTTTGAAGTAGGACTTACTTAAATTTTTTTATTTCTTTTTGAATTCTTAGAACTTTTTGTTTGCAAGGTTTTGTGGTTTGTAAGGCTTGGTGGTTTAGGTGAAGGCAGGTCCTTTCCGCTTCCCGCCCCTATCTCTGGCCGAATGGCCTCCGATGTACCTACCTGCGCCGATTTTTTTTTTTAACTCTCCGCAAGGGTTTTCTGAAGTGGCCACATACGCTGGCCTAAGTAGATTTGGAGTAACTATTAACTGGCCAAGGTTGCCTAAATGGGCAGAACTGGCATGGGTGGCTGGTAACGCCCCCTTTTTAGAAAAAAAACTAAAAAAATCATAACTAACTCAGTTACACTGGTGCAAATTGATTGGTGAAAATGGGGATTTTTAAGTTACGCCAGAAAAACCAAGTTACTCCAAAAAATCCGGAGCAACTCCTGGCCAAAATTGAGCCCTATGTTCTGTGCGTGCTCCAATTTAGGAATATATATCTGCTACTTTCTTCATTTTTATGTGTATTCCCACTGTTAATTTATAGTAATTTAATACTTTTCCTTTTATGTTCTTCTTTAAGTTCTGCACTTTAATCTGGAGCTCCCACTAGATCCTCCAAGTCTTTCAGATCAAATAGATTCCTTCTGTGACATACTGCCATACTTGTTGCCTTTTTTGGATAGTCGTGGGCCAGCCTCCATTCTCATGTTTGTCCGTTACAACTCTTGTCAGTACATCCAAGCTGTTCATTAAAACTTAACATTGAGGCATTTTGCACAATTGTTGCACACTCCTAATCTCCTTTTGGCATTTGTACCAGTTAAGTGAGAAGTGTTACAATATCATTCTAACCGATGTGTCATAATTGACTTTTTTTTACAGTTTCCACTAACTATATCACTTTCTCAGAAATCATAAAATTTTAAACTATGTATTCCTGCAGTTTCAATAGTGGGACATAAATTTTTTATTAGAAATGGGCAAGTCTCCTATATTTCCTGAACAAGGAAAAATCTAGGTTTAAATGCCGGTTTTAGAGAATTAATGCACTGCAGGGACGAGCGCCAAGTGAGCCAAATGTTTTTTTGTCACTCTTGCTTTTCCTTATGTCCTTGTGTACCACAGGCCTGCTGCTGCTTGTGTAAATGAGTCATGAGTGCTTGAGTCATGACCTTCAGGAAAGGAGGAAAATAGAGAGGAAAATAACCAGGAGGGAAATGAGTGAAACAGCAATATTCATTATTCTTGTTTAGATGAGTCGTTGAGTTTAGAAATAGGGAGCAGGAACTTGACATATCGGGGCCGAAATGACCCCTTTCTCTAAGAGCCAATGGGTCGGTAAAGACTCACCGCTCAATCGACGCAGAGGGGCCGCCATATAGTAAATTGCTCTCTATTTTTGGAGTGGTGTATGGGACCGCCCCGCCCATTTTCCCGCCACGTCAGGCATGTACTGACCCCTTACAGACCAGCGGCAACCCCCTTTCCGACCCCCACGGGAAATTGCCTCGTGCAGAATTGCCCTGCGGGCAATCCTGACTGTATGTTCTGTTTCATAGTTAGTTACAAGTTTGCTTTTTGAACCCTCAGATTTAATCGGCAGTGTGTTGTTGACAAGGACAAGAGGAACCAGTGCAGATATTGTAGATTGAAGAAATGTTTTCGAGCTGGCATGAAGAAAGAAGGTAAGACTGGCAAAAGATCATCAGTTGAATCAATGGCCTAGAATTTTCTTGAAATGACTTGTACGTTTAAGAAAAATAGTGCTGTATCTACCAGTGGCCCTTACAGGAAAATACATATGAGTTTCCTGGGTTTCTTACTTGCATTCCCATTGGTCCAGTTATTGGTATAAAACAGGTGTAAGTAGCTGAACTACCTGGAAACTTCTATGCGGCTTTTACAAACACAGTTCGGTCTAAACTCTTCAGAAGCAGAATGAGGACAAACAGGTAAGAGAGGACCAGTGCTCGTCTCTTTCACTTTACTTGTGAAGAAGTTTACTGCGTGACTTACCAATATTTTTATTACACTGGTACCATCTGTTCCCAGAGCGCAGTAGTGCCTAGCACAAAGCCAAAGAATGAAATAATGCACACTGTCACTCATTCAGACTCCCAAGCTTTTCGGGAGGATATTGAAGGCAGGATGAACAGGCTCCTGGGCGAGTGCCACCAAGTAACCCAGAATTATGAGGTGTGCCACCTGGAGGGAGGTGACACCAGCACTGACTGTCAATCCAGGACTGAAGAACAGTGCTGCAAAAAGTTCCACATCCTCAGCATGGCTGCAAAGTAACACACTGGACACTCACCCTTTTCTTCCGTGCCCACCCTAGGCATGATCACATCTGTCAATCTCTCAAAGCAACATCTACATAACTAATCCTTCACAGTACTCTCTCTGGTTAAGGAGGGGCTCCAACTCAGCATATTGCTCCCCTCACAACAATTACTTATATGTACATTCCAAATCCCCTTCCTCCACTTTAACAGCATCATAACCCCATATCTCTTACTTCACCTCTCTCATGCCACTTGGCACACACTCATCAATTGCCAGCCTTACCCTCATTCAGTCTATCTTCTTGTAGGACAATTTGGCACACAATGTCCACCAAAGGCAGGCCACCGGAGAGGTATTTCCACCTTTAAACCCTTAATACAGGTTACTGACTGCCATTGTCACCCTGGCATCCCTGTGGAGAACCACACAGACACAACATTCCAATCCCTTCTTTATTCCCTGAATCTCAAGGGAGTGATGCTCAGTCACTCTTGGCTTCCTCCTTCCTTTTTTGCAGATCCACCATAGCAATGGATGGCACAGAAGGAGGAAAATGATAATGATGATGAAGAATGAAATGATGATGAGGAGAAAGTCACCCAGGGTTCGGAGCTGCATGACCTTGGCGTCCCTCTGGATAGCGGCACATGCCAAGCCTCCAGCATTATCCTCAGCACTGCACCAGTGGCTCATGCCAGGTGGTGTCAAGCTGTCAAGGAGCAAGCTCCGGCCCATGAGCCCTTTGCAGAGCATGATCCTAGCCCTTAGATGGCACTGAAAAAAAACAAAGAACAGTTGCCAATAGGGAATGCTATACCTGCCCCTGAGAAGCCCTAACGGCAGGTAGGGAGTGGCAGTGTTCTGACCCTGTGAGAAGCAGTCCAAAGCAAATGCAGGTGGTGGAAGGCCGAAAGTAAAAAAAAATACGTATTGAAAAATCTCCAGCCTCTTCTGTTTCAGGAACTCCTCACTTTCATCTTAAACAGCTGATCCTGACAGTTGCTACACCTCACAGAACCGTGTCTAACTTACCCTGGGTGCATCAGCACTCACAATCCAGGAAACTTGATGGTGCTTCACCACTCAGTTTGACATATTCAAATGAGGCCAGTGGTGACTTGATAGGCAGATTGTTGCCTGGAGGTCAGGTGTAGCCAATCGTAGCACTCTCGATCTTCTGGCCATGAATTCCAGGAGCGCAGTAAAGCAGGCACACTGATTCGTGATCTGTACTGTCATCAAGCGACACTCCCTGCCTGGAATAGAATCTTGAATTTTGAGGCTTTAGAATCCTGAGCCCACTAATTATATACAATCTTTCATCTGTGTCCAAGGCCTTTTTGATAGTGTTCAAAAATATAATGTGACCAGATAGATTTCATAAATGGCTGCACAGCACATTACTTACCTGTAAATACCAAATTCCCTTTTATTATTGAGTATGTTGCATTGTACTGATATATTATACACAATGGTTAATACAGTAACATTTTCTGAAGTTGTTTAATACAATTCAATGCCTTCCACTCTGGGTAATAAAATTGCATTTGGAGGCCAGAAGTAAATGTATGTTGTATTGTAGAGTACTGGTTAAATACGAGTGGTTTAAGTATATTTCTGAGCTGGTATAAACAGCTGCCATAAACCTTAATTTGTGAAACTGTTTGTTCAACTTTAAATACTACAAACCAATACACCAGTTCATCAGAAGGTATTTGGCAATAGATTGGAATTCAAATAATTCTATAAATTGAGTTCAATTTTCAAAATAAATAAAAACTATTAAAATGAAGATTAATTTGGGCTTTTCGACAAATAAAGCCATCCATGAAATGTTACTAGTTTTGCCAAGCAGACCTGTTGATTTTATGCAATAGATCTGTCCTTTAATAACTGATGGACTGATACATCTTCTACACTATTTCTTGTTATATGTAGACAAGTTTCATTATTTGAAAATCCAAATCATTTTACTGAAAAGCATTTTTCATGATGTAACATCTTTAATTTTAAAATATAGGTTGAGCGTCCAAAATCCGGAGTTCTGGAATCCGGACTCCGGGACGATCCGTGGCTGGGTCGTCCGGAATCCGTAACATGTTCCGGAATCTGGACTGGACGACCCTGCCCTACCTCGGGGCCTTGCCTTGCCGCCGCTTGCCTCACTGCCCTTACCTCGGGGCCTCTTCGCCGGCTCGCCCGAACACCTCCTCGGCGGGGCCCACCCGAACACCTTCTTGGCAGGACCCGCCCGAACACCTCCACGGCGGTGGGGCGTCGTCCGAACAACACCTCAGTGGCTGGGCCCCGCCCGATGACTTCCTGGACGGGGCTGGCGACCCGAACAGCTCCTTGGAGAACAACCCCCACCCCCCCGCTTTCTGACATTCCAAAATCCAGAAATACCTGAACCTGGGCTCGGCTGTTTCCGGATTTCGGATGTCAGAAACATATTCCGAAGTCCAGAAAACCACGAAAACCGGCTCGGCCTCGGTCCTAAGGTTGCCGGATTCGGGACGTTCAACTGTACCACTAAAGGACATTGTTCTTTAAATGCATCATCTTGACTACAAAGTTATCCTAATTTGTTCCAGTTAAAATAAGATAGTTAAGGGGAGAGTGAGGTGTAGAACACAACATGGCATTTTCCTGTACTAAACAAGTCCTAGGGCTGGATTTTCGGTTCTGGTAATTCTAGGGCGGCAATGGTGGCGGGGCGGTAAAAGTTGTATCCTCAGCCGCAAAATTCATCAGCTTGGCTGTGAGTGTGGAGCGGAGTGCTAAGGGATGCATTGCACACCTCTTTTAGGGTGCGAGGCTGGCTAACCAACTTAAAATCCAAAACTAAAGAGCCAGCCTCACAATGCCCTAAGAGAGGTTTGTTTGAAGAATAAAAAAATCAGCACAAAACGCACAAACATTCTCAATACCTTGACCACTCCACATTAGGATAAATCGTAAAAATAAAAATAAAGTAAACAATCACACTTACCTCATTCATTACTTACTGTGCTCAGCATTGCCAGGACAGCTCTGACGGCCTGGTTTTCCAGGTGGTCCCACTAGGACATGCTACGGGGCGCTCGAGGCTCAGCGTCAATTCAAAATCGAAGCGCAGTCGAAACTGGTGGCGTTCCACACCGGCTCAATGCTCCCGGGCAGTGCTGCTCAGCATCCCCGCACACCCGGCAACTTGTTTCCCAGCGGGGCGCTGCAAGCTGGCTGCCTGCCTGGAAACCATACCCGCCGCCATTGCGCCCCTCCGGGGCTCTAATATGGGCAGCAGAAGACCAAAAATACAGCCCCTAGTCTTAACAAGTAGGCTGGGTACAAGATTATTTATTGAATGAGGCTTGCTATATCTAACATTCATCTTGTGCCCATGCCACAAGTTAAGAACATCCAGTTCTGAAGGGATAATTAATCTCTTCCATTTGCTGCTGCTGATAATACTGTAGTAATGTTGTTGCGAAGAACAAGATAGCAATGCTGTTTGTTGTGGATATTCCCCAGAATTTTAGGAATAGAACACAGTTATGGAGAGCCAGCAAAATTGACCTTAAACCATGTTTTAAGCTCTAATGCAAGAATTGCAGATTTATGTTTAAATAATGGTTTTATATAACAAAATGAATATTATGACCAGCAAAGAGGGACAATATTAGCAGTTTCAAGGAATGGATAATTAAAACACTTTCAGAGCTAGTGGAGCACATAATGTTAGTGATTAGCTCTGTGTGAAGACTGAGCTGCACATTATCGGCTGTCAAACCACCTGGGAGATGAAGCTTCATTAGAACTGCAACTGGAGCAGGTTTCTGATACTCAGTCATGTATAAAAGATACTCTTGATTTCAGAGGGTTCGGTGCTGGATAACAAAAATTTTTCTTCTTTAGCTGTACAAAATGAGCGTGATCGAATAAGCAACAGAAGGAACAACTACGAGAGCAGCAGCTCACCCTCTATCAACACGCTGTCTCAGGCTGAAGTGCTTTCTCGTCAGGTAGAGTAGATAAAGTACAAGACTTTGAATTTCTCTCTCCTCTCGCTTCTAATTGTCCATTGTGCCTCCTGCTGCCACGCTTCATCCTTCAGGCAGGGAGGAGCGATGATCATGTCAGTTCTCAGTACAAGTGCGGGAATTGCCCTGAGGGTTCATCCGATCAGCCACCGTCTCTTTGCCGGAAGATCGGAAGAACTCCTGAAGAAATTCCTACCACTTATTGAACAGGATTTGAAGTAAAACTTTTTCAGATACATTGATTTTCAGCTTTTAGTAAACTAGCCACATGTGAAGATCTATTGTTTTGACAGAATTGAATTGCTTGGTAATATTTTACTGTGTTAAAACAGACCAAGACATCATGGGTTTTCCAATCGGGCATTTATATTGTAGGTCAGTGCTTCAGTGTTGCTGACTACTATTTTCGTGATTGGAAGCTGTATCATTTATATTATGAGGCAGGTTCCACAGCAGCAGGAACAAGGTACACAGGGACAGAACAGTTCTTTTAGTTTGTGTTTGTGACTTGACATCTGTCCAGTGTACCTTCCCTTAAGGCTGGAGAAAGAAGGTAAAGGCTGGAAAGCACATTACTGCTTTGCTGGCCTATACAGGTATGGCCACCTCTATCGCTAACATACCGACCGATTTCTGTGTATATTATCATTGGAGCCACAGTTTCCTCTTGAGGTGCCCACAGAAACTCTCTTTCTCTGTTGGTGGGGCACATGACTTTTATAGACAGCAGCATCACCTCGTTTCTCTCTGTCGCTGACAGCAGGGTTGTCATCAGTGGCAGGGCAGTAAAGTGAAAATGTTTGAAAAAACTCTGCATGAAGCCCTTTTGTCACTGGAGGAAAGGCACAGTTAGCCACGTTATACACATCTTTCTTAATGTGCATACAACATTCTGCTCATGAAGCAAAGAATATATCAAATTACAGTTTGAACCATACACTGCATTCCACTCTGAGGGCAGAATACCAGCATGGAGTTAAATCATTGTGATTTGCCAGCTTTAAACTGGCACCATAAGATCAGCATAATATGTAACTTTTGGAGAACTACACTTGTATAAAACACTGTAGCTACTGTGTATGCTGATCATTGTTAATTTATAATAAAATGCTTAGCCATAATATATCAGCCCCATTATTTTTTTACTTTTTAAAGTTGGACAATTAATTTTCACAGCATAATTTTGAATGAAATCAGATGTTGGCTTATATCATGACAAGGTTAAATAGGTGCATTCAATTAATACGCTACATGAGAATTGTTTTTTAACAACACGTACCAATAAAAGTGCATTTACGACAAATAAAACAATGAATCCTTTTTAATGGACTACATTTTTTAAAAATGGGGAGCTGGTGCTCTGTTAAATATTTCAGTTACCGTGCTTTTTCACAAAAAGTTAATTAACTTTCAAAGACTTCGTGTGGTATGGTTTTATGACATTCTTTACAAACAAAACACTTTTTTTTGGTTGACCAATTTTTCTGGCTCCATATTTTATTTTCAATGATATCATACTACCAAAAACATGAATCTTTTTAAAAGTCAGAAACCTGTTTGCAGGTTCTTTTAAAATCTCATTGTTGGTGGACAAACAACAGGCTGCACATTTCCATTCACATTAGTCATTAGTGGAGCAAAAATAATCTCATTTGGTTTTTTAATTATCTGCATGAATGCTTCTTTGGATCGTGTTCTGGGAACAGCAACTGCTTGTGAAAACAATTAACATTTCCTGAGCTGTAATTTAATTTTGTCCCGGTTTTTGTTTCCCAGCAGATCACCCTCTCAGTTTCTGAAGCAAGCACAGACATTACCACAAAGAAAATTGCGAGCATAAGTGATGTCTGCGAGTCAATGAAGGAACAGTTGCTGGTTTTGGTGGAATGGGCAAAATACATTCCAGCGTTCTGTGAACTGCCGTTAGATGATCAGGTAAAGTGTGAACACTTTCAAAGCGGTCATTTAGCTTTTTACTGGAGAGTTTTATACCAACTCATTGCTGCATTGAATGTGTGTATGCATGTATGTATTTGCACTCACACATCCATATATGCATATATCTATTGTGTTCCTAACACAGATGCGACTGCACATAGGGAGGTTAAAGTAACAGTGACCTCAGTCTTTATTAAGACACTCCAGAGTGAGGAACAGGCCTTAGGGGCCGGCTTATATACAGTGCTCCCAAGGGATGCTGGGATCCATTGGGACTTCAGGGGATGCACTCCCTGGTGGCAGAATATGGGAGTGCATGCTTTACAGATACACAGCATCACTCCCTCCCAAAGTCAAAGTGAAAACAATTTACAAGATGAGGTGGTCGGGAGCCGTTCTTTCCCTGGTGGACCGCCTCGGTAAAAATGTCTGTTCTGGTATGCTGGTTGTGCGCTCGCTGGGCTGGCGTGTTGTTGGCCCTGCAGGGCTGCTGGGTAAGCCTGGCCTTGCTGGGCTGATGGGTGCAATGGGTTCGATTTGCTGGTCCGGGGTGGTGTCGTTGATCCTTGTGGTCTCAAAAGGTGGTGTCTGCTGTGGGTTGTTCAGGGCAGTCTGTGAACCGCAGCCTCGTTTGGTCCAGGTGCTTTCTGCAAATTTGTCCATTGTCGAGTTTGACTACAAACACCCTACTCCCTTCTTTAGCTATCACCGTGCCCGCAATCCACTTGGGACCATGTCCATAGTTTAGCACATACACAAGGTCATTCAGATCAATTTCCCGTGGCACAGTGACACGACCATCGTTTACATTTTGTTGCTGCCGCCTGCTCTCTACCTCATCATGCAGGTTGTGGTGAACCAGCGAGAGTCTGGTTTTAAGTGTCCTTTTCATGAGTAGCTCAGCTGGGGGCATCCCTGTGAGCGACTGGGTTCTCATGCAGTAGCTGAGCAGTACTTGGGACAGGCGGGTTTGGAGTGAGCCATCTGTGACTCATTTAAGGCTCTGTTTGATTGTTGGACTGCCCCCTCTGCCTGCCCATTGGAGGCTGGTTTAAACGGGGCCGAGGTGTCATGCTTGATCCCATTGCGGGTCATGAATTCTTTAAATTCGGCACTGGTAAAACATGGCCCGTTGTCACTGATAATATGTCAGGCAGGCCGTGGGTGGCAAACATGGTCCTCAGGCTTTCAATGGTGGCAGTGGCAGTGCTTCCTGACATTATTTCAGATTCAATCCATTTTGAAAAAGCATCCACCACCACCAGGAACATTTTACCGAGAAACGGGCCCGCATAGTCGATATGGATCCTTGACCATGGTGTGGAGGGCCAGGACCACAAACTTAGTGGTGCCTCTCTGTGTGCGTTGCTCAACTGAGCACACACGCTGCATTGCCGTACATAGGACTCTAAGTCAGAGTCGATACCGGGCCACCACACGTGGGATCTGGCTATCGTTTTCATCATTACTATACCCGGGTGTGTGCTGTGGAGATCCAAGATGAACATCTCCCTGCACCTTTTTGGTAGCACTACGTGGTTACCCCACAACAGGCAGGCAGTCTGCCTGAATGGACAGCTCATCCTTTCGCCGTTGGAACGGCTTGATTAGCTCTTGCATTTCAACGGGGATGCTGGCCCAGCTCCCATGCAGTACACCGTTTTTTACTAGGGACTGCAGAGGATCTTGGCTGGTCCAAGTCCTAATCTGGCGGACCGTGACAGGTGATTTATCATTTTCAAACGCTTCCATGACCATCAACAAGTCTGCAGGCTGTGCCACCCATCAACAAGTTTGCAGGTTGCGCCATTTCCACCTCCGTAGCCGACTGAGAGCATCCGCACAGTTCTCGGTGCCTGGCCTGTGGCAGATGGTAAAGTTATATGCTTAAGGGGTTGACTGGATGGATGAACTACAACAATTGTACATTCCTGTCTGGCGTAAAAATAAAAAAGGGAAGGTGGCTCAACCGTGGCTATCAAGGGAAATCAGGGATAGTATTAAAGCCAAGGAAGTGGCATACAAATTGGCCAGAAATAGCAGCGAACCCGGGGACTGGGAGAAATTTAGAACTCAGCAGAGGAGGACAAAGGGTTTGATTACAGCAGGGAAAATGGAGTACGAGAAGAAGCTTGCAGGGAACATTAAGGCGGATTGCAAAAGTTTCTATAGGTATGTAAAGAGAAAAAGGTTAGTAAAGACAAACGTAGGTCCCCTGCAGTCAGAATCAGGGGAAGTCATAACGGGGAACAAAGAAATGGCGGACCAATTGAACAAGTACTTTGGTTCAGTATTCACTAAGGAGGACACCAACAACCTTCCGGATATAAAAGGGGTCAGAGGGTCTAGTAAGGAGGAGGAACTGAGGGAAATCTTTATTAGTCGGGAAATTGTGTTGGGGAAATTGATGGGATTGAAGGCCGATAAATCCCCAGGGCCTGATGGACTGCATCCCAGAGTACTTAAGGAGGTGGCCTTGGAAATAGTGGATGCATTGACAGTCATTTTCCAACATTCCATTGACTCTGGATCAATTCCTATCGAGTGGAGGGTAGCCAATGTAACCCCACTTTTTAAAAAAGGAGGGAGAGAGAAAACAGGGAATTATAGACCGGTCAGCCTGACATCGGTAGTGGGTAAAATGATGGAATCAATTATTAAGGATGTCATAGCAGTGCATTTGGAAAGAGGTGACATGATAGGTCCAAGTCAGCATGGATTTGTGAAGGGAAAATCATGCTTGACAAATCTTCTGGAATTTTTTGAGGATGTTTCCAGTAGAGTGGACAAGGGAGAACCAGTTGATGTGGTATATTTAGACTTTCAGAAGGCGTTCGACAAGGTCCCACACAAGAGATTGATGTGCAAAGTTAGAGCACATGGGATTGGGGGTAGTGTACTGACATGGATTGAGAACTGGTTGTCAGACAGGAAGCAAAGAGTAGGCGTAAATGGGTACTTTTCAGAATGGCAGGCAGTGACTAGTGGGGTTCCGCAAGGTTCTGTGCTGGGGCCCCAGCTGTTTACATTGTACATTAATGATTTGGACGAGGGGATTAAATGTAATATCTCCAAATTTGCGGATGACACTAAATTGGGTGGCAGTGTGAGCTGCGAGGAGGATGCTATGAGGCTGCAGAGTGACTTGGATAGGTTAGGTGAGTGGGCAAATGCATGGCAGATGAAGTATAATGTGGATAAATGTGAGGTTATCCACTTTGGTGGTAAAAACAGAGAGACAGACTATTATCTGAATGGTGACCGATTTAGGAAAAGGGGAGGTGCAACGAGACCTGGGTGTCATGGTACATCAGTCATTGAAGGTTGGCATGCAGGTGGTTAAGAAAGCAAATGGCATGTTGGCCTTCATAGCGAGGGGATTTGAGTACAGGGGCAGGGAGGTGTTGCTACAGTTATACAGGGCCTTGGTGAGACCACACCTGGAGTATTGTGTACAGTTTTGGTCTCCTAACTTGAGGAAGGACATTCTTGCTATTGAGGGAGTGCAGCGAAGATTCACCAGACTGATTCCCGGGATGGTGGGACTGACCTATCAAGAAAGACTGGATCAACTGGGCTTGTATTCACTGGAGTTCAGAAGAATGAGAGGGGACCTCATAGAAACGTTTAAAATTCTGACGGGTTTAGACAGGTTAAATGCAGGAAGAATGTTCTCAATGTTGGGGAAGTCCAGAACCAGGGGTCACAGTCTAAGGATAAGGGGTAAGCCATTTAGGACCGAGATGAGGAGAAACTTCTTCACCCAGAGAGTGGTGAACCTGTGGAATTCTCTACCACAGAAAGTAGTTGAGGCCAATTCACTAAATATATTCAAAAGGGAGTTAGATGAAGTCCTTACTACTCGGGGGATCAAGGGGTATGGCGAGAAAACAGGAATGGGGTACTGAAGTTGCATGTTCAGCCATGAACTCGTTGAATGGCGGTGCAGGCTAGAAGGGCTGAATGGCCTACTCCTGCACCTATTTTCTGTGTTTCTATGTTTCTATAACGCGAGTGCCCACCTTTGTCTGCGGGCTGAGGCATTAGTATTTATCCCCTTGTTTTCAGTGAACAGGGATATGAGGGGCTTGTGATCGGTTTCCAGCTCAAATTTGAGGCCAAACAGGTACTGATGCATTTTCTTTACCCCGAGCACACATGCTAATGCCTTTTTCTCAATCATGCTGTAGGCCCTCTCAGCCTTAGACAAGCTCCTGGAGGCATAGGCGACAGGTTGCAACTTCCCTGCAACGTTAGCTTGTTGTAATACACACCCGACTCCGTACGACGATGCATCACATGCTACCACAAGTCTTTTACATGGGTTATACAATACAAGCAGCTTGTTGGAGTATAAAATCTTTCTGGCTTTCTCAAAAGCAATTACTTAGTTTTTTTCCCCAGTTCTTACCTTTACGCAATAACACATGTAGGGGCTCTAAGAGGGTGCTTAACCCCAGTAGGAAGTTACCAAAATAGTTGAGGAGTCCCAGGAACGACCGCAGCTCCGTAACGTTCTGTGGTCTGGGCACGTTCCTGATAGCCTCTGTCTTGGCGTCTGTGGGCCGAATGCCATCTGCCACGATCTTTCTCCCCAAAAACTCCACTTCTGTTGCCATGAAGACGCATTTCGACCTCTTCAGCCGCAGCCCTATGCGATCCAGTCGCCGGAACACTTCCTCCGGGTTTTGTAGGTGCTCGACAGTGTCCCGACCCATATGTGTCCCGACCCATATGTGACCAATATATCGTCCTGAAAAACCACCGTGCGTGGTACCGACTTGAGTAGGCTCTCCATGTTTCTCTGGAAGATCGCTGCAGCCGACCAAATTCCAAACGGGCATCTGTTGTAGATGAACAGTCCCTTGTGCGTGTTGATGCAGGTGAGTCCCTTCGAAGACTCCTCCAGCTCCTGCGTCATGTAGGCCGAAGTGAGGTCGAGCTTGGTGAATGTCTTGCCTCCTGCCAGCATCGCAAATAGGTCGTCTGCCTTAGGAAGCGGGTATTGATCCTGTAGCGAGAAACGATTAATAATTACTTTATAATCGCCGCAAATCCTGACCGTGCCATCACTGTTGAGTACTGGAACAATCAGGCTGGCCCACTCACTGAATTTCACTGGGGAGATGATGCCCTCGCGTTGCAGCCTGTCCAGCTCAATTTCCACTCTCTCCCTCATCATGTGAGGTACCGCTCGCGCCTTGAGATGAATGGGTCGTGCCTCTGGGACCAAGTGGATCCGCATCTTCGCCCCAGAAAAGTTTCCAATGCCTGGCTCAAAAAGGGAAGGAAATTTGTTCAGATCCTGGGTACATGAGGTCTCATTGACATGTGATAGCGCTCAGATGTCATCCCAGTTCCAGCAGATTTTGCCCAGCCAGCTCCTTCCAAGCAGTGTGGAGCCATCGCCCAAGACAATCCAGAGTGGCAGTTCGTGCACCGTGCCCTCGTAGGTGACCTTCACCATGGCGCCGCCCAGGTCAGTGATAAGCTCTTTGGTGTACGTTCTCAGTTTCATGTGGATGGGGCTCAGGACTGGTCTGAGTGCCTAGTTGCACCACAGTCTCTCAAACATCTTTTTACTCCTGATGGTTTGGCTAGCGCCAGTGTGCAGTTCCATGGCTATGGGTAAGCCATTCAATTTTACGTTTAGCATTATAGGTGGACATTTCGTCGAAAATGTGTGCACCCCATGTACTTCAGCATCTGCCTCCTCTCTCTGAGGCTCAAAATTGCTTTGGTCCACCATGGACCGATAGTCCTCTGCCACATGGTGGTTAGCAGGTTTTGCAGAGCTTGCAGCTCGTCTGCAAGCTCGTTGGAGATGCCCTATTGTTCCACAGCTCTTGCAAACATACCCTTTGAAGCAGCATGAATAGGCTGAATGGAAGCCTCCACAACACCAACAAGATGTGAATTGCCTTGCATTCATCCTTTGTTGCAGACTCTTGAGTCATCTGGGTCACCTGAGGCCTGCTGGCAGTTGCAGACTCATGATTTCTGCCCTGTACATTTCTGCTTGCAAACACAGTTCCAGTTAATTTATGAACATTGCTAGCACTTGTGTGCTGAGAGATTTGTTTGGTGTTATCATTGGTGGACATAAACGCCTGTGCTATCGCAGTGGCCTTACTGAGGGTCGGTGTCTCTACAGTCAAAAGTTTTCGTAGGTTGGTCTCGTGGCCAATGCCCAGTGCAAGAAAGTCTCTGAGCATTTGCTTCAGGTAGCCATCAAACTCACATTGTCCTGCAAGTCGCCTTAGCTCGGCGACATAGCTCGCCACTTCCTGACCTTCAGATCGATAGCACATGTAAAACCGATACTTCGCCATCAGCACACTCTCCCTCGGGTTAAGCTGCTCCCGAACCAGTGTACACAGCTTCTCATATGACTTATCTGTGGGTTTCACCGGAGCCAGAAGACTCTTCATGAGGCTGTAGGTCGGTGCCCCACAAACCGTGAGGAGGACCGCTCTCCTTTTTGCAACGCTTCCTTCTCCGTCCAGCTCGTTGGCTACAAAGTATTGGTCTAGCTGTTCGACATAGGTTTCCCAGTCCTCACCCTCCGAGAACTTCTCCAGGATGCCCACAGTTTGCTGCATCTTTGCATTGGATTTGTATACTCGTCACCAGTTATTGTGTTCCTAACACAGATGAGACTGCGCACAGGGAGGTTAAAGTAACTGACCTCAGTCATTATTAGGACACTCCAGAGTGAGGAACAGGCTTTAGGGGCCGGCTTATATACAGTGCTCCCAAGGGATGTTGGGATCCCTTGGGACTTCAGGGGATGCACTCCCTGGTGGCGGAACATGGGAGTGCATGCTTTACAGATACACAACAATATCCATGCATTTGATCCTGCCTACAGTGAAGGACATTTGGGCAAGACCTGGATAGATAGCAATTAAAATCTGAGCAAGTTCTGACTGATCAAAATAGGAAGTATGACAAATATATTAAGGGTAAGAAATGTTGTTGGCTGCTATTTCAACAATCAGCTGTAATTTTAGTTACAAATTGTATTCTACCTGTCCTTAAAATTTCCAGAGGAAAAATTAGGAAAAATAAAGTTGAAGAAATTGGTCCTGTTCCAAGTTCAGCCAACTTAAAGTGGCCACTCAGCTAAGTTCCCTCTAGAGACACTGGCATGAGAACTCAAGATTTATCATAGCTAAAGCTGTTAGATAATGGCATCATATAGCTGTGGGATCTGAAACTTCAATCTTTGGATACACTGCTCTGCGATGAAGAATCTAATTTTTAATAAACAATAAGTTGCAGTGACTTTTTTCATTAATACAAAAAGAAATACTTGCATTTATATCATGCCTTTCATGACCTCAGGCTGTCCCAAAGCACTTTACAGCCAATGAAGTAATTTTGAAGTGTAGTCACTGTTGTAATGTAGGAAATTAGGTATAATAGGTACATTCCACAAATGAAGGTTTTTCACAAGTAAAGGAATCTCCATAATATATCACTGCTATTGAACCATTAATCTGTTCCATGGCTCTGAGTAATTCATCTTCATTGGTCATTCAGTTCATTATAACTTGTGGGATCTTCCTATGTACCAAGTAATAAAGTGGTATGCTAGTTTAATGGTTATGGTACTGGGCTAGCAATCTAATGGTTGTGAGTTTAAATGCCACCAAGTTGTGAAATTGAATTCAATAAATTTGGTAATCTATGGGCTGACTTCATGAAAAATGATCAAAAGTTGCTGTGTTGTCATGTCCATCAGGTCCAATATTGCTGACTGACCAATACGCTAAATTTTTAATTTTTGTCTTTTTCTCTAAACCCCTTCATGGCTTCGCTGTGCCCTGTCTCTACAGCCAGTATCTCTTCTAGCATGCTCTGACTCCAGCCTTCTGTGTATTCCCGCTCCTATTGCCCCACCATTGATGGCAGAGTTTTTAGCCGCCTCTGTTCTAATGTTTTGCCCGCCACAGGTTTTCCCCCTCTCAAAACCTTTTCTAGACCTATCTATTTTTTTAACCAGCTTTCAGTCACTCTTCCTCGTCTTTCCTTTCCTGGCTCTGTGTCCATGTTCCTCACAATTATTTATGAAGCCTCTCAGAATGCGTTTCTTTATAATAAAGGCACTCTATAAATACACATTTTTGATGTGCTCTGAGGTGTTTCTGAGAAATGTAATTAGGTGCTGTATAAATGCATATCTTCACTTCTTTTCTCTAAATAGAAAACATAATCAATTTATCCTGTGTACAGCCTGACAATAAATCAGCTTTCTTTAGAAAGATTTTGAGTGAGTCCTTGGATAACTCAATGGGTAACTGTACTCTGTACTCTGTGGTGTGAAATTGAGCCATAGAGGTCACAATGTCAGTGCTGAGTTAGCTGATCTCTGCTGGGGAGTGGTCTCAGTTGGAGAGCTTGGGAAAGGTAGGGGAAATGTCAGCTATTGTTCTTGCTCCTGAGTGCGAACCAGAGATGCTTGCTGGAAAGTGCATGTGCAGCAGTTTCAAAGTGGAACTGACCACAGTAGAAACCATCCCTTTATATATGGATTTTAGCAAGGCTTTTAGCAAACCCACATGGTAGACTGATCAAAAAAGTAAAAGCCTATGGGATCCAAGGGAGAGTGACAAATTGGATCCAAAATTGTCTCAGTGGCAGGAAGCAAAAGGTAATGGTTGAGGAGAGTTTTTGTGACTGGAAGGCTGTTTCTAGTGGGGTTCCACAGGGCTCAGTCCCTTACTTTTTGTAGTTATATATTAATGATTTAGACTTTAATGTAGGGGGCACGATAAAGAGATTTTCAGATGATACAAAAATTGGCCGTGTGGTTGAAAGTGAGGAGGAAAGCTCTAAACTGCATGAAGATATTGATGAACTGGTCAGTTGGGCAGAAAAGTGGCAAATGGAATTCAATCTGGAAAAGTGTGAGGTAATGCATTTGGGGAGGGGTAACAAGGCAAAGGAATACATAATTGGGAGGATACTGAGAGGTGTGGAGGAACAGAGGGACCTTGGAGTATATGTCCACAGATCCTTAAAGGTAGCAGGACAGGTCAATAAGGTAGTTAAAAATGCATACAGAATGCTTTCCTTTATTAGCCGAGGCATAGAATACAAGAGCAGAGACACTATGCTAGAACTGTATAAAATACTGGTTAGGCCACAGCTTGAGTACTGCATGCGGTTCTGGTCACCACATTACAGGAAGGATGTGATTGCACTAGAAAGGGTGCAGAGGAGATTTACGAGGATGTTGCCAGGACTGGAAAATTTTAGTTATGAGGAAAGATTGGATAGGTAAGGGTTGTTTTCCTTGGAACAGATGAGGCTGAAGGGAGATTTAATTGAAGTGTATAAAATTATGAGGGGCCTAGATAGAGTGGATAGGCAGGACCTTTTGCCCTTAGCAGAGGGATCAATAACCAGGGGGCATAAATTTAAAGTAGCTGGTAGAAGGATTAGAGGATAGATGAGGAAACATTTCTTCACCCAGAGGGTGATGGGAGTCTGGAACTCACTGCCTGAAAGGGTGGTAGAGGCAGAAACCCTCATCACATTTAAAAAGTACTTGAATGTGCACTTGAAGTGCCGTAACCTACAAGGCTACAGACCTCGTGCTGGAAGGTGGGATTAGGCTGGGTAGCTCTTCTTCGATCGGCACAGACACGATGGACCGAATGGCCTCCTTCTGTTTCATAATTTTTCTATGATTCTATAATTCTATGATAAACTAGAAGGTTTCCACAGTACAACACCTGTGAGCTGATCTCACTGAACCATTTCAGGAAGACCTGAAATATTAAAGTGGTTAAAGGCTATTAATGGGATACGGTCTAATTAACTTAACTCCAATGGTGCATAGACATTACTTTGATCGCCAGTGCATTTAAAATGATATGTTGTAGCTAGTGCTGAGAATTTATAATTTTTAAAGACTTCTTTTTCACGAGTATTTCTAAAGCACTGGCCAATGCAAAAATCTTAAACTACTTAGGAACACTGATGTATCTCTCTCTCTCTCTATTATTTAATCACTGTGTGAAATCAATGTACATTACATCAACTGAGACTAGGTTCAGATCTGCCTCCACTCCAACTCTGGACAGATCACCACCTAGTTCCCCACCAGAAACAATGAAAGGTTCCCTGCCACCAGAAACCTGGCAAAAGAAAAGGAATAGAGGATGCCCAAACCCAACTGGTAAAATGTCTGACATGATTTGATGCCCTCAGTAGATACAAGGCACCAGCTATTTGCTGTGTGTCACCAGCCACAGACTTCAGGATAACAACATTTGTGGTTTTTGCATGCAGCAGAACATCCTCCACCTCTTCATGTGCATGCAGCTATCTTTTTACAAGAACAGCAAACTTCCCTGCTACACTGACTTTGAAGTCTCAGCCATACTGTTACAAGGAGTTGCTGAGTGGAGGCCAGTCATTTCTCCTGCAATTTCTAGTGCCTGGCCAAGATTGGCATAGGCATCGTCATCATCATCATCATCATAGGCAGTCCCTCGAAATCGAGGAAGATTTGCTGCCACTCCTGAAGTGAGTTCTTTGGTGGCTGATCAGTCCAATCTGAGAGCTACAGACTCTGTCACAGGTGGGACAGATAGTCATTGAGGGAACAGGTGGGTGGGACTGTTTTGCCGCACGTTCTTTCCGCTGCCTGCGCTTGATTTCTGCATGCTCTCGGCGTTGAGACTCGAGATGCTCAGCGCCCTCCCGGATGCACTTCCTCCACTTAGAGCGGTCTTGGGCCAGGGACTCCCAGGTGTCAGTGGGGATGTCACACTATATCAGGGAGGCTTTGAGGGTGTCCTTGTAACGTTTCTGCTGCCCACCTTTGGCTCATTTGCCGTGAAGGAGCTCTGAGTACAGCACTTGTTTTGGGAGTCTCGTGTCTGGCATGCAAACTATGTGGCCTGCTCAGTGGACCTGATTGAGACAATGGACAGACCATCTACCTTGTTCTTTTGTTTGTGGCTGGTACATGATCTGGGGAAGGGGACCCAGCAAGGGAAATAGAAGATGCATGTTCTCAAAGAAGGCTACAGACCTTCAAAAAGTAGATGACCAAATCTGAAATAATTCAAATTTAACAAAATTAAAATTATTTTAGATGAGTCATATCTAATTGCCCAATGGAGTCATTTCAACTTTGGAATTTGTTTTGGACCTGATCTTAACTGGAATTTAAAAGCCAGCATGTGATTGCTACTGGTTCCTTGATTTACAGTATCCTGTCACATACTCTATATAGTTTGGCATCATTTTAAAATGGAAGTGTTATTTGTGAGAGCCAAATGTTGCCAACAAGCAACTTTGGCTGACACTTGAAATTTATAGACCGATTTTAAAAAGAGGCATTAATTATAATTTCTTAAGTAATTGTTTTTAACTAATCCTATTGTGCAGTACACTACCTAATGTCATAAATAATTAATTTGGTTCCTATCAAAAGCTACCCAAAATTTGATGGAGCCTCTAAAATTTTGGCTTGTTGGTTGGCAGTAAATTAGGGGGTGGGACGGGTGGAGGGGAGGGGGGTGGTCACAGACAGAATAAAACAGTTTGAAGCTTAGAATCTATATTAGTTAAGAGTAATCATACTGTTTTCATACACGGTTATCAGTATATAGTCATAGAAATTACTTATTAGTTGCACATTATGTTGTTTTTAACTTCCCTGTATATGTTGTGAAATTAGGTTGCTTTGTTGAGAGCACATGCTGGGGAGCACTTGCTGCTTGGAGTGGCAAAACGATCCATGTTATACAAGGATGTTCTATTACTAGGTAAAATTTCCTTCAAATTCATCTTTCTTTCAGGTAGCATTTAAAAATGTTATATTATATAATATAAAACTAATGTACTATAATTATATGCAATCTCATTTAAAAAAAAATACAATACTGACCATTTGTTGCCATTTTCAACAGGGAATGATTATGCCATACATCGCAACTGTCCGGAAATGGAAATTAGTCGTGTGGCAAATAGGATTTTGGATGAGTTGGTGCAGCCTTTCCAAGAAATTCAGATAGATGACAATGAATATGCCTGCTTGAAAGCAATTGTATTCTTTGATCCAGGTCTGTACAAATTTTCACATCAAAGAACGTTTAGCATTGCATCATTGTGACAAGACATTGTGCCTTCCACTGGAAGTAGCAAATAGTTTGGAACCTATCTGATGAATCAAAATTAGAGCTACAAGTTTTAAGAGCCTGAAGTTGA
Source organism: Pristiophorus japonicus (assembly GCF_044704955.1). Lineage (NCBI taxonomy): Eukaryota > Metazoa > Chordata > Chondrichthyes > Pristiophoridae > Pristiophorus > Pristiophorus japonicus. The sequence continues at coordinate 383,021,934 of NC_091977.1, read as the reverse complement.
GGTTTGAATTGCTTCACTACCTTTTGATAATGAAGCACTGTTTTTTTCGTCATTAGAATTAATTTAGCAAAACTGGCATTTGTGCTGGGGAGCCTTGTCTGCTCTCCACGCCTGAATTCCCCATATGCGCTCGCACCTAGGAAGACTATGTTCCAGGAGTGTGATTTTGTAAAATGACCCCTACTATAATGTGTTTAAAATCTAAACATTTACTCAAATCAGTATTCATGTCCCTAATTCCTCCTAACTCGAATGGCACCATGAGGTCTCCACCTGTTTGGAGATTTTTTTCCCCCTCATGAATAAAATCAACATTGAAACACCTTTCCATGCATGTATTATGAAGCCAGCCTGTCCCACAGTTTTATCAGTACATTTTGAAGAAAAATCTGCATTTGAAAATGCCTGAATACGTACAAGTTAACATTACTCCATATGTGTACGGATTTGGATAAAAATGTTAGTTGTTCCAATCTTGCAAAAACAAAATAAGTCTTTGTAACAATTATTTCTAGGAAAGTCTGAAAGAGCTCACCATTGCACTTTTGTCCATATGAATGGCTACATGGATAAAACTAGATAAAACAAATAAAAATCCAAATTTCGAGAATTTGTCTATGGGAACAATCACCACGGAAATACCTTTTTATTGCTAATCTTAGTGTTACTCAACTTATTGGGGGTGATTTTAACTTTGGGTGAAACATTGAAGATAATGTAAATAAAAATCAGGAGAGGTGGCTGAATCAATAGCACAGTTTTACACTATCACCCAGAGGCAAAATTATCTCCATTAGAACACTTACCAGTGAAAGGAAATTTAAAAGGAACAGGTGGATGGTAACTTGGGACATTTTAACTAAGTTAAAATGCTATATAAATACAGGCAGCTGTTGAGGTAGGGAATTATACATAATTGCAACAGTTAAACAAGCTGGAAAATAGGGCCTCATCAGAGGGGCATGGATGGCATTTCAGGAAACTCTCACCAAAAACAGGAAGTAGCTTCTTTTAAATAAAATTACATTGAATTGCATTCAAATGAATACACGTGCAAGTTCTTGTTATGCACGCCAGGAATGCGGGGCTGGCATGGTTTCTGCCACATCCAAAGGATGGTGTAAGCATGTGAATGTGTTGTTATCCAGAGAGACAGCACCTTTATCTGAACCAACTCCAGCCAAACTCTTCTACTGGATGCTGCATCACCATGCTGATTACCATGACAACAGCCCTGATGGCATCAGTGAGATCAATGAAACTATGATGAACAATTGTCTCAATGTGACCCAAGCATGTGGAAACTGGAAGGGTGCGTGTGTTCTATACTGCAACCTAAGGCTTCTATAGGAGCTATCTGAACATTTATGAGCTACAACTGGCATCAAGGCCTCAGTGGGCACTTTGCTGCAGATGTCTGTGGTGGTGTACAACGGTGTGAATCTGTTCAGCACTGCATAGCTGCAGTTGGTGGACATCTCCACATTAGCCATGAGCTCTGGTACAATCTTCAGCAAGGTTCTGTAGCAAGGTTCCATGCTCAAAAAGCATCCTCCTTGTAAAAGCAGGCCTCATGAGGTCCAATTCCCTGGGCTGAGGATATATCTGAGCTGACCCTTCAGGCAGACAGTTCATGCTTCTTCTCTGCTAGCAGTTAGGAACATAGGAACAGGAGTTGGCTGTTCAGCCTCTCAAGCATGTTCCATGATTCCCTCAGATCATGGCTGATCTGTACCTCAACTGTGTGTGAAAAAGTGCTTAAATGGCCACGTTCTAATTTTAATATTACACTTATTCACTTGTGTTTTGTGGATTGCAAGATCAACACTCCTTTACCTTTCTATCTAATTCCCTCTGGATGGATAAACTTGATCTGATGCTTGTAGAGGGTAACACTAGATGCTGTAGGTACTGGGCTGGTCTGGGCCACTGGGTTTCCTGAGACACAGCTAGAAAAATAGAAGAGATGCTGCCCCCATTGAACTTAGAAATATACCTGTAGCACAATATGCCACATGATTTTGTGCTTTGCTGTATGCTTTGGTGCCAGTGAGAGAATGAGCAAAGTGAGAATGAAAAACATGATAAGGATGGTCGTAAGGCCAAGGTGGGGAAAAGCCTAGATCTTCATCAGATTCTCACTCCAAGCCCGCTCACCCAAGGATCTTAGTTTGGCCTCTTCAAAGTCAATCATGGCCCTAAGTTTGATGGGACAAGGGACTTTCTTCCATGAGGCTTTGCTCCCTCCTGTAATATGGAACCTTCTCCTGCAGAAGAGCAGAGGGAAGAAGTTAAAATTGTCAGGCACATGATCACGTTTCATCATACAGCCCATAGTGATTATGCATTATGGAGATGCATTCAGATGAAAACATTGCTTTGGAGAATCTCTAAGGCTGAGGTGCATGCAAATTCTGCTTTCGCACAAACACAAAAAATTTATGTTATAAGAACATAAGAAATAGGAGCAGGAGTAGGCCATATGACCCCTCGAGCCTGCTCCGCCATTCAATAAGATCATGGCTGATCTGATCATGGACTCACCTCCACTTTCCTGCTCGCTCCCCATAACCCCTTAATGCCTTATTGTTTAAGAAACTTGTCTATTTCTGTCTTAAATGTATTCAATGTCCCAGCTTCCACAGCTCTCTGAGACAATGAATTCCACAGATTTACAACCTCCTGAGAGAAGAAATTTCTCCTTATCTCAGTTTTAAATGGGCAGCCCCTTATTCTAAGATTATGCCCTCTATTCTAGTCTCCCCCATCAGTGGAAACATCCTCTCTGCATCCACCTTGTCAAGCCCCCTCATAATCTTATATGTTTCGATAAGATCACACCTCATTCTTCTGAATTCCAATGAGTAGAGGCCCAACCTACTCAACCTTTTTCTCATAAGTCAACCCCCTTATCTCCAGAATCAACCTAGTGAACCTTCTCTGAACTGCCTCCAAAGCAAGTATATCCTTTCATAAAGATGGAAACCAAAACTGCACGCAGTATTCCAGGTGTGGCCTCACCAATACCCTGTATAGCTGCAGCAAGACTTCCCTGCTTTTAGACTCAATTCCCTTTGCAATAAAGGCCAAGATTCCATTGGCCTTCCTGATCACTTGCTGTACCTGCATACTATTATTTTGTGTTTCATACACAAGTACCCCCAGGTCCCTGCGGCACTTTGCAATCTTTCTCCATTTAAATGATCACTTGCTCTTTGATTTTTTTTCTGACGAAGTGCAAGACCTCACACTTTCCAACATTATACTTCATCTGCCAAATTGTTTCCCACTCACTTGGCCTGTCTATGTCCTTTTGCAGATTTTTTGTGTCCTCCTCACACATTGCTTTTCCTCCCATCTTTGTATCATCAGCAAACTTGGCTACGTTACACTCAGTCCCTTCTTCCAAGTCATTAATATAGATTGTAAATAGTTGGGGTCCCAGCACTGATCCCTGCGGCACCCCACTAGTACTGATTGTCAACCAGAGAATGAACCATTTATCCCGACTCTCTGTTTTCTGTTAGTTAGCCAATTTTCTATCCATGCTAATATATTGCACCCAACCCCATGAACCTTGTGCAGTAACCTTTTACGTGGCACCTTGTCAAATGCTTTCTGGAAGTCTAAATATACCACATCCACTGGTTCCCCTTTATCCACCCTGTTTGTTACATCCTCAAATAATTCCAGCAAATTTGTCAAACATGACTTCCCCTTCATAAATCCATGCTGACTCTGCCTGACCGAATTTTGCTTTTCCAAATGTCCTGCTACTGCTTCTTTAATAATGGACTCCAACATTTTCCCAACCACAGATGTTAGGCTAACTGGTCTATAGTTTCCTGCTTTTAGTCTGCCTCCTTTTTTAAATAGGGGTGATACATTTGCAGTTTTCCAATCTGCTGGGACCTCCCCAGAATCCAGGGAATTTTGGTAAATTACAACCAATGCATCCACTATCCCTGCCACTGCTTCTCTTAAGACCCTAGATGCAAACCATCAGGTCCAGGGGATATATCTGCCTTCATTCCCATTATCTTACTGAGTACTACCTCCTTACTGATTGTAATTGTGTTAAGTTCCTCTCCCCCTATAGCCCCTTGACTATCCACTGTTGGAATATTGTTAGTATCCTCTATCATAAAGACTGATACAAAATATTTGTTCAGAGTTTCTGCCATCTCTGTGTTCCCCATTACTAATTCCCCGGTCTCGTCCTCTAAGGGACCAACATTTACTTTAGCCACTCTTTTCCTTTTTATATACCTATAGAAATTCTTGCTATCTGTTTTTATATTTTGCGCTAGTTTACTTTCATAGTCTATTTTCCCTTAATCATTTTTTTAGTCGTTCTTTGGTGGCTTTTAAACGCTTCCTAATCTTCTGTCCTCCCACTGTTTTGGCCACTCTGTATGCCCTTGTTTATAATTGGATACCGAGCTTTATTTCTTTAGTTAGCCACAGATGGCTATCTTTTCTCTTACACCTTTTCCTCCTCACTGGAATATATTTTTCTTGAAAGTTGTGAAATATCTCCTTAAATGTACATCATTGTTCGTCAACCGTCCTACACTTTAATCTATTTTCCAAGTCCACTTTAGCCAACTCCGTCCTCGTACCTTCATAGTCTCCTTTATTTAAGCTTAGTACGCTGGTTAGAGATCCAACTTTCTCACCCTCCATCTGAAATTCAATCATGCTATGATCACTCATTCCAAGGGGATACTTTACTTGGAGATTGTTTATTAATCCTGTCCCATTTCACAGGACCAGATCTAAGATAGCATGCCCCCTGGTTGGTTCCATTACATACTGCTCAAGGAACCCATCCCTTATGCACTCTATGAACTCCTCTTCAAGACTACCCTGACCAATTTGATTTGTCCAATCAATATGGAGCTTAAAATCACCCATGATTATTGCTGTTCCCTTTTTACAAGCCCCCACTATTTCCTGGTTTATGCTCCGACCAACAAAATTGCTACTGTTAGGGGCCTATAGACTACGCCCCCAGTGACTTTTCCCCTTATTATTCCTTATCTCCACCCAAACTGTTTCAACATCCTGATCATTTGAGCCAATATTGTTTCTCGCTATTGCAGTGATCCTTTATCATCCTTTATCAATAGAGCTACCCCATCTCCTTTTCCTTTCTGTCTGTCCTTCCAGATTGCCAAATACCCCATAATATTTAATTCCCAGTGCTGGCCACCTTGCAACCACGTCTCTGTAATGGCAATCAGATCATACCCATTTGTCTCAATTTGTGCCGTCAACTCATCTATTTTGTTACAAATGCTATGTGCATTTAGACAAAGTGCCTTTAACTTTGTTTTTTTAAAATCTTTTTTCCTGCTTGTTTCCTCTCTCCTTCAAACTCACTTTCTTTATTTTTGCTTTCTAATTCAAGCTTTACTTCCCTCCCTACTGAATCTATTTTCAGGTTCCCATCCCCCTGTCAAGCTAGTTTAAACCTTCCCCAACAGCACGAGCAAACCCCTCCATGAGGATATTGGTCCCGGCTCTGTTGAGGTGCAACCCATCCGGCTTGTACACGTCCCACCTTCCCTAGAAGCGGTCCGAATGCCACAAGAAACTAAAGCCCTCCTGCCTGCACCATCTCTCCAGCCACATATTCATCTGCTCTATTCTCCTATTTCTGTACTCACTATCTCCTGGCACTGGGAGTAATCCGGAGATTACTACCTTTTGAGGTCCTGCTTTTTAATCTCTCTTCTAGCTCCCTAAACTCTGCTTGCAGGACCTCATCCTTCTTCCGACCGATGTCATTGGTACTGATGTGGATCATGACCTCTGGCTGTTCACCCATGTTCTCGATGTTCTAATCTGCACTAGGTTGGAAATATTAGTGATGATTCAGTAATTTGGCACCATGGAGAGTGGCACAACTTGGGAAATTACAGGCGTACGACCTATAATTTTTTTGCCTATTAATTGTAGCAGATGGAAAATTACCTGTATTGTCCACAGATGTCAGTTGTACAATAAAAAAAATACTTTTCATTCACTACATTTTACCAAACAAATCCTCAATCTGAAAGGTCAATTGCTATTGGGCAACTTGGACTTCTTTGGCACCTATGTGAGTTGTCTTATGGCCTTCTCAGCTCCTAGTGACAAATATGTGTACAAATTTTATTTCATCTTGTATTTATTTTCCTGTAGATGCTAAAGCTTTAAATGATCCATCAAAAATCAAGAATATGCGTTACCAAGTGCAAGTTAGTTTGGAGGATTACATTAATGATCGACAGTATGATTCCCGAGGACGATTTGGAGAGTTGCTCCTGCTGTTGCCTACTCTTCAAAGTATAACTTGGCAGATGATAGAACAAATTCAATTCGTCAAACTTTTTGGACTTGCTAAAATTGACAACTTGCTCCAAGAAATGTTGCTCGGAGGTATGTGTGATTTCATATTAGTTCAAGATAATTGTACTACACCATTTATTAAATAATCCATTGAGAAACTCAATGGCACCAATGTTTTCCTGTTTTAATCTTTTACTTCAGTAATATCACTGGGAATTTCCTCCTGGGACCTCCTGATCGACTGCTGTAACATCGGCAGAAGATTGACAGATACGCCAGATAAAAGTGTAAACAGGGCTGCCGCCAAAGTCTCAGTGGCTGATCGGGAGAACCCGCAAGGGGATTCCTGCCACATATCTCATTGAGACTATTTTTTTCAGTCAATTTTTACGTTTTTTATAATTGAAAGGAACATTATTTGCTTCACAAATTGGCTGTCATGTCTGCCTACAAAAATGAGTGACTACACTTCAAAACGTAATTCCTTGACCTTAAAGAATCCTTCTTCTCCCACCCATTTTTAAAATTAGTTTTCCTAATTTTCCTCAGAGTACATTAGATTGGAAGGTGACCCATTCCCATGGTTCTGCCAATGCTACTCTGTATTCAGCCTCTAATTGCAGCTCATGTTGATTATTCTGCTGATATCTTCCTTTTCTGTGATGAAGCATCATATTTTCACTTGATATCTCAATCTGACACTCTTGAAATTGGAAATTCTTCATGTGAGAAATTACAGGCAAAATCCTGTGTTCTACGATTCTGTGATGCAATGTGTTAATGGGGCACATTCTGTGGCACTAGCAAACTGCATATAGAGGTTCTGATATTCTAGCAAATCAATGGTGTGGGAGGTTTTGTTTGATAGTAACCCATAAACCTTCCCAGCTCTACTGAAAAGCATGAAATTCTCAAGTTTCTCTTAAATATAACCCCTCAACCCTGGTAACATCTTTGTGAATGTATACTGCACCTTATCCATTAGTTTTATATCCTTTCAATATTGAGATACTCAAAACTATGCATCATCATCATAGGCAGTCCCTCAGAATCGAGGAAGACTTTCTTCCACTCTTAAAATGAGTCCTTAGGTGGCTGAACAGTCCAATTCGAGAGCCATAGTCTCTGTCACAAGTGGGACAGATTGTCGTTGAGGGAAGGGGTGGGTGGGACTGGTTTGTCGCACGCTCTTTCCGCTGCTTGAGATGAGACTCGAGGTGCTCAGCGCCCTCCCGGATGCACTTCCTCCACTGAGGGCGGTTTTTGGCCAGGGACTCCCAGGTATCGGTGGGGATGGTGCACTTTATCACGGAGGCTTTGAGGGTGTCCTTGTAACGTTTCCTCTGCCCACCTTTGGCTCGTTTGCCATGAAGGAGTTCCGAGTAGAGCGCTTACTTTTGGAGTCTCGTGTCTGGCATGCGGACAACGTGGCCTGCCCAGCGAAATGGCACCAATTATGCACAATACTCTGACTGTGGACTCATTAACATATTGTACAAGTTTAGTATTACTTCCTTACCCTTTTACTCTCTGCCTCTCGGCACAAAACTGAGAATTCTGTTTACTTTTTATGGACATATCTATGGGTACGGTCACCTGTAAAGACATATGTATCTGCACACCAAGATTGCTCTATTCCATTTAAAATCTTACCATTGAGGGTGTATTTCCTGCCTTTAATCATACTTCAAAAAATGCATTACTTTATTTTTTCTTACATTGCACTGCATTTTCCACCTATTTGCATAAAAATTCTTTTGTCCAATATTTTAGTACAGGCATTAACTTTTTAAAAATAACTGGCAATATCACGGTGTAATTTTGAGGTTCAAGTGGTATCCGATACAGTTGCCTGTTGGTTATGGTACCAGACTTGTAACCCAGAAATTGTGAGTTTACAATCTCACCATAGTAAATTGTGAAATTGGCCATAAAAGTTTCTGAATTGTTATTAAAAATTTAACTGGTTCACTAATGCCATTCAGGAAAGTCCACATCCCTACCCAGCCTGGCCTACATGTGACTCCACCCCCACACTGTGTGGTTGACTTTTAATCCCCATCAGTTGTAAAGAATTATACAAAATTTAAAATAACTTGGACAATCTTAACCCTGTGAGGTCCTCCTGGGGACTGATGTCCAAGTTGGGAGAACTATCTCACAGACTAGACAAGCAACAGCCTGACATTGTCATATCAGGGAATAGGGAAATCAGGGATAGTTAAAGCCAAGGAAATGGCATACAAATTGGCCAGAAATAGCAGCGAACCCGGGGACTGAGAGAAATTTAGAACTGAGCAGAGGAGGACAAAAGGTTTGATTAGGGCAGGTAAAATAGAGTATAAGAGGAAGCTTGCAGGGAACTTTAAGACGGACTGCAAAAGCTTCTATAGATATGTAAAGAGAAAAAGGTTAGTAAAGACAAATGTAGGTCCCCTGCAGTCAGAATCAGAGGAAGTCATAACGGGGAACAAAGAAATGGCAGACCAATTGAACAAGTACTTTGGTTCAGTATTCACTAAGGAGGACACAAACAACCTTCCGCATATAAAAGGTGTCAGAGGGTCCAGTAAGAAGGAGGAACTGAGGGAAATCCTTATTAGTTGGGAAATTGTGTTGGGGAAATTGATGGGATTGAAGGCCGATAAATTCCCAGGGCCTGATGGACTGCATCCCAGAGTACTTAAGGAGGTGGCCTTGGAAATAGCAGATGCATTGACAGTCATTTTCCAACATTCCATAGACTCTGAATCAGTTCCTATGGAGTGGAGGGTAGCCAATGTAACCCCACTTTTTAAAAAAGGAGGGAGAGAGAAAACAGGGAATTATAGACCGGTCAGCCTGATATCAGTAGTGGTTAAATGATGGAATCAATTATTAAGGATGTCATAGCAGCGCATTTGAAAAGAGGTGAAATGATAGGTCCAAGTCAACATGGATTTGTGAAAGGGAAATCATGCTTGACAAATCTTCTGGAATATTTTGAGGATGTTTCCAGTAGAGTGGACAAGGGATAACCAGTTGATGTGGTGTATTTGGACTTTCAGAAGGCTTTCGACAAGGTCCCACACAAAAGATTAATGTGCAAAGTTAAAGCACATGGGATTGGGGGTGATGTGCTTACTGGATTGAGAACTGGTTGGCAGACAGGAAGCAAAGAGTAGGAGTAAATGGGTATTTTTCAGAATGGCAGGCAGTGACTAGTGGGGTACCGCAAGGTTCTGTGCTGGGGCCCCAGCTGTTTACATTGTACATTAATGATTTAGACGAGGGGATTAAATGTAGTATCTCCAAATTTGCGGATGACACTCAGCATTGCAAGCTGCGAGGAGGATGCTATGAGGCTGCAGAGTGACTTGGATAGGTTAGGTGAGTGGGCAAATGCATGGCAGATGCAGTATAATGTGGATAAATGTGAGGTTATCCACTTTGGTGGTAAAACCAGAGAGACAGACTATTATCTGAATGGTGACAGATTAGGAAAAGGGGAGGTGCAATGAGACGTGGGTGTCATGGTACATCAGTCATTGAAGGTTGGCATGCAGGTACAGCAGGCAGTTAAGAAAGCAAATGGCATGTTGGCCTTCATAGCGAGGGGATTTGAGTACAGGGGCAGGGAGGTGTTACTACAGTTGTACAGGGCCTTGGTGAGGCCACACTTGGAGTATTGTGTACAGTTTTGGTTTCCTAACTTGAGGAAGGACATTCTTGCTATTGAGGGAGTGCAGCGAAGGTTCAGCAGTCTGATTCCCGGGATGGCGAGACTGACATTTCAAGAAAGACTGGATCAACTGGGCTTGTATTCACTGGAGTTCAGAAGAATGAGAGGGGATCTCATAGAAACGTTTAAAATTCTGACGGGTTTAGACAGGTTAAATGCAGGAAGAATGTTCCCAATGTTGGGAAGTCCAGAACCAGGGGTCATGTTCTAAGGATAAGGGGTAAGCCATTTAGGACCGAGATGAGGAGAGACTTCTTCACCCAGAGAGTGGTGAACCTGTGGAATTCTCTACCACAGGAAGTTGTTGAGGCCAATTCACTAAATATATTCAAAAAGGAGTTTGATGTAGTCCTTACTACTAAGGGATCAAGGTGTATGGCGAGAAAGCAGGAATGGGGTACTGAAGTTGCATGTTTAGCCATGAACTCATTGAATGGCGGTGCAGGCTCGAAGGGCCGAATGGCCTACTCCTGCACCTATTTTCTTTGTTTTTTTTCTATGTTTCTATATTCACGGAAACATACATATTAAAAAAATGTATGGGTGATTATTTGATTCTGTAATCCTAGTATTTGTATAACTTTGGTCTCAAAAATAAAATAAACACAACTGATCATTAACTCCATGTAGTGGTTGCATCAACTCACCATTGTTTTATTCTTTTAGCAAGGTACAGTTGAATGTTCAAGTGGACATTTCATTTGACTAGTTAATAAGAATAGTTCAGAAATTATGTATTGTCTTCCGATCACATTGACAAAGTACTCCAGCACCAGCTCACATTTTTGTATGGGTGCGTTTACCTCAATTGTAACATTTACCAGTCCTTTCCAGTTTTAATGAGTTTTTTTTTAATCGTTTACAAAAGTACACAATAGATATTTACACAGCTGAATATTTGGCATTGTATACAAATGTTAACTGCTCTAACTTTGTGTTTAATTACTATGCTTCATTTGAAAAATTTTTTTAATCAATTTCATTTTGCCAGAGTGGACTGATGTGTTCACCAAAAATTTGGATCTTTTAATGTTAATTCTATAAAGTGTATGTATTTCAAGAAGCATTATTGCATCCAGTACATATTTTAGAATATTCTTTTATTTTCCTCCTTTGCAGGTACAACTAGTGACCCATCCCACCTCCATCATCCTGTACACCCTCATGTAGCCCAGGATCCACTCACAGGCCAGACTATTTTGATCAGTTCAATGCCTGCAACAGTTCACAGTGAACAGATGTGTAGGTATTTTTCCACCTATCTGAATGCACATTTTTAGCAGGGAATGTTGAATAGACTGAGACTTTAATGAAAGTATTAACATCCTCTGTAATGGCAGTAGTAATGAGGCAAGAAATAAACATTTACATTTAAACAGTGCCTTTCATGTCCTCAGGATGTCCTAAAGTGTTTCTTAGCTAATAAGGTACTTTTGAAATTTAGTTACTATTGCATTGTATAGAAATGCAGCAGCAAATTTGTGCAATGACAACAACTTGTATTTATATAGCACCTTTAACGTAGTGAAACGTCCCAAGGCACTTCACAGGAGTATTATGACAAAAAATTTGACACCGAGCCACATAAGGAGAAATTAGGACAGGGCTTGGTCAAAGAGGTAGCTTTTAACAAGCATTTTAAAGAAGAAATGGGAGGTAGAGAGGTGGAAAGATTTAGGTAACAGAAGGCATGCCACCATTGGTTGAGCAATTATAATCAGGGTTGCTTAAGAGGGCAGATTTAAAGGAGCGGAGATACCTCGGGGCAGGGATGGGGCTGGGGCTGGGGCTGGGGCTGGAGGGGATTAGAGAGATAGGGAGGGATGAGGTCGCAGAGGGATAGCAAGGTTCTACAAATAGAAAGGTTCCACAAAGTGCAAGGAGAGAAATGGCCAAATAATCTGTTTTAGTGGTGTAAGTTGAGTGTTAAATGTTGGCCAAGGCACAGAGAACTTCCCTGATCTTTGAATAGTGAAATGGGACCTTTTACACCCACTTGAGAGGACAGCCAGGGATTTGGTTTAATGTCTCATTTGAAAGAAAGACAGCACTTCCAACAGTGCAGTACTCACAACTTCTGACTGAGAGGCGAGAGTGCTATCACTGCGCCAAGGCCGACACCTATAATTTGAGGTACATTACAATGAAATTCTATTTACAGTATATGTCAATCGTGGGGTCCTATTTCATTCCATTATGTATCACTTTAGTCAGTCTGCCGTCTCAAGTGGGCATAAAAGTTCCCATGGCACTGTTGGAAGAAGAGTAGGGAAGTTCTCCTGGTGTCCTGGCCAACATTTATCCCTCAACCAACACCTATCTGGTCATTTATTTCATTGCTGTTTTTGGGACCTTGCTGTGCACAATGTGGCTGCCATGTTTCCTACGTTACAACAGTGACTACATATCAAAAGTACTTCAGTGGCTGTAAAGCGCTTTTGGACGTCCTGAGGTGAAAATGAAAGTTCTTTCTTTTTCTTTCTTCCTTATGGCACAGGTAACACAGAACATAATCCTGAGCGCAGGACTACCTTTAGCACACCAGCAGAATTCGTTGTATCAGGATCCTCTCGGCGCCTTACAGCTGATACCAACCAGATTCTGCCCTAGCTCTTCCTCAGCTGGCACAGCTGCTGTAGTTTAGCACTACTCATCCATGTTACAGCTTCTCCTCAAATCAATTCAGCCCAGCCCCACTCCATCACAGTGATTAGAAACATCAGCAGAGAGTTAGCAGTAATCCCAAATCAAATCAATTGTTTACAACAATATTAATTATCTGATTAAAAAGGTATTAACAGCACTTAGTTTCCTATTTGAATTTTGAATTAGTGGTTTTGTCTGTTGTAAATAATTGTTCACAATTTGCGCTTCAGATATAAGTGGACTGCAATCTCATACAATTAATTAGTTGAAATGATGCCATGAACAGAGCTAGCAAAATACAGGCAGAATCATGATCAATTGATTAAACTTCTGCCATTAAGATACTGCAAGCCTTTATACCTGATACTGTAAAGTTTATTAACAACAGTATTGTTTGCGTTTTCTTGCCATTCTGTACAGCAAGCATTGTGCATGGTTGAGGTAGCATAACAAGTGAAATAGTAATAAAAGTGGCAATGCCACAAAGTGTAAGGTGTATGGTATTGCCCGATGGTAGTACAGGTACAAACATTGTTCCTGTACAATGTAGCATATCATTTCCAATTTTACAAAATCACTTTATAATTATGATGCTGTTGTCAAGATTATTTTTAATAAAAATCTAAGCAGATGTGAGCTTGAGAAACATCTCACAGAAAGTCATGAGTCCCCAGATATATAATCCTTAAATAAAATTAATAAAATATTATTTTAGTGTTTTAAATACTTTTTAATGTTATGTATATTTTATTAAAAACTTGAAGTTAATGTTCATACTAAAGGGACCTTGTTGTGTGGAGTTAGGAACACTCGAGGAAATGCATTGTATTGAATTTGAGTTTCAAATTGCTGCCCAGGTGACTGCCCATCGGAGAAACCACCTTATTTCTGGGTGGCAAGTTGAGAATCTGCCTCATTGTTATTTCTCCCCTTGTTTGCAACTAATGTTTAATGTATAATAAAATATTATCCACTCTCTTGAAAATTTAGAATGATCATGTCCCTAGGCTAATGTGCAGCTAAATAAAGTGTACATTGCCACTCTGCTGCTCAGTTAGCACCAAATCAACTTATTTTGATCACCCGAATTAGAATTTCTGCAGCATACTGTGAAAAAAGGGCAGCACCATCATTACTTTATAATTACTGTAGCATGATGTGAGGGACCATGTGGAGCATTGTGTATAGTAAAGATGACGGAGACAATGAGGATACTGAGGGCCTTCAGTATACCTGGAGTTTCGGTATTCCAGAGTTGGAAGGGCAGTCTGACAATGCTTAGTTATCAAATGGTTTCAGTATTAATTCAGTTTTACAGACTATATTAGAAACAACATGTGTGCTATGTTTTCTTATCTTGTTAGATATATATTTTCCATTTTAAAAACTCCATGGTTGTCACCAGAGCTTTTATATTTTGTGTGCATTTCTCTGCAGCTACACCAGAAACCCCACTACCATCTCCTCCACAAGGTTTAGGACAAGAACAATACAAACTTGCTTCAAACCAGCTCTCAGTTATTTCTCAGCCAACGACATTGCCAAAGCAGAAGGGCTTGTGATTGATGCCAAACTTGAGTTTAAGAATGACCGATTGTGCTTTCTGTACACTTGAAAACCAGGATCCGAATTAAGTTACCAGACTGCAAACAGGATAAAGCCACGGGTGTAAAGCAGCACTGCCGTTCTGTATTGTCTATAAATGGTTGTATTGATTTCTTGTCTTTGCTAATGCTGTTGTTTTTGTGGGGAATACCATTTCAGGAGCAAAAGATATTGCTCTTAAACACAAGTTGCAATCTCAGGTTAAAAGGGATTCAGTTAAAGTTATTTGTATAATGGCAAAACAAACTTGGTTCATATCAAAAGTTCATGTTGTAAATTTTATAAATTATAGATCAGAGTTATCAATTTACATCTATATTTCACTATTTTCCAATTGATGTCGCCATAATTTAGTTCTGTGACAATGAATTAAAAAAACTGTTTCATACTTGGTTATATTATGTACCATAAATTCAGCCTTCTGTGGTTGGTTGAACTTCAGATTGAAGGTGAGTAATGAAAGCCTTTGTGGAGAATAAATGACCCAACCAAAGAGTATTGATGATATCACTAACTATGAAACTCAAATTTACAAGATTATTATAGCCAATATTACATTACCAGATATCTTGTTTTAATTGTACATAGTCCTTTTTACAAACTTTCTTGTTTTGAATCCTGCCATTTAAATTCATACCTTATAGTACCAACTCTGGTATATGTCTTACTAGCAGCAGTGTGGCTGCCAAGTTTTACAACATGGTTTTACATTGCATGACCAGAAGAGGGAGCTTTATTGACTACACCTTGTTTTTAACCGGAATATTTACAATTCTGTATCTGTTTATGAAATGTGTGATCTCAAATCAGATTTGCTTTCATAGTATTATCAGAGTTTAACATTTAATGCTTTAGAGTTGATCTACAGATATTGGTGATAAATAGATTTTGCTCAAATAGTTTTTGACTGAAAAAACTGCCTTAAATTGCCTCAATGCATCGTTTATCCTACCTTGTGGAAATGGGGTGAACCCATTGACAACTATTTCTTTCTTTGTACATACAAAAGTGAGTAATTATATATAATCATTGTAATTTATTGTGATGCAATGATCTATTTTATAAATGTGAAATTATTTTTGTATTAATTATTGTGAATGAATCAAAAATGATCAATTTCTGGAAGAAAATCAATACTGGAATGTAAAGTGTACACAATTTTTAAATATTGTATTGCATTATATAAGTGAGTTTGAGTGTTCCGTACATTGCATGTACTTACAACATTTTCAGAAAATTGGAGTTCTCCACATGTAAAAATACAAATAAATGTTAATACCTTTCCAAATGTGAAGCATAATTGACATCAGATAGCTCTGGTTTTGAGTACTTCTTATTGCTCTTGCACGTGTTTTAAGGGTATTTATGACAGACTGACCATATTAATCGCTATTTGCTGTTACCATCATGTTTTATTTAATATATTTATACAGGTTATCGCAGATAAGTTTGAAAGCTGGTTTACGAAAGATTTTTGACACCTGACTATATCTTTAAATACCTGAGATGGTCCCTCCCAATGAATCATAAAAATGACAGCACAGAAGTAAGCCATTTGTTATTTGTTCTTCGAATGTGGGCGTTGCTGGTAAGGCCACTTTAACTATCCATCCTTATTTGTCCTGAGAAGATGTTGGTGGGCTGCCTCATGAACCTTTGCTGTCCCTATGCTCAGGAATTCCAGCATTTTGACCCAGCGATGATAAGGAACAGCGATATATGTCCAGTCAGAATTATGTGTGACCTGGAGAGGAACTTGAAGGTGATGTGCTCCTGTGAGTTTCAGCCCATTGCGCCTGTGCCTGTTGGAGCAGTATACTCGGCCCATTTCTTTCCCTTACCATCTCAAAACATTTCATAATTTTGAAAACCTCTGTTAAGTCATTCCTTAACCTTTGCTGTTACAATGAAAAAGCCCTTCAGGGCAAAATTCGGGTACTTTGCACCTCCCATTAGCATCCGTGTGGGTGGATTTTTGCCCAGGCGTGGCGAGAATAGTGGCACTCGCAAAATTGGCCTGGGGTTTTGCGGAGGTGGTAGTGCTCCATTTGGCTGTGATCATCGGCGTGCGTAGTGCCCCGTTACCGCCCCAGAAGAGAAATTTGGTGGCGCCCCCTCACTTACTACCTGTCGCTGACAATGACAGTTTCAGTTAGAAGTCGGCTGGAGGAGCGTTATTTGAGGGCGCTATCTTTAGAAATAATTTTTGTCAACCATTACTGTTTGCAGCTTACTATACATAGGCAAACTTGTTGATTTTCAGTGGAAGGAGTGTTCTGCCTGTCAACCATTCCTGTGTTTTATTGAGGGCAGATTTGAAAGGGCAACATTTAAATCATTTCATGGTGGCTGTCTTAGCACTCGACCTGCTTAGGCACAGAGAAATACAGGGAGCAATACAGGGAGAAATACAGGGAGAAAGGCAGCAAAATGTGCCCATTGGCAGGAGGGCCAACAGGGCTGTCAACAGGAGACCTTACCCTTCCCGGGTATTCCGGCAACAGTTCTACATTAATTTCACTGAGGAACAGTGTGTCCAGAGGCTGAGCTTCAGCAAGGATGTGATCACAGAGCTCTGCCTCCTCCTGCAACCAGACCTCGAGCCTCAGACCAGGGTGAGGACGGCTCTCTCAGTGGCAGTCAAGGTCACCATCACGCTCAATTTCTATGCCAATGAATCCTTCCAGGGTGCAACAGGAGACATCTCCAACATCTCCGAGTTTGCCGTCCATTGCTCCATCTGCGAGGTCACAGATGCTCTGTACAGAAGGAGAAGGGTCTACATTTCCTTCCCCATGACCAGAGAGAAACATAGAAAATAGGTGCAGGAGTAGGCCATTTGGCCCTTCGAGCCTGCACCACCATTCAATAAGATCATGACTGATCATTCCCTCAGTACCCCTTTCCTGCTTTCTCTCCATACCCCTTGATTCCCTTAGCCGTAAGGGCCATATCTAACTCCCTCTTGAATATATCCAATGAACTGGCATCAACAACTCTCTACAGCAGGGAATTCCACAGGTTAACAACTCTCGGAGAAGCAGCTGGAGTGTGCATGTGGCTTTGTCAGCATAGCGGGCTTGCCCATGGTGCAGGGTGCAATTGACTGTACCCCCTTGCAGGCACCGCATAACAATCCTGAGATTTGTAACCACAAAGTTACCACTCACTGAATGTGCAGTTGATGTTCGACCACTCATGCAGAATCCTCAGAGTCAATGTCTGCTATCCTGGCAGCAGCCATGATGCCTTTGTCCTGAGCCAGACTGGTGTTGCAGCTCTCTCCCAATCACCACATGAAGCGCGCAGCTGGCTGGTCGGAGACAAGGGCTATCCGCTCTCCACCTGGCTCATGACTCCCCTCCACAACCCCAACACTCATATAATGAGAGCCATGCTGCCACCAGGAACGTTATTGAACAAACCATTGGAGTGCTCAAGCAATGGTTTCGCTGTACGCAGAAGCTGCGTTGCTTCTGCCTGTGCTGCAATGGAAGCTGCCACATGTGTCATGAGGTCTGGACCTGCACAGTCTCTCTGGGAGTTCACCATAGTCTGCAGACTGGAAATGATGGGGTCCATGGTGTGCGCAGAACCCTGCGCAATGCTGGAGGTGGGCTCCTCCATTGTCAAGAGGTTCTCGGGCACCCTTGCCATTGCACCTATCATCTCGGAGTGCATAGCCATCACCCTTCTTGTGTTTGCCACCCCATCGAGGTCCTCATCTGAGTCCTGTGGAGCAGAACTCAACACTCAAACTCTCCCTCCGGGAAGATGGCTCCCAAGGTTCCCTTTCCCCTTGGCCTTGCTGCAGCCCACTCGGCCCCGGTGCATCATCCAGTGCAGACCCCTCGACTAACCATAGTGCCAGTCTTTGACCTGGTGCCTGTGAGAGAGAAATGCAATGACACAGTGCTTGTGTCCTCCTCCTCCCCCTCATCAGTGTCATGGGGGGGGGGGGGGGGGGGAACAGGCTCAGGTACAGGTTTGTCATCTGCTGGCTGATTATCTGAAAGCATAAATGGCACAAGACTCACATGAAGGTTGGGGCAGGAATGGAGCAAGGAAGGCAGACAGTATCAGGAGATGGAAAGTGATAATGCCTTCTGGTTTGATGGGGAAGTGGAAGTGGGATTAGAAAAGGAGAGGGGATAAAGATACTGCTGTTGCCCCCACTGGTGTCGACGTCACTGCCGGCCACGGTGCCCACCACCTGCGGGTCACTGAGTCACAGCACTCTCTCCTCCAGGTCACTAAGCTGTTGCAGTTGAGGTTCACCCCCTCCAGTCCTCTGCTGCTCCCTCTTATTACGTGCCGTCTTGGCCTGCAAAAGAAAGGAAATTGTGTGTGTAATAGTCCAGCTCAGTATGTGGCAGGTATACCTGCCGTGGTTGAATAGCTTTGAATGTAGCCAAGGCGTAAAATGAGAATGTGAGTCTGAGTAGCTGCACATGTTTGGTGGTTGAGTGGTGGGGGTGTGGTGGTTTGCTCCGTGTGCACAGACAGGTTCAGAGGTGTGGCAGCATGTACTCACCTTGATCACCCAACTGAGTTCGTTGAACTTCTTGCAGCACTGTATCAGGGTTCGATCAACAACAGTGCCAGCCGACTCCTCCTTGGCTACTTCTCACCAAATCGCCATGAATACCTGTGGTGATAGCCTCCTTCCAGATGCAGGTGACAGCAATCCCCTCCTCTCTCCACTGCTCCCACCAATGTCTCTGATGCCATATTGTTGAACCAAGTGGCCATCTCCCTTGCAGCAGGATTTGCCCCACCACCCCCCAAAGTTCTCTCAGTTGCTCAGAGCTGTGACTCAAGTGCAGCAATGCTGAAAATGAGCAGCTGAAGCTGGATATTACCTCCCCTTTAAGAGTTGGAATCAACCAGTGTGAAGGATTAATGGATGATTGCTGAATGCAACTCATTTGAAATTGGGTAGCACTCTGTAATTACCACCCCTACAGTGCCCCACTGAGGTCATTAGTGCCTCATTTACTGCCCCCCCCCCTCCTTCCACGGGCGCCAGAGCCCAATTTTGATGAAGTTCTGAATCATTTGCTCCTGGTGCTAATTTTTCAAACTTTAAAAATTAACGCCCCAAACAGGGTGCTACCAAACTTCGCCCTCCTTATTTTTAAAATCTTTCTTCATAGAATCAGAAATTTACGGCATAGAAGATCATTCAGCCCATCGTGACTGCTGGACAAAAAAGAGCAATCCAGCCGAATCCCACTTTCCAGCTCTTGGTCCACAGCCTTGTAGATTATAACACTTCAAATGCATTTCCAAGTACTTTTTAAATGTGATGAGAATTTCTGCCTCTACCACCCTTTCAGGCAGTGAGTTCCAGACCCCTACCATCCTCTGGGTGAAAAAAGTTCTCCTCAACTCCCCTCTAATCCTTCTACCAATTAATTTAAATCTATGCCCCCTTGGTTATTGACCTCTCTGCTAAGGGAAATAGGTCCTTTCTACTCACTCTATCTCGGCCCCTCATAATTTCATACATCTCATTCAAGTCTCCCCTTAGCATCCTCTGTTCTAAAGAAAACAACTCCAGCCTATCCAATCTTTCCTCATAGCTAAAATTCATAAATATAAACTGTCATTCCTGGTATGATTCCATGAAACTTTGCTGTCTCTTCTTCCTCTTTTTAGGCAGTCCCTCAGAGTCGAGGATGACTTGCTTCCACACTAATATGAGGTGACTGATGAGTCCAATGCGGGACCTACAATTTCTGTCACAGGTGGGGCAGATGATGGTTGGAGGGACGGGTGGGTGGGGTGCTTGGGTAGTCGTGCACTCCTTCTGCTGTTTACGCTTGGCTTCCGCGTATTCCCGGCGAAGAGACTCAAGGTGTTCGGCGCCTTCCCGGATGCTTCTCCTCCATTTTGAGCGATCTTGGGCCAGGGATTCCCAGGTGTCAGTGGGGATGTTACACTTTTTCAGAGGCTTTGAGGGTGTCTTTGAAGCATTTCCTCTGACCACCTGGGGCTCGCTTGCTGTGTCAGAGCTCCGCATAGAGCGCTTGCTTTGGAAGTCTAATATCGGGCATGTGGATGATGTGGCCCGTCCATCGGAGCTGATCGAGTGTGGTCAATGCTTCGATGCTGGGGAAGTTGGCCTGAGCGAAAACACTGTGCCTATCCTGCCAATGGATTTGCAGGATTTTGCGGAGGCAGCATTGGTGGTACTTCTACAGTGCTTTGAGGTGCCTGCTGTATGTAGTCCATGTCTCTGAAGCATATAGGAGGGCGGGTATCACTACTGCTATGGAGACCATGAGCTTGGTGCTGGGTTTGAGGTCCTGGTCTTCAAACATGCTCTTCCTCAGGTGACCGAAGGCTGCACTGGCACACTGAAGGCGGTGTTGAATTTCGTCATCGATGTCTACTCTTGTTCACAGTAGGCTGTTGAGGTATGGAAAATGGTCTACGTTGTCCAAGGCCTTGTCATGGATCTTGACTGTATCCTTTCCTTGGCTCTAATATCCATCCTAAAATGGGGTGCCTAGAACTACATAATACTCCAACTGTTGCCTATCCAATGTCTTGTGCAAATTTTCATCACATCCTTGCTTTTATATTCAATATTCAAATGTAAATGAGCCAGAATCTAATTTGCCTTTTCAGAGCTCATCTTTTAAAGATAAATGTAGTTGCCCACTTAGATCTTACTATTAAAAAGCTTAACCTTTGCACCCAAATGGGCAGGACAGATCTGTGGCTAGTCTTAATGTTTGTTTATATTTTAAAATGTCTGTAGTTTCTGAATTATTCATGAGCCTCAAAATTCCTCAGGTCATCATTCTGGAATTAACACCAGGCATGTGCCCACCATCACAGGATAAATAGGAGGGTACCTCATTTGCAAGGAACAGGCAGGTGCAAATGCTATGTTGGGCATATCCCTGGCACCTGCCTGCAGGTGGTGGGGAGGGGAGGGGGTAGATTGCCCAGCTCACCTCTCCTGTCCTCAGCCTGATAATATTCCTATTGGTCCTCTGAGCAGGAGGAGCAATCTGCTATTTTTTTTTTTTGAATCTTTAAGAAGGGAAGTAAAAATCTTACCTGGAAGGCCTCTTCAGTTTCCTGGTAGTCTTCCGGATGACCTTCACTTGCTGGGAAAGCTGCACTTGTTTCCTTACTCCCAGGCACTAGATCAGATTTGTTTGCCTGGGGTGAATTAGATAGTGATAGTGAGGCTGTGGCACCGGGTGATTTACAGAGCAGGAGAGAACCAGAGGAGTGGGAAGCAGATGAGGATATGCCACCTTCCCAGTGGAGACTGACGAGAAGGCTGCCCATGGCTTTGGAGTTTTGGGAGTGAGAACTCATGGATACTTGCCTGAACAGAAGAATGCTCGAGGAACATCACGCCTATGTGCAACCTCTGAGGACAATCTATGAGGATGTGTGGCAACTGACAGGTGTGGTCCTCGAGGCCACAGCTCTGTGTGGCAACATCATGAAAGGTTTTTCTTCCTCGTAGGTGCCAATGGAACCAGTGGCAGCTTCAGTGTAATCTGCAGTAGATCCCTAGCTGAGCAGTTGGAGACAATAGGGCACTGAGTGGAGGGAAGCAGGAATTGCAGCTTCCAGACGGTGGTGGGCACTGTGTCTCATGGCTTTCAGGTTCTGATAGCTTCTATTAGACAGCCATGTCACTGATCATTGGGGCTACAGCTCCAGGGTGATGGATGGTGTTCACCTATCTGATGCTGCCCTCTCTCAGGACAGTAGTACATGTCAGACCTCTGGCCTTCCCCCTCAGAGAACCACGGCCGTAAAAAGTGGGAGAATAGACCAGGCTGCCGAGGACCATCATCTAGTGATGCAGCCAGCAGCAACTTTGTACTAGGAGCCAGCTATAATGAGATAATGACCATCTTAGTCCCATGGTCCTTCTATACAGGATGAGGAGTCAACCACCTCCTATAATCCAAGCCAGAAGGAATATTAGATTATATGATAGGAAAGCAGATATAGGCACAGTGCTAGGAAAGAGTAGGGTGATTGCTTGCAAATTTTATATTAAAATAGACTGTACACTGATGTAGCACTTCATTATTCATGGGATTACAGTTATGCAGAAAAAAGGCACACATTTGGTGCTGATTTATTCACTTAAAAGAGGATTACAGAGTTACAGACCAGTCATAAGAACATAAGAACATAAGAAATAGGAGCAGGAGTAGGCCATACAGCCCCTCGAGCCTGCTCCATCATTCAATAAGATCATGACTGATCTGATCTTGGCCTCAATTCCACTTTCCTGCCTGTTCCCCATAAACCTTGACTCTGCTATAGTTCAAGAATCTGTC
The DNA here is from genome assembly GCF_044704955.1 of Pristiophorus japonicus. Taxonomy (NCBI): domain Eukaryota; kingdom Metazoa; phylum Chordata; class Chondrichthyes; family Pristiophoridae; genus Pristiophorus; species Pristiophorus japonicus. The sequence continues at coordinate 382,999,299 of NC_091977.1, read as the reverse complement.
TGTCTCAACCTTGAATATATTCAATGGCTCAGCTTCCACAGCTCCCTGGGGTAGAGAATTCCAAAGATTCACAACCCTCTGAGATAATCAATTCTTCCTCATCTCTTCTTAAATGGGCAACCCCTTATTCTGAAACTATGCCCCCTAGTTCTAGATTCCCCCACAAGGGGAAACATTCTCTCAGCATCTACCCTGTCAAGTCCCCTCAAAATCTTATATGTTTCATTAAGATCACCTCTCATTCTTCTTAACTCCAGTGAGTACAGGCCCAACCTGCTCAACCTTTCCTCATAAGACAACCCCGTCATCCCAGGAATCAACCTAGTGAACCTTCTCTGAACTGCCTCCAATGCAAGTATATCCCTCCTTAAATAAGGAGACCAAAACTGTATGCAGTACTCTAGGTGTGGTCTCACCAACGCCCTGTCCAGTTGTAGCAAGATTTCCCTACTTTTATACTCCATTCCCTTGCAATAAAGGCCAACATTCCATTTGCCTTCCTAATTACTTGCTGTACCTGCATCCTAACCTTTTGTGTTTCATGTACGAGGACACCCAGATCCCTCTGCACCGTAGCATTCTGCAGTCTCTCTCCAATTAAATAATATTTTGCTTTTCTATTCTTCCTACCAAAGCGGATAACCTCACAATTTCCCACATAATACACCATCTGCCAAATTTTTGCCCACTCACTTAATCTATCTATATCCCTTTGCAGATTTGTGTACTCCTCACAACTTGCTTTCCCACCTATCTATGTATGATCAGAAAATTTGGCTATAGTACACTTGGTCCCTTCATTCAAGTCATTAATATAGAATGTAAATAGTTGAGGCCCCAGCACTGATCCCTGTGGCACCCCACTAGTTACAGTTTGCCCACCTGAAAATGACCCATTTATCCCGACTCTGTTTTCTGCTGATTAACCAATCCTTATCCATGCTAATATATTACTCCAACACCGTGAGCTCTTATCTTGTGTAGTAACCTTTAATGTGCCACCTTATCGAATGCCTTTTAGAAATCCAAATACACTACATCTACTGGTTCCCTTTTATCCACCCTGCTCGTTACATCCTCAAAGAACTCTAATACATTTTTCAAACATGATTTCCCTTTCATAAAACCATTTTGACTCTACTTGATTGTATTATGATTTTCTAAATGTCCTGTTATTACTTTCTTAATAATGGATTCCAGCATTTTCCCAATGACAGATGTTAGCCTAACTGACTTACAATTTCCTGCTTTCTGCCTCCCTTGTTTCTTGAATAGGGGCATTAAATTTGTGGTTTTCCAATCCGCTGGGACCTTTCCAGAATCAAGTGAATTTTGGAAGCTTACAATCAATGCATCCACTATCTCTGAAGCCACTTCTTTTAAGACCCTAGGATGCAGGCTATCAGGTCCCATTAGATTGCCGAGGACTTTTTCTCTGTGATAGTGATTGTTTTAAGTTCCTTCCTCCCATTTGCCCCTAATTTTCTACTATTATTGGGATGCTTTTAGTGTCTTCTGCTGTGAAGACAGATACAAAATATTTGTTCAAAGTCTCTGCCATTTCCTTGTCTCCCATTATTAATTCCCCAGTCTCATCCTCTAAGGGACCAACATTTACTTTAGCTATTCTCTTCCTTTTTATATACTTGTCTGCTTTTATATTTCTTGGTAGTTTACTCTTATAATCTATTTTCTCCCTCTATTATTTTTTTAGTCATCCTTTGTTGGTTTCTAAAATTTTCCCAATCTTCTGGCCTATCACTAATCTTCGCAACATGGTATGTCTTTTTTTTCAATTTGATACCATCCTTAACTTGCTCTCATAGAGTTTTTTGGGGCGATGATTAGGTGGAATAGATTTGATCAGGTTTACAGGAAAGTTTGGGGCAAGTGGGAGTGGTGGGGAGGGGGGAGTTGGTTTGAGCTGCAGGCAGATTTCAGATCGGTCGGAAGTGGTGCGGGGGGGTGGGACGAGCAAGGGTTCTGGCCAAGGTGTTACTGGAAAGCAGTATGAAGTGAGTGAGGCTCTAAATCTCTTGTGGGTCTTCTGCTCCAAAGCCAAGTCCCACCTCTTCCCCTCCCGTTCTCAGTCCCATCCCACCACTGGCTCACCAGGAAGATGATTGCAGCACAGATCAATTTATAAAAGCTATGTTCCTGCTTCTCTATAAACCTGTTACCACTGCTGTATTGCTGATGGTTGCTCCTCTATACAATTTTAATTCATTGATTCCTGCTGCTTTATAATTTTTGATTGACAGGCCCGCTGTTCTATCAATTTGTCAATTTACTGATGCCTGTTTATTCATTTGCAGGTGTGCAGTGCTTTATTAATTTATTAATTCACTCATCCTTGTTTCTCCATTAATTTATTAATTCACTGCTGCCGGTTGCTCCATGAATTTATTGATTCAGTAGCGGCCAGAGCTTTATGAATCTATTCATTCACTGCTGTCTTATTAGCTGAATGCTACTATGTTCATTAGTAACTTCGCATTGTTGTGAGAGAGTGACCATCCCTGTGCTTTGGAATATAGGAACACAGGAATTGCTCAATACAAAAAGGCCAACGTCCATCTAATTCTCATTTTACTATTCTGGCAGTCACATGATGCAACAATAATGGAGTTGTTGACTAATCATGACAATCAATCTCTATCAATTAGTCTACAACTGACCCAGACATGAGGCAAGTAAGACCCTTGCATTGGTTTCTGTAGGCTCAGATTTCCCTCTGTAATTACATATTGTAAAACAAAATCAATATCACTTTGTTGTGATTTAAGTTATCCAGTATATTCAATTTATTATTAATTTTCATGTTCTTATAGCTGTACCTTCTGTTGTCCACTATCTTAGGGTCTACTGTCATCCCATACATATCCTGATGTCCCGATGTTCAACACAACATGGCATCAATTATTATAATATGTCATTGTCTTCAGTCCCCACCACAAACTCCATCCCCTCGCCACTGATTCTATCCCTCTTTTCCTGGCAACTTCTGAGGCTGAACCAAATGTTCACACCCTTGGTGTCTTTTTGACCCTGAGATGACCTTCCGACCACATATGCGTTCCATCACCACATCCGCCTATTTCCACTTCTGTAACATTGCCCGACTCCACCCCTTGCCTCAGCTCATCTGCTGCTGAAACCCTCATCTATGCATTTGTTACCTCTAGATTTGACTATTCGAATGCACTCCTGGCTAGCCTCCCATCTTCCACCCTACATAAATTTGAGCCCATCCAAAATTGCTGCTTGTATCCTAACTCGCACCAAATCCTGTTCACCCATCACTCCTGTGCTCCCTGACCTGCATTGGCTTCCAGTTATGCAACACCTTAATTTTAAAATTCTCATCCTTATTTTCAAATCCCTCCATGGCCTCACCCCTCCCTATCTCTGTAACCTCCTCCAGCTTTACAACACTCCAAAATCTCTGCGCTCCCCTAATTCTGGCCTCTTGCGCAACCCCTATTTTAATCACTATGCCATTAGCTGCCATGCCTTCAACTACCTAGATGCTAAACTTTGAAATTCAATTCCTAAGCCTCTCCGTATCTCTACCTGTCTCTCATCCTTTAATATGCTTTAAAACCTACCTCTTTGACCAAGCTTTTGGCCACCTGTTCTAATATGTGGTTTGGTGTCAAGTGTTGTTTGATAATGGTCCTGTGAAGCACCTTGGGACGTTTTAGTACATTAATGAAGCTATATAACTGCGAAGTGTTGTTGATGCAGATTTATGAGAGAGAATTCTTCTGCTATTTGTAGTGAAATCATAAATTTGATCCTTGTGCTTTCATTTATGATTTTATGGAATTCGAACAGAGGAAATAATCCCGATAGTTTTGTTCAGAATTACACTTTACATTTTGTCTGCTAATTTAGCCTAATACAGCATTATACTTCTTTAAAAAAATTCTACCTTCTATATCATAACAAAGATTAATTCTACAATATGTCATCGTATATCTAGACGTAGAGAAGTGTTTCAACACCAATTTTATTAGTATATGGCTCTTGTGCAACATTGGACAAAAAATTAAATAAGATGGAGACATCTGACATTTTTCCCTATAATTCCATATAATTTACTATCAGTTGAGTGTTTTTGTACAGCCTTACTCCACTCTATTTCCCACAATATTGACAGCCCATCTATCACCTTACCAGGATCAGGATGATGTAAAACATCAGCATTAGCGGTAAATTAGTTTATGTTACTTTCTCCAAAAGACTTTTCAATTCTCTCAATTTACAGAGGCGGCCTGCGACTATGATTATCTTACTTTTAGAAAACAGTTTTAGATGAAATTTGGGTCTATCAGTGGAAGGACAACAATGTTCGGAATGGACATTTTATTCGCTTTTTATAATCCGTATCATGCGAGAGGCCAAGGATTATCCTTTCTTCACAATGAAGAATTCCCTACCTAACAACAAGAAAAAATTCCTTTTAATGTAGTAAAACATCCCATGGCACTTCATAGAAGCATTATCAAACAAAATTATACACCGAGCCACATAAACTTGGTCAAGTAGTAAGATTTCAAGGATGAAACAGAGGTAGAGAGGCAGAGAGGCTTAGGCAGCAAATTCCAGAGCTGAGGGAGTCGGCAGCCAATTGAGGAGCGATGATAATTAGAGATGCACAACAGACCAGAATTGGAGGAGCGCAGACATCTCAAATCTAACACCATTTGGGAGCATCATCGTCATAACAACAGTTGAAGAATCAGGCCCACGTTCAGCTTCTCAGGGCAACTCGGATCAGTAATAAATGCAGCCTTGTCGGCATTGCTCACACCCCAAGAACAAATTTTAAAAATGACACGCCTATTCCAATGTAGCCAGCACATCTCGAGCAACGGCATCTACTCCTACCCTGGCAATTATATCATTGGAGTACCTTAAGGTTCCATCCCTGGATCCCTTCTTTTCCTCATTTATATCTGCCCCTCAGTGTCATCATTTGCAGACATGTGGTCAGTTTCTATATACATATGCTGATGAAACTCAGCTCTACCTCTACACCTCCTTTCATGACTCCACGGCAACCTTTGTGTTTTCAGATTGCTTGTCGAACATTAAATCACTGGTGAGCTAGAATTTCCTCCAGTTGAACATTGGAAGACTTAAGCCATTATATTTGGCTCCCATAAGAAATTCTGTACCCTGGCCACTGATTCCATGACTCTTCCCACCTGCATATTTAGCCTGAACCAGATGGTGCACAATTGTCTTTGACAAGAAATTGGGCTTCAAACCCCTTATGAAATCTGTTACCAAGACTGCTTATATCCATTTCCACTGACTGGTTCCACCCTCATCTCACTTCCACTGCCTCTGAAACCATGGGTGCCAATTCAATGTCACTGTTAACAGTGATTCCGCAAGGTTCTCGTGCGAAACACATGCCTTTTTAGGAAAGCCTCGAACCTCAAAAAGCGTAATCTGGTGGGATGGGCAACCTTGAAGGACCAGTAACAGCAACTTAAAGGGGAGGGCAAAAGGATTGGGAGTGCACTGGAGCAGCAATGTCTGGCAGCAGGCAAAAACATTTTAGCACCTATAGCAGCAAGGAGATTAAACATAGAAGCCTTTAAGGGTCAAACCCCACAAGCGACTGCAGATAAAATGGATACCAATCCAGATTTATATATATCAGTAGCATATGCAAGGGGCTTCACGTCTGTTTAAGGTGGCCACTTGGGATGCCTGGAAATCGCCTGATCCAATATGGTGGAAAATGGTATGAGGACCAATTTCTAATCTATATATTGTATTATAGCTTGCATCCTGATCAGAGCAACAATTAAAAAAAAATTAAATCATGTATGAAAAATATTGCATAAAAACATAAGAATTAGGAGCATGTGTAAGGCATACGGCCCCTCGAGTATGTTATGCCATTCAATAAGATCATGGCTGATCTTCGACCACTCTCCCACCCGATCCCCATATCCCTTGATTCCCCTACAGTCCAAAAATCTATCTCAGCCTTGAATATACTCCTTTGGGCTTGGAAATGATAACAATTCACAACCTTATGAGTGAAGAAATTCCTCCTCAGCTCAGTCTTAAATGGCTGACCCCTTATCCTGAGACCATTTGGCCCCTCGAGCCTGCTCCGCCATTTAATAAGATCATGAACTCAGCTCCAGTTCCCGGCCTGCTCCCCATAACCCTTTATACCATTATCACTCAAAAATCTGTCGATCTCCGCCGTAAATATATTCAATGACCCTGCCTCCACAGCTCTCTGGGGCAGAAAATTCCACAGACTTACAACCCTCTGAGAGAAGAAATTTCTCCTCATCTCAATTTTAAATGGGCAGCCCCTTATTCTGAGACTATGCCCCCTAGTTTTATTTCCCCCTATGAGTGGAAATATCCTCTCTGTGTCCACTTTGTTGAGACCACCCATTATCTTATATGTTTCAAAAAGATCACCTCTCATTCTTTTGAACACCAATGAGTACAGGCCAAACCTACTCAACCTATCTTCAGAAGTCAACCCCCTCATCTCCGGAATCAACCTAGTGAACCTTCTCTGAACTGCATCCAATGCAAGTATAATCATTCCTTAAATACTGAGACCAAAACTGAAAGCAGTACTCTAGGTGTGGCCTCACTAATACCCTGTACAGTTGTAGCAGGAATTTTTTGCTTTTATACTCTATCCCCCTTGCAATAAAGACCAACATTCCATTTGCCTTCTTGATTACTTGCTGTACCTGCATACTAACTTTTTGTGTTTCATGCACAAGGACCCCCAGGTCCCTCTGTACTGCAGCACTTTGCAATTTTTCTCCATTTAAATAGTAATTTGCTTTTCTATTTTTTATGCCAAAGTGAATAACCTCACATTTTCCCACATTATACGCCGTCTGCCAAAATTTTGCACACTCATTTAGCCTGTCTATATCCCTTTACAGATTTTTTCTGTCCTCCTCACAATTTGCTTTCCCACCCATCTTTGTATCATCAGCAAACTTGGTTACATTACACACAATCCCTTCATCCAAGTCATTAATATAGATTGTAACTAGTTGAGGTCCCTGCACCGATCCCTGCGATGCCACACTATTTAATGCTTGCTAACCGGAAAAAGATTAATTTATCCCGACTCTCTGTTTTCTGTTAGTTAGCCAATCATCTATCCATGCTAATATATTGCCCCCAACCCCGTGAACTTTTATCTTGTGTGTCATATATGTGGACTTGTATTTACTCTGTACAGCCACCAGAGGGCTCATCCCCTGGAGTCCCGAGGGATCCCATAATCCCTAGGGAGCACAGGTATTTAAGGAGGCCTCACAGGTTGGAGAGGCACTCTGGAGACCTGCAATAAAAGACTAAGGTCACACTTTACTTTGAGCTCACAGTGTTCAGTCTGACTCTTTCTCCATACACTACAACTGGCAACGAGATACAGATAGCAAACCGAAAGATGCAGAGAACAGTGGGCATCCTAGAGAAATTTTTGGAGGGCAATGATTGGGAAGCTTTTGTGGAGCGACTCGACCAATATTTCGTGGCCAAGGAGCTAGATGGGGAAGAGAATGCTGCCAAACAAAGGCCGATCCTCCTCACCATCTGTGGGGCACCAACGTATGGCCTCATGAAGAATCTACTCACTCCAGCGAAACCCACGGAGAAATCGTATGACAATTTGTGCACAATTGTCTGAGAGCATTTGAACCCGAAGGAAAGCATTCTGATGGCGAGATACCGGTTCTACACCTACAAGAGGTCTGAAGGCCAGGAAGTGGTGAGTTATGTCGCCGAGCTAAGACGCCTGGCAGGGCATTGCGAAATTGAAGGACATTTGGAGCACATGCTCAGAGACTTTTTCGTTCTTGGCACTGGCCACGAAACCATACTTTGCAAACTTTTGACTGTAGAGACCTCAACCTTGAGTAAGGCCATAGCGATAGTCCAGGGGTTCATTGCCACCAGTGGCAATACGAAGCAAATTTCTCAGCACACAAGTGCTGCTACGAGCACTGTGAACAAAGTGATGTTGTTTTTGAACCGTAATGTACAGGGCAGGTCACACATAGCTGCAGCTGCATGTCCGCAGATGTCTCAGAGTCCACCATCAAGGGTGATGAATGCAAGGCCATTAAAACCTTGTTGGCACTGAGGGGGTGATCATCGTCTCCATTCATGCCGATTCAAAGGGTACGTTTGCAAGGGCTGTGGAACAATGGGACACCTCCAAGCCTGTTAACCTGCAAACCACCATGTTGTAGAGGACAGATCCACGGTGGATCACGATGAACCAGAACCTCAGATCGAGAACGCAGAGGCACATGGCGTGCACACATTCACCATGAATTGTTCCCCGATAATGCTGAATGTTGAACTAAATGTACTCCCGGTGTCAATGGAGCTGGATATGGGCGCGCGAGCCATTCCATCATGGGCAAAAAGACTTTGAAAGGCTGTGATGCAACAAGGCCTCAAGGTCAGTCTTAATTCCAGTTCACACGAAACTAAGAACTTACACAGAAGAACTGATTCCTGTAATTGGCAGTGCTACCATAAAAGTCTCCTACGATAGAGCGGTGCATAAGCTACCACTCTGAGTGGTACCGTGCGATGGTCCAACGTTGCTCGGCAGGAGCTGGCTGGGAAAGATACACTGGAACTGAGACGACGTCCAAGTGCTATCGCTCGCTGACAACACTTCGTGTGCCCAGATCTTAAACAAATTTCCTTTGCTGTTCGAACCAGGCATCGGGAAATTCTAAGGAGCAAAAGTGCAGATCCACCTAATTCCAGGGGCACGAACCATCTATCACAAGGCGAGAGCAGTACCATACATGATGAGAGAAAGGGTAGAGATCGAGCTAGACCGGCTGCAACAAGAGGGCATCATTTCATCGATCGAGTTCAGCGAGTGGGCCAGTTCTATTGTCCCAGTCCTCAAGGGAGATGGCATCGTCAGAATCTGTGGCAATTACAAATTAACTATCAATCGTTTCTCCCTGCAGGACCAATACCCACTACCAAAGACCGATGACCTCTTTGCTACGCTGGCGGGAGGAAAGACGTTCACAAAGCTGGATCTGACTTCAGCCTACATGACACAGCAACTGGAGGAATCATTGAAGGCCCTCACCTGCATCAACACGCACAAAGGTCATTTTGCAAATAACAGATGCCCGTTTGGAATCCGATCAGCGGCGGCGATATTCCAGAGAAACATGGAAAGTTTACTGAAGTCGGTCCCACACACCGTGGTCTTCCAGGACGACATCTTGGTCACAGGTCGGAACACAGTCGAGCACCTGCAGAACCTGGAGGAGATTCTTAGTCGACTCAACCAGGTGGGGCTCAGGTTAAAATGCTTGATGTGCGTTTTCCTGGCGTCTGAAGTGGAGTTCTTGGGAAGGAGGATTGCGGCGGATGGCATCAGGCCCACTAACATGAAGATGGAGGCAATCGAGAATGCACTGAGGCCACAGAATGTGATGGAGCTGTGGTCGTTTCTGAGACTCTTTAACTACTTTGGTAACCTTTTACTGGGTCTCAGCACACTGCTAGAACCACAACATGTCTTACTACGAAAAGGGGGCGAATGGGTTTGTGGCAAAAGCCAAGAAAATGCCTATGTAAAAGCGAGAAAATTGTTGTGCTCAAACAAATTGCTTGTTTTGTATGATCCATGTAAGCGTTTGGTACTAGCATGTGATGACTCGTCATATGGCATCAGGTGTGTATTACAACAAGCCAATGATTTCGGGAAACTACAACCAGTTGCTTGTACATCCAGGAGTCTGTCGAAGGCTGAGAGAGCCTACAGCATGATTGAAAAAGAAGCGTTAGCGTGTGTCTGTGGGATAAAGAAAATGCATCAATTTCTGTTTGGGCTAAAATTCAAATTGGAGACAGACCATAAGCCACTTATATCCCTGTTTTCCGAGAGTAAAGGGATTAATACCAACACATCGGCCTGCATCCAGAGATGGGCGCTTTCATTGTGCCCATACAACTACACCATTCGCCACAGGCCAGGCACAGAAAACTGCGCCGATGCTCTCAGTAGGCTGCCATTGCCCACCACGGGGGTGGAAATGGCGCAGCCCGCAGATCTAGCCATGGCTATGGAAGCAGCTGAGAGTGAGCAATCACCGTCACTGCCTGGCAGATCAAAACTTGGACAAGCCAGGACCCCTTATTGGGCCCAAGTTTCCACCCTCTGGAAAAATGGCGCATCTCAATAAGGTGCACCGACTTTCTGGAAGAAAAAGGGCACCGAAAACTTACCTTGTGATTCTCCGGTCTTCTCAGGACGTCTTCGTGCTCGGCGCGGCGCAGCGCAAGGGGTTGGGGGCGAAGCCAGGTCCCAACGCTTAAAACAGTGCTGGGACCTCAACACATGCGCGCTAGTGTGTGCGGGCATGTGCAGTAGCTCCACGCCCCCAAGGCTGCGTGGGAGGGGCCCAATCCTAGCCCTGGCCGCATGGGCTCACAGGGCAAAGATCGGGACTTGGACCTCCCTCACATTCAGCTGCCTCCCCCACTCCCTCCCTCCCATTCAGCCTTCTCCCCTCCCTCTCCCTCTTCTCCTCCCCTCTTCTCTCCCCCCTCTTCTTTCCCCTTCTCTCCCCCCCCCTTCGCTCATCGGCAGGGCCCGCCCGGCATCTCGCTGGAGGCGGGCCCCGCCCGAAGTGTCGGCGGCGGCGGCCCGTCCCGGCCCGTTCAGCCTCTCCCTCCCTCCTCTCTCGCTCCCTCCTCTCTCTCCCTCCCTCCTCTCCCTCCCCCTCCCTCCACTCCCTCCCCTCCTCTCACTCCCTCCCTCCGCCCTCCTCCCCCTCTCCCTCCCCTCCTCCCCCATCCTCTCCTCCCCCTCCTTTCCCATCCTGTCCCCTCCCTCTTCTCCCCCCCTCTCCTCCCCCCATCTCTCCCCGCTTCTCCCCTACTTCCCTCTCCTCTCCCCTCCTCTCCACACCCTCTCTCCTCCTCTCCCTCCCTCTCCCCCCATCCCTCCCTCTCCCTCCCCCTCTTCCCCACCCACCTCCCCCTTCTCTCCCCCCACCCCTCGCTGTCAGAAACACAGAGACACTGACAGAGATGGAGAGAGAGAGACACTGACAGAGACTGAGAGAGAGAGACACTGGGGAGTGGGTCCCAGCACGCTGTTGGAGGGCTCCCAGTGCTACAGTCGGTGAGTAGAAATGGTTTTATTTATTGATTGATTTTTTTATGTTTTATTTTTAATTTTTTTTGATTGATTTATTGGTTGATTTATTGATTATTGATTTATTTATCATTTATTATTGATGATGGCTCTTTATTTGCAAAAGTGAAGTGTTTAATGTTGTTAAGCTTCCCTCCACCCCCCCGCAATCTTTCATTCCCTACGCCTGATTTATAAGTGTAGGCAAGGTTTTCTGAGCGTATAAAAATATACACTTACTCCATTCTAAGTTAGTTTGAAATAAGTTTTCGCTGCCTAAACTTGAAAAACAGGCATAAGTGGCTGGACATGTCCCCTTTTGGAAAAAAAATCTGTTCTAAAATAAAACTATTCTAACTGACTGGAACTGGAGCAAACTAAATGCCAAGAATTGCAATTTCTAAGATGCTCCATTCTAAACTAGTTGCTCAAAAAAAATAGAAGCAACTCAGGCCGAAACTTGAGCCCAAAATCTCTCGTGAAAAGCTGTGTGCTTCACGGGAGCTGGTCCAGTGTCCCAGTGTCCCAGTGGAAATGCAGGAAGAGATAAAGCTGTTCTAGCGGCGCAAAGATGAAATGTCTATACAGGCAGACTGCCTTCTGTGGGGCAATCGAGTAGTGGTCCCCAAGAAGGGCAGAGACGCCTTCATCAATGACCTCCACAGTACCCACCCAGGCATCGTAATGATGAAAGCGATAGCCAGATCCCATGTGTGGTGGCCAGGTATCGATGCAAACTTAGAGTCCTGCGTTCACAGATGTAATACATGCTCGCAGTTAAGCAATGTACCCAAGGAGGCGTCGCTAAGTTTATGGTCTTGGCCCTCCAACCTGTGGTCTAGGGTTCACGTCGACTATGCAGGCCCATTCTTGGGTAAAATGTTCCTTGTGGTTGTCGACGTGTACCCCAAGTGGATTGAATGTGAGATAATGTCGGTTAGCACGTCCGCTGCCACTACTGAAAGCCTGCGGGCCATGTTTGCCACTCACGGCTTACCCGATGTCCTGGTGAGCGACAACGGGCCATGTTTTACCAGTGCTGAGTTCAAAGAATTCATGACCCGTAACGGGATCAAACATGTCACATCTTCCCTGTTTAAACCAGCGTCCAATGGTCAGGCAGAGAGAGCAGTGCAAACCATCAAGCAAGGCTTGAAGAGGGTAACTGAAGGCTCACTGCAGACTTGCCTATCCCGAGTCCTGCTTAGCTACCACACGAGACCACACTCACTCACTGGAATCCCACCTGCTGAACTGCTCATGAAAAGAGCACTTAAGACAAGGCTTTCGTTCGTTCTCCCTGATCTACATGAACAGGTAGAGAGCAGGCGACTTCAACAAAGTACATACCATGATAGCACAAATGTGTCACCCGAGATTGAAATTAATGATCCTGTATTTGTATTAAATTATGGACAAGGTCCCAAGTGGCTTCCCGGCACTGTCATGGCCAAAGAGGGGAGCAGGGTGTTTCGGGTCAAACTTTCAAATGGACTCATTCACCAGAAACACTTGGACCAAATCAAACTCAGATTTACGGACCATCCTGAGCAATCCACCTTGGACCATGTATACAGAGAAACTGTTGAAGACTCTGCCTCTAATACAGCTTGATGCACGCTTAGATTTTGATGTACGTGCAAGTGTTTTTTTTAATGCACCCTGCCCAATGCCCCCCCGCCCCGCCCCCCCCCCCCCCCCCCCACGTAATTGTTTCCATTAAATATGCTGTAGGATTTGTTGGGAGTTGATCTGTGCCTTTGAAAATGTCTTCTCTGTGCGGAAATTTTTCTATTAATTGTGGCAATACCTCATTGCCCAATTTTAATTACAAAAATTACTTCCTACCCCTTTCTGTCTCCTTGTTGTTTAATGCCTGGTTTATATGTAGTCTCAATAGCTTTGGGATGCTGGGGATGGAAGAAATTACAGCAGATGGATCAGGCTGATTACTGGTGTATTGGGACCATTAATTGACTTTATTTAAACCATAATATTTCTTTAATATTTCAGATGGGCCAACATTAATAATTTAAAATGGAACTGACAACTGCTTTCTGAAAAGTATTATTTTATCTTTATGGGATATACGGAAGGCAGCCAGGCCAGTTTCTCTCAATGCTGTCGATTGTCTACATTTTAAAGTTAATTACATTAACAGTTCTCATGTTCTTGAGATGTTCACGTATGTGAGCTTGCTGTCAATTTAAGGATACCTAAGCTGTTTTTGGCATCTCAAGTGCTTATCAAATGATGAAAAACCAATCATTTTCCAGAATTCATCAGATCACACTCTATCTACCTTATAGTTGAGATTGATTACATACTGTGTAGGACCCAGATGAGGAGAAACTTCTTCACTCAGAGAATTGTGAACCCGTGGAATTCTCTACCACAGAAAGTTGTTGAGGCCAGTTCGTTAGATATATTCAAAAGGGAGTTAGATGTGACCCTTGCAGCTAAATGGATCAAGGGGTATGGAGAAAATGCAGGAATGGGGTACTGAAGTTGCATGATCAGCCATGATTATATTGAATGGTGGTGCAGGCTCGAAGGGCTGAATGGCCTATTCCTGCACCTATTTTCTATGTTTCTATGTTTAAGGTCAGCGCCACAACAGCCCAGCGAGGGCCCAACCAGTGATTCAACAACACGAGCTTTCACACCGAGATGATCAACCAGGGTCAGATCGACTCACATTGTAAATAGTTACACTATTGACTTTGCGGGGGAGTGTTGTTATATATGTGGACTTGTATTTACTCTGTACAGCCACCAGTGGGCTCATCCCCTGGAGTCCCAAGGTATCCCATAATCCATTGGGAGCACAGGTATTTAAAGAGGCTTCACAGGTTGGAGAGGCACTCTGGAGACCTGCAATAAAAGACTAAGGTCACACTTTAGTTTGAGCTCACAGTGTTCAGTCTGACTCTTTCTCCATGCACAACATTGTGCAGTAACCTTTTATGTGGCACTTTATCGAATGCCTTCTGGAAATCCAAATACACCACATCCAATGGTTCCCTCTTATCCACCCTATTCATTACATCCTCAAAGAACTCCAACAAATTTGTCAAACATGATTTCCATTTCATAAAACCATGCTGACTCTGCTTGACTGAATTATGCTTTTCCAAATGTCTTGCTACTGCTTCCTTATAATGGATTCCAGCATTTTATCAATGAAAGATGTTGGGCTAACTGATCTATAGTTTCCTGCTTTCTGTCTGCCTCCTTTTTTAAATAGGGGCGTTGCATTTGATGTTTTCCAATCCGCTGGGACTACCCCAGAATCCAGGGAATTTTGGTACATTACAACCAATGCATCCACTATCTCTGCAGCCATTCCTTTAATCTCATTATTTTACTGAGTACTACTTCTTTAATGATAATGATTGTTTTTAGTTCCTCCCTCCCTATAGTCCCTTGATTATCCACTATTGGGATGTTTTTAGTATCTTCTACTGTGAAGTCCAATACAAAATATTTGTTCAAAGTCTCTGCTATTTCCCTGTTCCCTATTATTAATTCCCCAGTCTCATCCTCTAAGGGACCAACATTTACTTTACCCATTATTTTCCTTTTTATGTACCTGTAGAAACTCTTACTATCTGTTTTTAAAATATCGTGCTAGTTTATTTTCATTATCTATCCTGCTAGTTACATCCTCAAAAAACTCTAATAGATTTGTCAAACATGATTTCCCTTTTTTAAAACTATGTTGAATCTGCCTAATCATATTATGAGTTTCTAAATGCCCTATTTGCATTTCCTTGATTATGGATTCCAGCATTTTCCCGATGACTGATGTCTCGCAAACTGGCCTGTAGTTTCCGATTTTTGTCTCCCTCCTTTCTTGAATAATAGGGTTACATTTGATACCTTCCAATCCCTGGGACCATAGTAGAATCTATGGAATTGTGGAAGATCACAACCAATGCATCCACTGGCCTCAATTTTGGCCGAGCCCATTTTTCGGCGCACTTACCGGAGTTGCGCCGCTTTTTTCCATTCCGAGGTGCGGCAAAAAATGTTGTTGTTACTTTGGCTGCTGCCCGGCCTCTTCACTGCAGTCACACAGCGTGGCCAGTCAAGTCGGGGTTGGAGCCAGCATTCTGCGCTGAAAATTGTGCCGGGACATCTGCACATGTGCAGTGGAGTCTCCTGGTGATGTCCGCGCATGAGCAGTAGCACTGAAAGTTGGAAATCAGCCATTTTTAAAGAGCTAGCTAGCTTTTTGTGTTTTGGTGCCAGAAGGAGTGGAGTGGTAGGAAATGAACTGCTGAATTCAAGAAGCAATGCTCTGTTTAGTAAAATCAGTGCTGCATGCCAGCAGAAATGCCAGAAGGAGTGCTGTATTTGTAAAAATCACTGCTGCATGCAAAATAAGGACTGTGTGTTTGGAAAAATCACTGTGTGTCGAAGAGCATTGGAAAAGTGCTGTGAGTGTCTCAGAGCAGCTGCAGCAATGCAGCAACGTGGACCAAGAACAAAGAATTTCTTGCATGACGAAGTGGAGACACTAGTTAATGTCATTGAGACCAGATGGCAGGAACTGGATACCAGCAGAGGTCACACAAAAGTGCCACCCTAGGAAATGAAGAAACGGTGGAACCAAGTTGCAGAAGATTTCTGCGCATTGGTGAACACCAAGAGATCTGGAAGTCAGTATAAAAAGAAATGGCAGGGCCTTGGTCAAGTAGTTAGTGTAAGTAATATTTTCATTTATTCAATGCAATTGCAATTGTAAATGTGACTTGCTGTATATGTCCCACCCAGCAGCAAGACACTCTCTCTAAAAAGTTGCATTTTCATCTTTGCAGAATAAATTGTCCCAAAACAAAAGGGAAAGAACTCAAACAGGAGGAGGCCCGCCAAATCTACAAGCATTGATACCCTTGGAAGTGAGGGTCGCTGCTTTGATGGGTCCTACCTGGAGAAAAACAATCAGTATGGCACAAACTAGACCCACACTCGAGGGAGAGGGTAAGTCCTGAAAATTCATTGTGGCCCTTCAAATCAACCTGCTGCCTGGCCTGCAATGTGTGATCCTACTCATGCCACCCATCCTGCCCCCTCCTCTGCTGCTAACCATTTGACTGTTCTGTTATAGTTGCAGAACCTGATTCCAATCCTGAATCCAGAAGTAGATTCAGACGCGGACGCGACGAGCCTGAGCACAAGAACATCTTCGAAGCCAACCTTCCAGGCCAAAATGGGGGTGAGGGGGAGTTGGGTCAGCTGGATGCAGCTACTACCACTTATTTACTGAATTTGGAGAATGTGCCATTATCAGAGGTATAAGCCCCTTCTATGACTAGTGATTTGAGTTCTGGTGGTACATTCCTTGGTTTCCGCCTTTCCATGACTAATGGTTTGAGTTCTGGTGGGACATTCCTTGGTTTCTCAGCGTCCGTGGTTGCGGGTCCCAGTAGTGGGATGCAGCAAGTAACACCCAGGGTCCCACCGTCTGAACCAGCGCCTCCCACTGGGATGCCGCGAGACAGACCCAGGGTGAGGGGAATGAAAATCAACCACGCTCCCCTGAGATGCAGGATCCAACAGATGTGGTTCAGATAATGGCATTGAGTGCGGAGAGCATTGACCTTACCAGATCACTCCTGGACACCATCAGTGGGGTGAGTGATGAGGTAGCGGGACTGTCAGGAGAAGTAACAGCAATGGGAAATGGGAACAATGTCCGGGAACATCAGTAAGGGAATAGTGTCCATGAGGGAGGGAATGTCAGAGGTAGTGCAAAGCACGGCAGTGACCATGAGGGAGGGAATGTCAGAGGTAGTGGAAAGGATGAGAGTGGCCATGAGGGAGGGAATGTCAGAGGTAGTGCAAAGCACGGCAGTGACCATGAGGGAGGGAATGTCAGAGGTAGTGGAAAGGATGACAGTGGCCATGAGGGAGGGAATGTCAGAGGTAGTGGAAAGCACGGCAGTGACCATGAGGGAGGGAATGTCAGAGATAGTGGAAAGGACGACATTGGCAATGACACAGGACATCAGGGAGGGAATGTTTCAGTCCGCTGAGACACTTTCAGGGTGCATGAGGGATGGCATGTGTGAGTTAGCTGCTGCAATAAGGGAACACACCCAGATCCCGGGCCCATTGACAGAATCAACTGCCACTCCCACTGCAATCCCCACACCAGCCTTTGAAGAGACCCAAGCCGGGCCCTCCACATTAACACCTGACACCACCCCCCTCCCCCCCGCACTACCACCACCCATGGAGAAGTGCACATTCAACGAGATGTTAGAAGGAATAAGTTTGGTACCAAGCCCAAAATCACTGCGCCACCGCCTGTGGTCAGGGGTGATGGAGAGTCCAAGACCAAGCACAGCGGGCGGTGTTAGACTAAGGGGGATGAGAGATGGGTGCAGCCTTTCTTTGCTGCTGCTGTTGTTGTTGATGTTACTGTTGTAACTGTTCTCACATTGAAAGTATTTTGTAAGTTATGTAAATTTACAACTTTATGTGATCTTAAAGTTTTTAAGTGATCTTAAAGAGTCATATTAATGTAAAGGCTGATACAAGAATAATTTTATTACACTAAAGTTAAGTACATTGTAAACTTTTGAATAACATATATTTTACATTAAAACTAAATCATGTTCCATTAACACAACACAACAGTACGGAGCTGCTCCAAAAAATAAAAATTTCCATGCAAAATAGTTGTCGCTGAGCCAGTGGTGCAAGGCTCGAGCAATTGGTAAAGGAGCACGATGGCCCGCCCTCCTCCGACGTCGTGCTCCGGCCTCGAGCACTTGCATGGTTTCCTCATCCTCGTCATCATCCTCCTGCACCAACTCCTCCTGCTCGTCACCTGCATCATCAGCCATTCTCACCACAGGTGGGTCTTCTTCCACTACCAGCTCCTGCTGCCTCATGATGGCTAAGTTATGCAGCATACAGCACACAACAGTGAACTCACCGACAATCTCAGGGGAGTATTGCAAGTAGCCTCCTGAATGGTCCACGCATCGGAAACATTGTTTCAAGATGCCAATGGTCCTCTCTATGATGCTGCACGTCATAATGTGCGACATGTATTGATGGTCAGCTTCCGTCTGGGTTATGCATAGGGGCGTCATGAGCCGGGTGGTGAGGCCATACCCTTTGTCTCTCAGTAGCCTGCTCTGCGCTTCTGGCTGCTGCTCAAACATGTCAGATATAATGCTGTCACATAGGATGAACGCATCATGGGTGCTGCCAGGGTATCTTGCGTCGACTGACATGATGCAATGCATGTTGTCACACTAATGGAGTGGAAGACTTTTCTATTCCTGAACATCTTGGAATCCTCCAAACAATGCAGCCCTGTACCTTAGGGAAGCCAGCAATTCTTGAGAACCCCACTAATATGTCCTTACTATACAGTATAAATGCACACGAGGCCCATACTTGAGAGAAGGTCACTCTGTGACCAGTAACCTTTATTAGCAAGCACTGAAGTGATGAAGGTGGAGCTTCCCCTTTTATACCTGAAAGTCCAGGTTAGGTGTGTTTCCCACAAGTTCACCACCTAGTGGTCAATGTTCTCACGGTGTACAACTTAGGTCAGTTTATACATGGGTTACAATGACAGTTAAATACATGGCATCACCTCCCCCCCAAAGTCTTATTGGGATCAAAGGTTAAGTCTCTCTGGTGGTTTACGCTCCCTTGTGAAGCGCCTGAGTTGGGGCTCCGGTTGTTGGGCACTGGCCTGAGTGTCTGCTGTTTGCGGTGCCTCAGGCCAGTCCGGACTGCCGACAGTGACTGGGCTCTCCTCCACTTGGTTCCATGTTCGGTCACCTGTGGAGGAGTGAACTCTACATCGTGTTCTTCATCTGCGTCTTCTATAAGGTTGCTGAACCTCGTTTTTGTATGATCCACGTGTTTGCGGCAGATTTGTATATTGGTAAGTACAACTACCAGAATCCTATTCCCCACTTTGGCAATCACAGTGCCTGTGAGCCATTTAGGCCCTGCAGCGTAGTTGAGGACAAAGACAGGGTCATTGACATCAATACATCGCGCCCTCGCATTCCCGCCATGGTAGTCACATTGTGACTGGCGTCTGCTCTCAACAATTTCTTTCATGGTGGGGTGCATAAGGGATAACCTAGTTTTGAGCATCCTTTTCATTAGCAGCTCTGCAGGTGGGACCCCTGTGAGTGAGTGTGGTCGGAATCTATTGGCCAACAGGAGGTGTGACAAGCGGCTTTGTAGGGAACGCCCTTGGATTCTGAGCATCACCTGTTTGATTATCTGCACTGCTCGTTCCGCCTGGCCGTTTGAGGCTGGCTTGAACGGTGCCATTCAGACATGGTTGATACCATTTCTTGCCATGAAGTCCTGGAATTCAGTGCTTGTAAAGCACAGGCCATTGTCGCTGACCAAGACATCCGGTAGACCATGGGCGGCGAACATTGCCCGTAGACTTTTTACCGTGGCAGAGGATGTGCTTGAACTGAGAATGTCACACTCTATCCATTTGGAGTAGGCGTCTACTACAACCAAAAACATTTTTCGAATGAAAGGACCTGCGTAGTGCACATGGATGCGTGACCATGGCTTGGCAGGCCAGGACCAGGGGCTAAGGGGAGCTTCCCTGGGCGCATTGCCCAGCTGGGCACACGTGTTGCACCTGCGAACACAAAGTTCCAGGTCTGCATCTATCCGTGGCCACCAAACATGTGACCTGGCAATTGCCTTCATCATGACAATGCCCGGGTGCTCATTGTGGAGTTCTCTGATGAACATCTCTCTGCACATCTGGGGCATGACTACTCGGTTTCCCCATAGTAGGCAATCGGTCTGAATCGAGAGTTCATCCTTGCGTCTGTGAAATATTGAATTCCTCAGGGCATGCACCGTACGTGGCTGCCCAGTCCCCATTCAGGTCACATTTCTTGACTAAAGACAGTAGCGGGTCTCTATTTGTCCAGACTTTAATCTGATGGGCTGTCACGGGTGAGCCTTCGCTTTCGAAAGCTTCAACAGCCATGACCATCTCAGCAGCATGCTCGGTTGCCCCTCGATGGTGACGAGTGGTATCCTGCTGAGTGCATTGGCGCAGTTTTCAGTGCCCGGTCTGTGCCGAATTGTATAGTCATAGGTGGCTAACATGAGTGCCCACCTCTGTAAGCGGGCCGATGCATTTGCAGTTATGGCCTTGTTGTCGGTCAAAAGGGACGGTAGGGGTTTGTGATCTGTCTCCAGCTCAAATTTCCTGGCAAGCAGGTACTGGTGCATTTTTTTTACAGCCTATACACATGCAAGCGCTTCCTTTTCTACCATCCCGTAGCCCCGTTCTGCCTGGGACAGACTTCTGGAGGCATAAGCTACCGGCTGTAACTGACCCTTGGCAGTAACATGTTGCAACACACACCCGACCCCATAGGACGACGCGTCGCACGTTAAAACAAGTTTCTTACATGCGTAATATAGCGTTAACAGATTGTTGGAGCATAACAAATTTCATGTTCTATCAAAAGCCCTTTCCTGGCTGTCCCCCCAGACCCATTCACGACCCTGGCATAGGAGCACATGTAGCGCCTCTAACAGCGTGCTCAATTTGGGGAGAAAGTTAGCAAAATAGTTCAGGATCCCCAGGAACGAACGCAGCTCCGTCGTGTTACCAGGTCTGGGTGCTCTCTGGATCACTTCCATTTTGGACGCAGTAGGTCTGATCCCGTCTGCTGCTACCCTCACCCCCAGGAATTCTACCTCTGGAGCTAGGAAGACTCACTTCGCCTTTTTCAGTCGCAGACCTACCCGGTCCTGTCTGCGTAGCACCTCCTCCAGGTTGCGGAGGTGTTCTTCAGTATCGCAACCTGTGATGAGGATGTCGTCTTGAAAAATCACTGTCCTTGGAATCGACTTGAGGAGGCTTTCTATATTTCATCGCAAAGAGGTCCTCCGCTCTCGGTCGCGGGTATTGGTCTTGGAGTGACACCCGATTGATGGTGGCCTTGTAATCACCACATATCCTGACCGACCCATCCGCCTTATGCACCGGCACAATCGGGTTCACCCAGCCACTGAATTCGACTGCCGAGATGATGTCTTCCCTCAGCAGGCGGTCCAATTCGCCTTCTATCTTTTCCCGCATCACGTACGGCACCGCTCTGGCCTTGTGGTGTACTGGCCTGGCATCCGGGTTTATGTGAATCACTACCTTGGTCCCCATGAAAGAGCCAATGCCGGGTTGAAACAGTGAGTCAAATTTGTCCAGGACCTGTGAGCATGATATTCGCTCCACAGAAGAAATTGCATTGACATCGCCCCATTTCCAGTTCATGACAGCAAGCCAACTCCTCCCCAGCAGTGCAGGACCGTCCCCCAGGACAATCCAGAGTGGCAACCTGCTCTCCGAATCTTTGTGGGTCACGACTACCGTGGCGCTGCCTAGCACTGGTATAATTTCCTTTGTATATGTCCGTAGCTGTGCGTCAATTGGCAATAATTTTGGCCTCCTGGCCTTGGACGCCCAGACCTTGTTGAACTGTTTGATACTCATCAGGGACTGGCTGGACTCTGTGTCTAGCTCCATTGATACTGGGATGCCATTGAGGAGCACTTTCATCATTATCGGTGGCGTCCTGGTGTATGAACTGTGTATGTGCTCCACATGAACTCGCTGAACTTCAGCTTCCAGCAATTTCCCCCAATGTCCATTTGGCCTCGTAGGGCTTACATCATCCCCGTCCTCCTCGTACATCAACCTGGCTGCAGGCTTCCTGCAGATATGCGCCAAGTGACCGCTGACATTGCAGTTTCTGCAGGTATATTGCTGATACTTGCAAACTCTGGCTGTGTGTTTGCCTCCACACCTCCAACATGAGCCATTGTTGGAAACAAAAGGTCCATTACCAGTCGACCGTCTCTGACTGTCTCTGTAACTGTCCTTAAGCGCACCATTAACAGGTGTTGATGGCCCCATTACTGGCCGCATTGTCCCTTGCGATGGCATGAATCGCCGTTCAGCTAGCCATTGTCTCTGTTGAATTCCCCCTTTGGGTTCGACTACATGCTGGGGCATGTCCGATTGCCCTTGTCTGCCTGGAGAACTGTGTGCCATGTTAACAATGTTGACTCTCTGTCCATTTGCTGCATTTAAACCAAGATTTTTGTCAATCATCATTCTGATCTCTTCCTCCCCTGAGATAAATGTCTGGGCCATCAAAGCCGCCATTTCCAGGGTCAAGTCTTTGTCTCAATCAGTTTCCTGAAAACCCCAGCGTGCCCGATGCCCTCAATAAAAAAGTCTCGCAGCATCTCCGCTCTGCATGCATCTGGGAACTTACATAGGCTCACCAGTCGCCGGAGGTCTGTCACGAAGTCTGGAACACTTTGCCCTTCTCGCCGCTGGTGCGTGTAAAACCGATGTCTCGCCATGTGCATGCTGCTCGCCGGTTTAAAGTGTTCCCCGATCAAGTTACTGAGCTGTTCAAAAGTCTTGTCCGACGGTTTCTCTGGCGCTAGAAGGTCCTTCATCAGGGAGTACGTCCTGGATCCACAAACCGTCAGGAGATGAGCCCTGCGTTTGTCGGCCGAATCCTGCCCCAGCCATTCCTTAGCTGTAGTCTCTCAATAAAATCGTCCCAATCATCACCAACACAGTACCTCTCTTCTGTGCTGCTAGTGGCCATGCTCGCGTAGTTTTAATCCCAGTTTCTCGTCGCCAATAATATGTCCTTATTATACAGTATAAATGCACACGAGGCCCATACTTGAAAGAAGGTCACTCTGTGATCAGTAACCTTTATTAGACAGCACTGAAATGAGGAAGGTGGGTGGAGCTTCCCCTTTTATAACTGAAAGTCCAGGTTAGGAGCATCAATGTTCTCACGGTATACAACTTAGGTCAGTTTCTACATGGGTTACAATGACACCCATAGCCCTGTCAAGAATTGCTTGGGCGGTCATTGAGAACTTGATGAAGACTCCAGGATGATATGTTGCCTCCCTGGTGCAAAGGTCAAGGATGTCTTGATGCGGCTGAAGGACATTTTGGAGGGGGAGGGTGAACAGCCAGTTGTCGTAGTGCATATAGGTACCAACGATATAGCTAAAAAATGGGATGAGGTTCTGCAAGTTGAATTTAGGGAGCTAGGAGTTAAATTAAAAAGTAGGACCTCAAAGGTAATAATCTCAGGATTGCTACCAGTGCCACGTGCTAGTCAGAGTAAGAATTGCAGGACAGCTAAGAAGAATATGTGGCTTGAGAAGTGGTGCAGAAGGGAGGTATTCAAATTCCTGGGACAGCTGGGGGAGGTGGGACCACTAGAAACCGGACGGTCTGCACCTGGGCAGGACCAGAACCAATGTCCTCAGGGCAGTGTTTGCTAGTGCTGTTGGGGAGGGGGAAACTAACATGGCAGGGGGATGGGAACCTATGCAGGGAGACAGAGGAAAGTAGAATGGGGGCAGAAGCAAAAGATAGAAAGAAGAAAAGTAAAAATGGAGGGAAGAGAAACCCAAGGCAAAAATTAAAAAGGGCCACATTACAGCAAAATTCTAAAGGGGCAAAATGTGTTAAAAAGACAAGCCTGAAGGCTCTGTGCCTCAATGCAAGGAGTATTCGTAATAAAGTGGACAAATTAACTGTGCAGGCAGCAATTAACGAATATGATCTAATTGGCATCATGGAGTCATGGCTCCAGGATGACCAAGGCTGGGAATTCAACATCCAGGGGTATTCAACATTCAGGAAGGATAATCAGAAAGGAAAAGGAGGTGGAGTAACATTGCGGGTTAAAGAAGAAATTAACGCAATAGTAAGGAATGACATTAGCTTGGATGATGTGGAATCTGTATGGGTGGAGCTGCGGAATATCAAAGGACAGAAAATGCAAGTGGGAGTTGTGTACAGGCCACCATACAGTAGTATTGAGTTTGGGGACAGAATCAAACAAGAAATTAAGGATGCGTGCAATAAAAATACAGCAGTTATCATGGGCGATTTTAATCTACATATAGATTGGGCGAGCCAAACTGGTAGCAATGCGGTGGAGCAGGATTTCCAGGAATGTATTAGGGATGGTTTTCTGGACCAATATGTTGAGGAACCAACTGGAGGGCTGGCCATCCTAGACTGGGTGATGTTTAATGAGAAAGAACTAATTAGCAATCTTGTTGTATGAGGCCCCTTGAGGAAGAATGACCATAATATGGTAGAATGCTTTATTAAGATGGAGAGCGACACAGTTAATTCAGAGACTAGGGTCCTGAACTTAAGGAAAGGTAACTTCGATGGTACAGGGGCAGGGGGGTGTGACTACAGTTGTGTAGGGCCTTGGTGAGGCCACACCTGGAGTATTGTGTACAGTTTTGGTCTCCTAACTTGAGAAAGGACGTTCTTGCTATTGAGGGAGTGCAGCGAAGGTTCACCAGACTGATTCCCGGGATGGCGGGACTGACATATCAAGAAAGACTGGATCAACTGGGCCTGTATTCACTGAAGTTCAGAAGGATGAGAGGGGATCTCATAGAAACATAACATTCTGACGGGACTGGACAGGTTAGATGCAGGAAGAAGGTTCCCGATGTTGGAGAAGTCCAGAACCAGGGTACACAGTCTATGGATAAGAGGTAAGTCATTTAGGACTGAGATGAGGAGAAACCGCTTCACTCAGAGAGTTGTTCACCTGTGGAATTCTCTACCGCAGTGAGTTGTTGATGCCAATTCATTGGATATATTCAAGTGGGAGTTAGATATCACCCTTACAGCTAAAGGGATCAAGGGGTATGGAGAGAAAGCAGGAAAGGGTTATTGAGGTGAATGATCAGCCATGATCTTATTGCATGGGGGTGCAGGCTTGAAGGGCTGAATAGACTCTTCGTGCACCTATTTTCTATGTTTCTATGTTTCGATGTTTCCTCTGCGCATACAGTGCAGCCATCACCTGGTGAATGGAGACATGTATTGTATGTTGAGAGATGGCGCACATGTCTCCAGTTATAGCTTGAAACGATCCGGAGGCATAGAATGGAAGTGCAGCTGTAACCTTCACGTCAACTGACAAAGCAGTCCACCTGCCGCTTCTCGGCTGTAGGTCTGGTCTCAGCAACTCACTGATCTCACGGACATCTTTCCTGTGGAAACGCGGCCTTCTGACACATTCTTCATCACTCAGGTGCAAGTACGAATACCTGCCGCGATATTCCCGAGGTGGGTAAGGCCTCCTGCCCAGAAGCCTACGGGCTCTGATGTTCCTAATGTGATGAGCTCTAATCAATTGTCTCCTACGTATCACAATGTAGCAGAACCCTTGCAAAAGGTATGGCATTGTCAGTATTGTCCCCATACTTAAAGTTAAACTTTCAAAGAAGGTCGAAACGGCAGGAAAGCAGGTTACACAAGTTTGCAGTTCTCTCTCTCTCCCTCAAGATCTGTATAGATGGACCACAGCCAAAGGTCTTTTATCCTCTCCTGTTCCCCTCTCCTCCCTTGAGTCTTCTGACCTCTCTCGCCCTCCTCCTCCCCACCTTGAGTCTTTGTGACCTCTCTCTCCTCTCTTCTCCCCACTTTGTGATTTCTCTCCATCCCCCACCCCCAGCCTCTCCGTTGAATTGCAGCCTCTCCCTCTCTGTCCCCCGATGCTTGCCAGCTCCCTTCCTCCCTCCCTCTCCGCACCCCGCCCCCCCCCCCCACCCCCCAGCCTCTCCATTGATTCACTTGCTGCAGCCGCTCTGTGGGCCTTGATGCCGGCCAATTCAATCGCTCCTCGCCCCCAGCCTTTCCGTTTTCTTGCTGCAGCCTCTCCGTTGATTTGCTTGCTCCATCCACTTTGTGGGCCCCGATGCCGGCTAGTTCCATCGCTCCCGCCCCTAGCTGAGGTCGAATGGCCTCCCGATGCGTTGTCCCGTCCCTAGCCCTGGCCGAGTGGCCTCCCGCACCAGCCCGCTGATTTCCCGGGCTGAGTTTGAAGATGAAGGTAGGACTTACTTCAATTTTTTATTTCTTATTGAATTCTTAGAACTTTTTGTTTGCAAGGTTTGGTGGTTTGTAAGACTTGGTGGTTTAGGTGCAGGTCCTCTCTGCTTCCCTTCCCGCCCCTGTCCCAGGCCGAATGGCCTCCGATGTACCTACCTGCGCTGATTTCTTTAACTCTCCGCATAGTTTTCTAAATAAAAGTGGAGTAACTATTAGCTGGCCAAAGTTGCCTAAATGGGCAGAACTAGTGTAGGTGGCTGGTAATGTCCCCTTTTGAGTAAAAAAAACCTAACCTAAAAAAATTGTAATTAACTCAGTTACACTGGTGCAAATTGATTGGGGAAAATGGGGATTTTTAAGTTGGGCCAGAAAAACCAAGTTACTCAAAAAGAAACGGAACAACTGGCCAAAATTGAGCCCACTATATTTACACCCACCTCTTTGAGAACCCTAGGATGTAAGCCATCAGGTCCAGGTGATTTATCGGCTTTTAGCACCATTAGTTTCTCAAGTACTTCTTTTCTACTGATATTAATTACTTTAAGTTCTTCACTCTCATTAACTCCTTGGTTCCTCACTATTTTTGGTATGCTTTTTGCTTCTTCTACTGTGAAGACAGATACTAAATATTTGCTTAAAATCTCTGCCATTTCCTTGTTCCCCAGTATAATTTCTCCTATCTTAGCCTCTAAAGGACCAAAGCTTACTTTTGTTATTCTTAGTTTTTACGTACTTGTAGAAGCTCTTACAATCTGTTTTTATATTTCTTACGAAATTTAGTTTCATTCTATTTTTCCCTTTTTATCAAATTTTTGGTCATTCTTTGCTGGTTACTAAAGCTCTCCCAAACCTTAGGCTTACTACTATTCTTTGCAACATTATAAGCTTCTTTTAATCTAATACTCCTTAACTTCTTTTCCCGTGGAGGTTTTATTTCTCAACGGAATGTATATTCATTAAGAATTTTGGAATGTTTCTTTAAATGTTTGCCACTGCTTATCTACTATCATACCTTTTAATCTAATTTTCCAATCCACCTCGGCCAACTTGCCCCTCATACCTATGTAATTGGCTTTATGTAACTTTAATGTTTCTTTATTATCAAAATAAGTAATTACCTCTGGAACCTGGGTTCAAATGCAGTAAAGTCTATTGGGATAAAAACTTCTAGCTTTAATATGTATTGAGAAGAAGGGGGCTACTTCTGCCCTGTGCACGTTGAAAAACAGGGTGGCAGGCCAACAAAACACTATTTTAAAAACTGATTATCTTGATTTTCGAGAGGGTCACAAAATGGGCAGCCACTTTATTAAAATATTTAAATCAGAGTCCTACACCACCTGTAGGACCCTGTTGCAAATTTCAGATTCAGATAACTACATGCAAGGCATGATCCACGCTTGGTCTGCCCATTGGTACTGAACCTAAAGTGACCGACAAGATTCTTTAAAGGGAACACTGGAGGGCACTCAGGAATCATTGCAGGTAAGTTTTCAAAATGACTTTTGTGTGTTCAGAAGGTGCATTAATGGCCCCACAAAAATCTTCTGGCCCACTGCCAGTTCTTTCATGCCCCCCTGCCCCCCCCTTTGAGATTTCCTTCTCTTTAAGTGAATACCTCCAGCTCAGCACTGGTTTCCTGTCCCGTTCTCCCCCCCCACCTCCCCCACCCCACCACCCAGCGCCCAAATCAATGAGCTGCACGTTAATACTCATTAGGTATCATCAAGCTGCCAATCAATTTCAAATGCAGCCCCACTATGAAAACGGTCCAGGCCTCTCACTGCTGCTATTGGGCAGGTGGTACAATCGATCCACTCATCACCCGGCCATTGTGCACTACAAATGAAAGTCGACTCCGAAGGGTTCACATCCAAAATGTTTGCTTGTCTTTATTTTAACAAATGTTTATACAGCATTTTCAAATTTAACTTCTGTATAAAATGATATCGTGCAGTTGTAAAGGTAAATTCACTGATTCCATGCTCTCAGTGTGGAGGTACACTCATCGAGAGCACAGGTCACAGATGGGGCCACAGCCTTGTCTCATCAAACCTCTGACCCACACTGTCTTGGAGCACACACTCTGCTGCAGATACAGGCGAATTAACACTTTAACCTAATTTCTGGTGAGTGCGGAATCAAAAGACAAAATTGTTTACAATTCAACAAAAATTGGAATTAAACGGGTAACATTCTGAGGTCAGTAGGGCAGCTGGTGAGAAAATTCACGCTTTAGATGGGAGAGGGGGCGTTCTCTTCTGAATTGAAAGTATGCTGTTGGAGAAAATTTGGAGACCTTTATTTTGCTTTGGCTTGTGCTATGCCTGACCCTAGAGTGTTTGGTGCTGACATTGTGCACTAAATAGAAGAATTACACAGAACTGACATTAGTCACCTTAATGAGCATAAAATTCACCAAAACTAAGAAGTCTGCCTTCTTGTTAGACCAGATTGAAAGAAAGAAATCGCAGTTTTGTATTGTAGAGCAGATGCCAACACAATATATTGAAATGTTGGGCAATCTAACCACTTCATCAATAGTTGTTACAAGGCTTGCGGGTAGTAATGTTTAAGCTGAGATAGGACTGACATGAAGGATTGCCAAGACTATTTGACAATAAGAATGACTGCTCAAAGGAACTTGTAATCACACACAAAATACACATCAACATAATTCTTGAGGCAGAATCTATCATGCTGAATAATTTGCTGCCTCCACAAGTTGTGCTGCAATTTATATGGAGCAGAAAATGTCACCTCAGCACGGAGTCAGTGATCACTAGCTACAGATAAACATCATCAGATTACACAAGTTAACCACAAAGATGTGGAGACCAGTTTTCTCAGAGCTTTTTTGGAATGCTGCTTTGCTCAACTGACTCTACCGGATATATTTGACAAAAATTGAAAATGTAATTTTAGTTATAGAGCACCAATGAATTTGAAAGTAGGCATTGCTTTTTTTAATCAGCAGTTAAAGCCAAAGACCACCCTAAGTGGAGGAAGAGCATCCGGGAGGGTGCTGAGCACCTCGAGTCTCGTCGCTGAGAGCATGCAGAAACAGGCACGGGCAACGGAAGGAGCGTGTGGCAAACCAGACTGCCCACCCACCCTTTCCTCCAACGACTGTCTGTCCCATCTGTGACAGAGACTGTAATTCCCGAATTGGACTGCTTAGTCACCTGAGAACTCACATTTTGAGTGGAAGAAAGTCTTCCTCAATTTTGAGGGACTGCCTATGATGATGATGATAATGTAATTAATTGTATCAGTGCAGGAAGTGATTTTACTTTTACTGTAGAAATGTCAAATATGTAATATAAAGTATTATTCTACTCTGGATTGTGCAAAGTTTAGATATAGCTAAAATGAATATCAAAAAAAGTTAAACAATTACAAATTACAACTGGGGAAATAAATTTTCCTTTCGACTTGATCTACTCTACCTAATCACAAATAAAATAGGTAGTGTAATTTAATGGTTATGTTACTGGACTTGTCAAGCCAGAGACCTGCACTAATATTCCACAAAACGGGAGTTCAAATCCCAGTTTGAGAATTTGAATTTAGTTTCAAAAATATTCTGGAGTAAGAAGTAGCCATGAAGCTTTCTGATTGGTTCACTAATGTCCTTTATGGAAAGGAAACCTGCTATCCTTACTCAATCTAGCCTAGATATGACTCCAGTCCCAAATTTACATGGTTGACTCTTAACTTCCCTCTGAAAAGGCTTAGTAAGCCACTCAGCCATAACAAAGCATTATGGGAGTACCTTCAGCACACAAAGTGCAGCGGTTCAAGATGGATGCCCTCTAGCACCTTCTCAGGGCAACAGGGAATGGACAATAAACATCAGTCTTGCTGGTGGCACTCACATCCTGAGAATGAATTAAAAACATTAAATTGACTAGGAGTATTTTGCCATTAAACCTTAATATTCATCTTGATAATTATTATGTTCACTATCTTAAATGTTACTAATTGTATTTTTAACCCATAATTAAAAGGTTATCTATTATATCACTATAATATATAATTCCATCTAATGGACTACTGTTCCATCTATTGGACTATGTTTCTGTGTTAAGAGCCATCTTGTAGTCTGTGTGTTTGTGATGTCATAGAGAATATACTACATTTGGTGACAAGGATGGGATTCCTGAATACCCTCAATGAAATTTTTGTTGTTGGATGATTCCAGCCAAACAAGAGAGACTAGAGAGGTCCTTTGTGTTGCAGAACAGCTAAAAATCCAAGGTAAATTACAAGCACACCTGGCTGAACTGAAGAGTCAAAATGGCTACACCTATGGGAATAATAGGGTGCTTGGGTGCGTTTCAACGCGACCGAGAGGCCTTCAGAGCGTATGTGGAGCAGCTAGAAATGCTTTTCGCCGCGAATACTTTCATCGAAGTCGCCGATGATGAAACCAGTAATTGGGTGGTTTTAAAAAGAAAATGGGCTATTTTCCTGACTGAAGCAGGCCCCGAGGTGTATGAAACCTTGAAAAATGTGCTTGTCCCATCAAAGGACACATCACTTACGGCGATTCTAAGCAAGCTAGAACAGTATTACAGTTCTGAACCCCTAGAAATCGCTGAAAATTATTGTTTTGGAATATGAAATCAATTACCTGATGAGATTATCAGTGAGCACATTGTAGTATTAAAAAGGCTATCCATTTACTGTCATTTTGGAAACTTTCAGGACCGAGCATTGTGTGACCACTTTGTTTGTGCGATGAAAACTGAAACAATCAGAAGAAAGTTGTTGACAACTCCTAACTTGACTTTTGATTTAGCTTGTCAGACAGCTATGTCAATGGATATGGCTGATCAATATTCCTGAGGTGCGAAGAATAGTGTAGATCCAGGGTACTGGGAGAGATATAAAAAACAGTAAAGGAAGACAAGAAGTCAAAAGCTGCTAAAAGGGAATATGAAAATAAACTTGCAAGGGATATGAAATTAACACAATAGGGTTAACAATTATATTAGAAAAAAGTAATGTTGGCTCTTTAAAAACAGATGTGGGTAATATTGCAACTGAAAATAAAGGAAATGGCAGACTTGTTGAATAATTACTTTGTGCCAGTCTTCACAGTAGAGGAGGCGGGCAATATACCTAATATTCCATGGAAACTAATAATGAATCAAGGACTGGAACTCACTAAAGTTAACATAAGCAAGAAAACAGTATTAGGAAAAAAATAATGGCACTAAAGATGGAGATCGCCAGAACCCGATTGTTTCCACTCCAGGGTTTTAAAGGAAGTGGGTGAGGAATTTGCAGATGTTTAAGCCATAATCTTCCAAAACTTTCTCAATTCAGTGCATGCCTAAACCCAGAACTTGCACGTCCCCTAAGGCTATCCATTTACTGTCATTTTGGAAGCTTTCAGGACCGAGCATTGCGTGACCACTTTGTTTGTGCGATGAAAACTGAAGCATTCAGAAGAAAGTTGTTGACAACTCCTAACTTGACTTGTGACTTAGCTTGTCAGACTGCTATTTTCAATGGATATGGCTGATCAATATTCCTGAGAATCTTACGCCATTTCCAGTCATCAGACAACCGAGATGAATTGCCTGCAGGTTAAAAGGAAGAGGCAATTGGCCCCAAGGCTTCAGCAACTGGCCAAGGTAATAGAGCATTGAAGTCATGCTATCGGTGTCTGGGACAACACAGTGCTCAAAGTTGTCCATATGTGAAGACATATTGTTTCTTCTGCAGGAAAACTGGGCATCTTGCGAAGGCATGCCGACTAAAGAGTAAACCAACTTTCAAGGCTATAAATAAAAATCCCCAGAGACTACATAGCATGGAAGAAAAGCAACAGGAGGAAGAAATACACATCATCAGGAGCATGAGGATATCTAACAGCGATTCAAAAAGTATCATCATCCAAATAGATGTTGCAGGAACCAGGATACCCATAGAAATTGACACTGGTGCATCTGTGAGTGTAGTACCGGAATCGCTATATCTCGACAAGTTGAGTGATTTTCCACTGGAAAAGTCAAAAATAGAGCTGCGAGGCTACTCGGGAGAGAACATTCCTGCAATAGGATGTATTACCTTACCAGTGAAATACAAGGAGCAATTTCAGAGCTTGCCTCTCTTAGTAGTGGCAGGAGACAAGTCAGCCTTACTAGGTAGAAATTGGTTGGGATCATTGGGTAGAAATTGGTTGGATCACTGAAACTGGATTGGAATTAGATTTTCTATGTTGAAACAAGATTTTCATCAAAGGATGATATCATCAAGAAGTATCCAAAGGTGTTCTGCAAAACATGTGGTCCAATCCAAGGCTTCAAGGCGAGTGTCAAAGTACAGAAGGACGCTGGATCAGTTTATTGCAAGCCATTTCCTCTACCATACGCACTCAAGGAAAGAGTTGAGCAAGAATGCAAAAGTCTAGAGACTGAGAACATTATCTCTCAGATAGATCTATATAATTGGGCTACACCCATTGTTGTTGTACCTAAGTCAGATGGTAAGGTAAGGATGTGTGGTGATTATAAAGTAACCGTAAACCAGGTTCCAGAGGGTAATCTACCCAATACATTGCCAAATGTAGAAGATTTGTTCACACCACTGACAGGTCATCAGATCTTCTCAAAGTTAGATCTTACAAATGCCTACTTACAACTAGAGCTAGATGAGGAGCTCAAGTCATGCTTGACTATAAATACTCATCTAGGACTATATCAATTTAATTTGTGTGTCTTCCGCCCCCACCATATTCCAAGGGGTGATCAACCAGATTTTGCAAGGCATTGAAGGGGTCGTATGTTATTTAGATGACATACTCATTTCAGCACCAAACAGGCAACTCCATAATGGCGTGTTGAATGAAGTGCTCAAATGGCTAGAGAAGCACAGAGTACAAGTGACTGCTCGAAAGTGTGAGTTATTTCAAAGCTCAGTGGAGTACTTAGGGTACAGAGTAGACAAAGATGGTTTACATCTAACCAAGGGAAAGCTGGATGCAATTAGAAATGCACCCACTCCTAAGAATGTCACTGAACTTCAATTATTTTTGGGTCTTTTGAACTATTATGGAAAGTTGGTACCAAATTTGGCTACAGTGTTACATCCACTGAATGAACTGTTGAAAAAACAGGTCTATTGGAAGTGGTCAGAAGAATGTGATGCAGCATTCAAGGAGTGCAAAAGCCAATTGGTAGAGAGCACCATGTTAGTTCACTATGATGTATCTAAGAAGATCAAGCTAACATGTGACACCCCTCCGTATGGAGTTGGGACAGTGATCTCTCATATGGGGAGGAGAGACCAATTGCTTTTGCTTCATGCACTCTCACTGCCAGTGAGTATAATTATGTGCAAATCGAAAGTTAAGTTTTGGCATTAATTTTTGGGATCAAGACGTTCCACAATTACTTGTATAGTCGTAACTTTACCTCATTATGGACCAAAAGCACTTGACAGCAATCATCCATCCAAAGTCCCCAGTTCCAACCTTAGCTGCAGCCCGAATGCAGAAATGGGTGTTGATGTTTTCAGCATATACGTATGACATTGAATACAGCTGATCACAATAATGCTGATGCTATGTCTAGGTTGCCATCCCCATCACAAGTTATACCCAACAGGAAAGAAGTGTTCTATTTCTCATACATAGATGAAGTGCCAGTCGCAGCTGAAGAGATTGGTAGAGCAACCAAATATGACCTAGTTATGTCAAAGGTGTAGGAATACATAGCAAATGGCTGGCCAAACCAGATATCAGCTAAAGATATTCATCCATTCTTCATTCATAGGAAAGAATTGTCCATGGCTAAATATTGTATCATGTGGGGTGCAAAAGTGGTTATCCCAAATAAATTCAGGTCCAAATTATTAGGAGATCTTTATGACCAGCACCTGGGAATGTGCTTGACCAAGAGTTTTGCAAACAGTTACTTATAGTGGTCAGATCTAAATAAAGATATAGAGTACATCGTTAGTCAGTTTACACCATTTCAATCGGTAAGCAAGTCATCACCATCAGTACCATTACAGCCAGGGAAATGGCCCCCCAGTGTGTGGCAAAGTTTACATATTGATTTTGCCAAGCTAGAAGGCCAACAATTGTTCATTGTGATTGATAACCATTCGAAGCAGGAAGAGGTGTTTCCAATGTGGAATATAACAACAAATAAAACACTGGACAATTTGCGAAGATTCTTTTCTTCATATGGCCTCCCAGAAGAGATTGTGTCTGATAATGTGCACAATTTTGTTCAGAAGAATTTGCACAATTCATGATCAAAAACGATGTGAAACATACCAAGGTTCCACCATACCACCCTGCTTCAAATGGTGCAGCAGTGCGCATAGTAAAAATTGTAAAACGTTGCCTCATCAAGCAAATGTTGGATCCAAATCCAAAGAAATGGCAGTTGTCATTGGACCACAAATTGGCTAAATTTCTAATTGCATATCATAATACTCTTCATATAATTACTGGTAGAACACCAGCAGAGTTGTTTCCCAAACCACAGCCACGAGCAGGTTCTCGTTGTTAAAGCCAAACTTGGCACAGACTGTAGAAGAGAAACAATTAAGACAGAAGAGAATCATGATAGAGGTAGAGTAAGAGAGAGAAGTGTGAAATTAAATCAGAAGAACCATCGCCATAAATCGTTAAAATGGTTACCAAGAAGAGTGGTGAAGATATATGGTCCTCGCACATATTTGGTCAAGATTTTTGATCACCGATAGGTTAGGTTTGATCACATTGATCATATTTTACCTACAGATGTGGAAGGAGTTGAAAGTTAGAATGATTCGATGATTTCTGACTCATCAGACAGTCTTGTTACAAGTAGAGTACCAGTAGCAAATCCTACATCAAATGTACTAGAAACAAGTTCAAGAGAAAGTCAGAATTTAAGTCTGAATCCGAGTCAGGCAGACAAACAGTCTGAAGTTGTAAAGAGTTCAAATGTAGGCTCAGCCTAGAATGAGTCTTAGTTCGACACCATGTTTGGAAGGTTCTGTTCAAGAGCGAAGGTACCTTCTTCGAATCATAAAACAAGTGGTTAAATTTGATTTGTAAATATGGCAAAATAAATTTGTTATATATAACCATGCAAGTTATGTATGGTGAATGTTTGTTGTAATTACTTCTTCATGAAGGAGGTAGAAGTCATCATCATAGGCAGTCCCTCGGGATCGAGGAAGACTTGTTACCACTCCTGAAGTGAGTTCTTTGGTGGCTGAACAGCCCAATACGAGAGTCACAGACTGTGTCACAGGTGGGATAGATCGTCGTTGAGGGGAGGGATGGGTGGGACAGGTTTGCCACCCACTCTTTCCGCTGCCTGCACTTGATTTCTGCATACTCTCGGTGTTGAGACTCGAGGTGCTCTATGCTCTCTCGGATGCACTTCCTCCACTTAGGGCGGTCTTTGGCCAGGGACTCCCAGGCGTCAGTGGGGATGTTCCACTTTATCAGGGAGGCTTTGAGGGTGTCCTTGTAGCATTTCCGCTGCCCACCTTTGGCTCGTTTGCCGTGAAGGAGCTCCAAGTAGAGCACTTGCTTTGGGAGTCCCGTGTCTGGCGTGCGGACGCTATATAGATAGCTCCATCAAGTGGAATACTGCTCCACCTAGTGGACTACTTTGTTAATGCAGCCATTTCTGTAAATACAATAAAGTCATCAGGTTACAGGTCACCTGACAAGTTCCTGTGTTAAGAGCCATCTTGTAGTCTGTGTGCTTGTGATGTCATAGAGAATATACCACAATCACTATGGCTAGGTTTTCCTCAGAGCTACTTTTACTCCTCTGCTATAAATGGGTGGATAAAGGGGAACCAGTGGATGTGGTGTGTTTATACTTCCAAAAGGCATTTGACAAGGTGCCACATAAAAGGTTACTGCACAAGATAAAAGTTCACAGGGTTGGAGGTAAAATATTAGCATGAATAGAGGATTAGCTCATTAACGGAGAACGGAGAGTCAGGATAAATGGTTCATTCTCTGGTTGGCAACCAGTAACTAGTGGGGTGCCGCAGTAATCAGTGCTGGGACCTCAACTATTTACAATCTATATTAACGACTTGGAAGAAGGGACTAAGTGTAACGTAGCAAGTATGCTGATGATACAAAGATGGGAGGAAAAGCAATGTGTGAGGACACAAAAAATCTGCAAAAGGTCATAGGCAGGCTAAGTGAGTGGGCAAAAATTTGGCAGATGGAGTATAATGTTGAAAAGTGTGAGGTAATGCACTTTGGCAGAAAGAATCAAAGAGCAAGTTATTTTTTAAATGAAGAAAGATTGCAAAGTGCCGCAGTACAGCAGGACCAGGGGGTACTTGTGCATGAAACACAATGGGATAGTATTCAGGTACAGCAGGTGATCAGGAAGGCCAATGATATCTTGGCCTTTTTTGCAAAGGGAATGGAGTATAAAAACAGGGAAGTCTTGCTACAGCTATATAAGGTGAGGCCACACCTGGAATACTGCGTGTAGTTTTGGTTTCCATATTTACGAAAGAATATACTTGCTTTGGAGGCAGTTCAGAGGAGGTTCACTAGGTTGATTCCGGAGATGAGGGGGTTGACTTATGAGGAAAGGTTGAGTAGGTTGGGCCTCTACTCATTGGAATTCAGAAGAATGAGAGGTGATCTTATCGAAACATTTAAGATTATGAGGGGACTTGACAAGGTGGATGCAGAGAGGATGTTTCCACTGTTGGGGGAGACTAGAATTAGAGGGCATTATCTTAGAATAAGAAACTACTCGTTTAAAACAGAGATGAGGAGAAATTTCTTTTCTCAGAGGTTTGTAAATCTGTGGAATTCACTGTCTCAGAGAGCTGTGGAAGCTGGGACATTGAATAAATTTAAGACAGAAATAGACAGTTTCTTAAATGATAAGGGGATAAGGGGTTATGGGGAGCGGGCGGGGAAGTAGAGCTGAGTCCATGATCAGATCAGCCAGGACCTTATTGAATGGCGGAGCAGGCTCGAGGGGCCGTATGGTCTACTCCTGTTCTTATTTCTTATGTTCTTATGTTCTTATGTAAATTCATTGGAAGTGCGGTAGAAACCCTGTTTATGTGTCTAAACTGTATGGGGATTCCGCCATATTGCATCAAAGTTACAGCAAATCCAATAGTCTTTCTGGTTGAAATGACACCAAAAGCAGTAAATCTAGGCTTGAGTATAGACAAGCTATTTCACGTTACAGGCAGGCCCCACCTTCAACATTCTCACACACAATTTCCAGCATAATTTACAAGATAGGCTTTAGATCCTTTTTTCCCATATCCCTAGCACTGAGGTTAACTGGAGCTGTCCATTGCTGTCCCAACTGAGGTCTGTTAAGTCAGCAAGCAACAAAGCCAACATCTTCCCGGTCTCCACAGATCAGTATCACAACTGGTAGTACATTCATCCAGTGAGCTATTGAGTAAGCCCAATGTAAAATAAATTATGCCAAGCTTAAAGGGGAAGCTACACAATCGCTCATTTTACACTGGAAATGAGCCTTGCCATAATACAGTTTGGCCTTGATATTTGATTAGGCCTGAAAACGGGCGTGTGCAATGTGAAGCATTATGTGCCCGCACCCGTTCAAAGTGGTGCAGATAACACGCACCATTTGTGCTGCCTGTTCATTATAATGATTGCAGAGCTGATCCCAGCACTGAATGCGATGCTGATTGGCTTAGCACTTATCGAAAGGGGAAATATCGGATGCAATCTACTGGCTAATAAAGTTTGGCCTAGGCTCTCTGTGTTACTTAAAGGGGAGGTACATGGTCATTGTGTAGAAAGCCATGGCCCAACCGCCAAAAAAAGGGTAAGTAGATTTTCAGATGCAGCACTCGAGATGCCATCAGGTCCTCTAAATGTAGTGGGGCAGGAGGCCTACAAGGCAGAGCTGCAAAAGCCTGTGGCAGGAGATCGCTGAAGCCATCAGTGCAGTGTGCTTTTTTCCAATGCCTGGATCCAGTGTCGCAAAAGGTTTAATGACCTCATACGAGTGATCAAGGTGTGTGAATGCATCTTCAAATGCCATATCCCACCTTCTGCATCACTAGCCTCACACAATGCTCGATGCACCACACCCCCATCACTCACCTACCAAAAATCTCTATCAATCACAACTCATACCTCACAATCATAGCTCACTTCACCCTCACACACTTACCACTGCTGCAAGAATCACAGCCACATCTCACACCTTGCACACACTGGCAGCTAGTCCACCATGGCAGGCACATCACCTAAACACATTGCACTACATTTACTGACACACTTCCCTTTCTCTTGCAGGCAAAGGTCGCTCATCAACCCCGGGAGCAGGAGCAGATGGGTGTAAGGGAAACCCATCTGCAGACCCTGACAGTGCTCGAGACAGGAGCAGTCACAGAGTCCGTGGCGAGCAGGGAAGTTGAAAGCATTGCTGATGATGACGATATGTTCATATCTAATCCTTCTTCTCACATCCCACTTCCCCCTCATCCCACAATCTCTTCTCACTTACAAGCTGCTGATGCTGTATGCATGGATATCTTGCTTTCCCCTCTCCGTTCACCAAATCCCGACCCTTTTGCCTTTCTCCTTTCAGATATCCAAGAAGTACCACCAACACAGCCAATCCCTGAAGTGATGGAAGAGGCAAGTGAAAGAGAAGAAGACACACCATCACTGCATCTGACACTCACCGGCAGCTCATAAAATTGCACTTCGTGGACTTTAGAGGTGGGAACTGCATATGATGAATTACCTGCACAAGTGGGCTGCAGCCAGGCCAGAGAGAAAGGGTAGCTCGAGTGCCAGCTCCCCGGAGTGCGAGTTTGTGCAAAAGTTCTACTGCACAGAGCTAAGATGATGAGCTCATGCACACAGCAACACTAAGTGCAATGGCAGATCTGTCAGAGAGCCTCTTGTCAGTGTCAAGGAGCATGGAGGAGTCCTGCTCCAATATTGCACGGTGCTTTGTGCAGAGCTTGGAGGCCTTGATTTCCA
The DNA here is from genome assembly GCF_044704955.1 of Pristiophorus japonicus. NCBI lineage: Eukaryota > Metazoa > Chordata > Chondrichthyes > Pristiophoridae > Pristiophorus > Pristiophorus japonicus. Next base: position 382,960,167 of record NC_091977.1, on the reverse strand, counting down.
GGTGGAAGTGATGGGTGACTCCATGAGAGACCGTATGGACCCAGCCATGATGCTGTGTGTGATGGGCGATGTCGCAGCTTCCAGTGCAGCACAGGCGGTAGTGACCCAATGTGTCAGTGCTGCAGTAGAAGATTAGACTGCTGCCATCATGGCTGAGTTTACGAGTGTGGAATGGGGCTTGCAGGGTCTCGCAGCTCTCAGCAAAGGACACTACCATGAGGAACTCCTGCAGTGATGCCCTGGGGCTGAGAGGATTGGCCTTCAACAACCACAACCATCTTCCTTTGTGCTAAGTATGACTCCAACCAGTGGAGAGTTTTCCCCTTGATTCAAATTGACTTCAATTTTACTAGGGCTCCTTGATCTACACTCAGTCAAATGCTGCCTTGATGTCAAGGGTAATCACTCACGCCTCACTCTGGAATTCAGCTTGTTTGTCCATGTTTGGACCAAAGCTGTAATGAAGTCTGGAGCTGAGTGGTCCTGGTGGAACCTGAACTGAGCTTCGGTAAGCAGGTTATGCATGAGTACGTGCTGCTTGATAGCACTGTCAACGACACCTTCCATCACTTTGCTGATGATTGAGAGTAGACTGATGGGGTGATGATTGGCTGGATTGCATTTGTCTTGCTTTTTGGGGACAGGACATACCTGGGCAATTTTCTACATTGTTGGGTAGATATGTGTGTTGCAGCTGTACTGGAACAGCTTGGCTAGAGATGCAGCTAGTTCTGGAGCACAAGTGTTCAGCACGACAGCCTCTGGCTAAAGATGGTTGCAAATACTTCAGCCTTGTCTTTTGCACTCAGTTGCTGGGCTCCATCATCATTGAGGATGGAGATGTTCATGGAGCCTCCTCCTCCCATTCGTTGTTTAATTGTCCACCAGTATTCATGACTGGATGTGGCAGGACTGCAGAGCTTTGTTATGATCCGTTGGTTGTGGGATCACTTAGCTCTGTCTATAGCATGCTGTTTCCACTGTTTAGCATGCATGTAGTCCTGTGTTGTAGCTTCCCTAGGTTGGTACCTCATTTTTTGGTAAGGCTGGTGCTGCTCTTGACATGCTCGTCTACACTCCGTATTGAACCAGGGTTTGCCCCCTGGCTTGATGGTAATGGTAGAGTGAGGAATATGCCAGGCCATGAGGTTACAGATTGTGGTGGAATACAATTATGCTGCTGCCACAGTGTCTCATGGATGCCCAGTTTTGAGCAGCTAGATTTGTTCTGAATCCAACCCATTGAGCATGGTGGTGATGAATTGAGGCCAGGCAGAGCAGCACCAGCTGCTGCAGGAGAGAGGGACAGGAGGGCAAGGTGGGCGAGGTGGGCTCCTTCCAGCCCCCCTCTTCCTGCCACCCCCGGGGAAAGGACATCCCTCCTCCTTGAAAATTGCTTCTAATCAGTGCTTGAGTGCCAAACCTGCAGGCCTCCAGTTCAATCCATGGTAATCAGCGATTTGCCCCAAAATTGTGTGCTAAAACCAGACTTTTAAACAGGCATGTCTTACTGGCACGGCACCAAAATGACCCCCATAATCTTTTTCTCACCCCATTAAATATCTAAACGACTTGGACTGTTATAGCTTCAAGATCTCTGCCTGTTAGTAGTAGTCTGGTATCTTTTTATTATAGTACTTTGGTAAGAATCTACTTCTCTAAATCATTTTGCATTATCACTGTCATATAGTTTTAATTTTGCTTTAAGCTTATTTGCTCATATTTTAATACCTGTTGATAGCCCTGTGATCAAGCCATTATTTTTTTTAGTTTGCACTCGGTTTTCTGTTGCATTCACTTTACAGTTGGGCTGTAGATTATGGTTCACAATCACAATTGCATCTTATTTCAGTTTTCCTAATTGCAATTCAATTTATATCTGTTCTCAATAGTGAGGAATCCCATATATCCCTGTCTTACACCAGTTCTAACCCAACTAGATCTCTGTTTCCTTTTATTTAACACTTATTTTCATAAAGTTAAAGGATTGCTATATGATAATTTTTGGCATAGAATGTATCAGATCTGTTGTACGTCTCAGCATTGTTGTAAGTTCAGCTTTTAACATTTCACTTGATGATTGATTAATACATTCTGTCTAATTGCTGCACTCTTAAATATCCCTAGCATCTCCTTTATTCTAACTTACAACACATCTTCTAGTAACTCTAGTCTTGCCTTTTGCTCTTAAATGAGATGGTAACCTTGAACCAGAGTGGTTAAGTACTTCTTGGAATTGTTTTGCCCTCTGCATTGAGAACTGTAACTTGTTTACTTTTCACGGACACTGATTTCTGGCCACTGATTGTGTAATAAGTTGTTTCATTAACTTTTATAGCTTTGATAGAATTCTGGGCAGCAGCTCTCTGCTCCTCATCTTTTTTCACACTTTTATAAAAACATTTATCCTTACATCCCTCGGCATCATTTAGAGATCTATAAAGGGTTCCTTTACTAACCTCAATTCTTAATCCTTTTTGTTCTCCAATTAGATTCCATTCCGATTGGCTTATCACTACTCTTTAATGCCCACCTGTACCAAAGAACTGCTTTTTCATCAAGGCTTTAAATTGGTTACACTTTTCAATCTCTCTTTTCCTCGAGATGTAGCTGGAACTGTTCACTTATAAGTGGATCTTTCAATCTGTTGAAATCATATGGCAGTCAAGAGCACTTCAATTACTTTCTTTTATTTATTTTGGTCTTAGTTATTACCAGATAGTGGTCACTTCTAATGTCCGATCCTTTATATGATCAGATGTCATAGAAATTTACACCACTTAGCTCCAATACTCAATCTGATTTCTGGTTATACTTTCTGGAAACTTAGGCATGATAATCTGGATATCTTTGTGTGCAAAATAGGTTCACCAATTATTAATTTCCAGCAGAAAAAAGCTCTTACTATTTTCACTTATCTTACCAATGTTGTATGCATCAGTTCCTTCTTCAAATGTCATGCTTTCTGTCCCAGTTTTTCAATTCAGATCTCCAGTGACCATAAGTTTGTCATGATTTGATATATTGCTATATATAAATCATCAGGCAGGTTGTCATAAAAATCTTGTTTCTCTTGCTCAAAACTATTACTTGGTGGAGCATAACATTCTGCTAATGCAAGTTTTCCAATGGCTGGTGATGAATTTTACTGTGGTAATTTGATCATTCAATGGATTCCACTCCCTTAATGCTTTTGCAGTTAATTGATTGAGAAGAATAGCTATGTACTGGCCATGTCCATTATCTGTTCTCTTACAGTGTAATGCAATCTTATGGTAACTGTTCTAGTTCATTGACTTTTGCTTATACCTTGGATATCTGATCAGTAAGTATCCATGTTCCTGAGGAGTTCGAGCAGAGTAAGAGTAAAAATTATAGATGATGTGTTCAAAGTATTTAAATTGTAGAATCTAAACGTATTAATACTTTTTTCACCAAGAACAGACTTTGCAGATAGATTCTTTTCCATCATATTTATCAATTTATATTTCACATGAAGCTGCTGAGAACTGTTTTTTTCAGATACTGGCAATGTTTGCTTAAGTAGATTCACCTGTGTAAAACCAAGTTCAAGATGTGGGGAGGGCGGCTTAAAATATTCTAGTAGAAATCAATATTAGGATTGTTACAGTTTACATTCAAATTCTTTACATCTGTGTTTTCTTAATCTGTGAATACAAAGAACTGGTACAGAAAATATAGATTATTATGATTGTACAGATTATATTCTTCATTTCTTGTAATAAATTAAGAAAGTTATGGAATTTCAAAGTGGATGTTCTGAAACCAGAAAAAAGACAATTACTTGAAATTATACTTTTGTAGCAGTATTCAAATTTTATATACTAGGGTGTCTGTACAACAAGTGGAATTTTAGTATCCTACCAGTTACATATTGTTATGTATGCAATCCTATGTAACCAGCATTCTACTGCCACCAGAGGGCATATCTGTTGGCGTCCCAAGGAATCCCAGCATCCCTTGGGAGCACGGTATATAAGCAGGCCTCCCATGCTATACTGGCACTCCGGAATTAGAATAAAGAGACTAAGGTAACACTTACTCGCGTCTACTGTACTCAATCACATTACTTTATTCTGGACGTAACAACTGGCGACGAGATAACGAACCATCACGCAAAAATACAGGGAATTGTTGGTATCCTGGAGAAATTTTCAGAAGGGGATGATTGGGAGGCCTGTGTGGAGCGACTCGATCAATACTTCATGGCCAACGAGCTCGAAGGGGATGAGAACGCAGCCAAACGAAGGGTGATCCACCTCACCATCTGCGGTGCAACAACTTATGGCCTCATGAAGAATCTTCTTGCTCTGCTGAAACCAACAACAAAATCGTATGAAGAATTGTGTACGCTGGTCCGGGAGCACCTAATTCCGAAGGAGAGATTCTGATGGCAAGGTATCGATTTTACACATGTCAACAGTCTGAAGGCCAGGAAGTGGTGAACTATGTCGCCGAACTAAGATGCCTTGCAGGACATTGCGAATTTGATGGATTCCTGGAGCAAATGCTAAGAGAATTTTTTTGCTTGGCATTGGCCATGAGATTATCCTTCGCAAACTATTGACTGTTGAAACACCGAACCTGAGCAAACCATATCGATAGCCCAGGCATTTATGTCCATCAGCGATAACACCAAACAAATTTTGCAGCATAAAGATGTTTCGGCAATTACTGTACACAAAGTAACATCGTTTTTGTCATGTGTATAACCTTTATGTAACAACACTGCAATACTGTATATACGTAAGAAATGCACACCTTGACCACAGGGGGTGAACTTGTGGGAGACACTTCTCACCTGGTCATCCAGGTATATAAATGGAGGTCCCACGCAGGGTCATCACTGCTTGGTCCTGTGAATAAAGGTTCAGGTCATGGAGTGACCTTGTCCATAGAATGTGCCTTGTGTGGATTTGTGGTATTGTGTAAGGACTTAATATTGGCGACGAGAAACGGGAATCAACGACCCACGAGAATGGCCACCGGCAGCACAAATGAATGGTATTGTGTTGGTGAGGACTGGGACGATTTCATTGAGAGGCTCCAGCAGAGTTTTGTCACGAAGGACTGGCTGGGAGACGCAGCGGCCGACAAGTGAAGGGCTCATCTGCTGACCAGCTGTGGACCTAAGACTTATGCGCTCATGAACGACCTGCTAGCACCTAAGAAGCCGGTGGACAAAACCTTTGAAGAGCTCAGCAAACTAATCGGTGAGCACCTCAAACCACCGAGCAGCGTACATCTGGCCTGACATGGATTCTATACCCACCGACGTCGGGAAGGACAGAGCATACCGGATTTCGTTGCGGACCTCTGGCGCTTGGCCAGCCTCTGTAAGTTCACAGATGCCTGCAGTGGGGAGATGCTAAGGGATTTCTTTATTGAGGGCATTAGTCATGCTGGGATTTTCAGAAAGCTAATTGAGACCAAGGACTTGACCTTGGAAGCGGCGGCGTTGATGGCTCAGACTTTTATGGTGGAGGAGGAGGAAACCAAGATAATATACGCGCGGAATTCTGCCTCCAACGTGGGATGGCCGGGGGCATTCGTATTGTGCCGCTAGAGGTGAAATTCTTGGACCGGCGCAAGACGAACAAAAGCGAAAGCATTTGCCAAGAATGTTTTCATTAATCAAAGATGGATCAGGGAGTCAATATCATAAATGCTACTCAGAGCCCTGCAGGCAGGCAAGGGCAGTTTGACACACCCCAGGCAGCAATAGACCCAAGAGTAAGTCTCCAACAGAGACAATGGCAGGCTGAACGGACATTTACGCTCCCACAGTGGACAATGCGGCCCGGGATGGGGCCATTGACATCCACTAACAGGGTGCTCAAGAGTAGTCAAAGGGACAATCAGCGAGGAATGCCTTGTAACAGCTCTTTTGTTCACAACAATGGGAAGCTCAGTTCATGCTGGAGGTGTGGTGCAGACATGCTTCCAGGACTTGCAGGCTTCAACAGTTCGTCTGCAGAAATTGTAACCTCAGTGGCCATTAAGCCAGAATGTGCAGAAAGCCTGTAACCAGGCTAATATACAAGGTGGATGAACCAGATGAGGGGTCTGCGAGGCAGGATGACGCTTGGGGCAAATCAATGGACGCTGAAGTTCAGCGGGTTCATGTGGCAAACATTCACAGCTCATATACCAAAATGCCACCTATGATGATGAAAGTCCTATTAAATGGCATCCTGTATGCATGGAGCTGGACACGGAGGCTAGCCAGTCAGTCATGATTGTTCAACAATTCGAAAAGCTGTGGCCACTCAAAGCCAGCAGACCCAAACTAGAACGCATTGAGACACAATTACAGACGTACACCAAAGAAATCATTCCAGTGCTAGGCAGTGCAATGTTGGCAGTCACACACAATGGATCGGTGAACTGGCTGTCGCTCTGGATTGTCCCGGGAAATGGTCCCGCACTGTTGGGGAGGTGCTGGTTAGCTGAGATGAACTGGAAATGGGGGGATGTGCACGCCATGTCATCTGTGGAATGAAGTTCATGCTCATAGATCCTACAGAAATTTGAGTCACTATTTCAACCTGGAGTCAGGGCGTTCAAAGGTTCCAAAGTAGTGATACGCATCATCCCGGACGCCAGACCAGTGCACCACAAAGCCAGAGCCGTGCCGTATGTGATGCGGGAGAAAATTGAGAGCGAGTTGGACTGGTAGCTGAGAGAGGGCATCATCTCACCCGTTGAATTCAGCGACTGGGCGAGCTCCATCGTTCCCGTCCTAAAAGCGGATGGCTTGGTCAGGATCTGTGACGACTACAAGGGTGTCCCTACAAGACCAATACCCGCTCCCAAGAGCAGAGGACCTTTTTGCCACGCTGGCAGGCGGCAAGCTGTTCATCAAGTTGGACCTCACTTCAGCCTACAGGACCCAAGAACTGGCCAACAAACCTAAACTACTGACCACCATCACCACGCACAACAGGTGTCCATTTGGCATTCGATCAGCAGCCGCGATTTTTCAAAGAAACATGGAAAGCCTGCTCAAATCTATTCCTGGAACCATCATATTTCAGGACGGCATCCTCATCACCGTGACACCGAGGAACACCTCCACAACCTGGAGGAGGTGCTATGCCGACTGGACCGGGTAGGCCTGCAACTCAAGAAGTCTAAGCGTGTGTTTTTGGCTCCCGAGGTCGAGTTTCTGGGCAGGAGGGTTGCTGCAGATGGGATTCGGCCTACCGAATCCAAAACGGAGGCGATTCGACGAGCGCCCATGCCCTGCAACACATCGGAGTTGCGTTCATTTCTGGGACTCTTGAACTATTTCGGGAACTTTCTGCCGAACTTAAGCACATTGTTGGAGCCGCTACATGTGCTCCTGTGTAAGGGTTGCGATTGGTTTTGGGGGGACTGTCAGCAACAGGCTTTCAATCGGGCGCGGAACCTACTTATGTTCAAATAAGTTGTTGACCCTGTACAACCCCTGTAAGAAATTGGTTCTGACATGTGATGCATCGTCCTATGGGGTTGGGTGCATGTTGCAGCAGTGTAATGCTGAGGGCCAACTCCAACCTGTGGCTTATGCCTCCAGGTCGCTCTCTCAAGCTGAACGGGGATATGGGATGGTTGAGAAGTAAGCATTCGCATGTGTCTATGGGGTGAAAAAAATGCATCAGTACCTTTTTGGCAGGAGGTTCGAATTAGAAACGGACCACAAGCTGTTAACATCCCTGTTGTCAGACAGCAAAACTGTCAATGCCAATGCGTCAGCTCACATACAGCAATGGGCTCTCAAACTCGCTGCATATGACTACACCATCCGGCACCGGCCCGGCACTGAAAATTGCACTGATGCGCACAGCAGGTTTCCACTGGCCACCACTGAGGGGGCAGCGGAGCAAAGCGCTGAGATGGTCATGGCTGTCGATGCCTTTGACAGTGCAGGCTCCCCCATCACATCCCACAAGATCAAAATCTGGACCAACAGAGATCCCCTCCTATCCTTGATTAAGAAATGTGTCCTGACTGGGGATTGAGCGCCCGCACACGGAGCATGTCCTGAGGAGGTCAGACCGTTTCACAGACGGATGGATGAGCTCTCCATCCAAGCCAACTGCCTACTATGGGGCAGCCAGGTAGTCATGCCCCAGGGGGACAGGGAAGCATTCATCACGCAACTCCACAGCAAGCACCCAGGCATCGTGCTGATGAAGGCCATTGCCCGGTCACATGTGTGGTGACCAGGAATTGATTCAGACCTGGAACACTGTGTTCACAGGTGCACGACGTGTGCCCAGCTAAGTAATGCCCCCAGGGAGGTTCCGCTCAGCCTGTTGCCCTGGCCCACCAGGACATAGTCATGTATTCACGTAGACTACGCGAGCCCGTTCATGGGAAAAATGTTTCTCATTGTGGTTAATGCGTACTGGAAATGGATCGAGTGCATCATTTTGAATTCATGCACGACATCCACCACCGTGGAGAGTCTGCGCGTGGTCTTCGCAACCCACTGCTTGCCAGACATCCTTGTTAGCGATAATGGCCCATGTTTCACAAGCTACGAATTCCGGGAGTTCATGTCAGGTAATGACATTAACCATGTCAGGACAGCACCATTCAAGCCGGCCTCCAATGGCCACGCGGAACGTGCTGTCCAAATCATAAAACAAGGCATGAACCGGATTCAAGGACCCTCTCTTCAATGCCGCCTGTCGTGCCTCCTGCTGGTCTATAGGTCCCGGCCGCACTCACTCATGGGGGTCCCACCCGCGGAGCTACTCATGAAATGAACACTCAAAACTCGGCTGTCCCTCATTCAGCCAGTCCTGTCCGACATTGTTGAAGGCAATCGCCAGTACCAAAACGAGTACCATGACCGAATTCAAGGGGGAAATGTATAGATATTGATGACCCCGTATTTGTTCTCAATCACGCTTTGGGGCCCAAATGGCATGAGGGTACTGTAATAGACAAAGAGGGGAATAGGTCATAGTGGTTAAACTTAACAATGGGCAGATATGCCACAAGCATCTGGACCAAGTAAAAAAAAGGTTCAGCATGGACACTGAGGAACCCGAGGAAGATCATGAGATGGTATTCACACCACCGCCAGTGAACGAACAACAAGAACATTCAGCAGCATGCACAGTCCCTGCGGTCAGCCCACACAGGCCGGAATCACCACAGGTGACAGACACTCACGCCAAGGCTCAACAACCAGAACCCCAACTGCGGTGCTCCACGAGAGAGCGCAGACAACCCGAGAGACTTAACCTATGATCCCAATAAGATGTTGAGGGGGAGGCGATGTCATGTATGTAACCTTTATGTAACAACACTGCAATACTGTATATACGTAAGAAATGCACACCTTGACCACAGGGGGTGAACTTGTGGAAGACACTTCTCACCTGGTCATCCAGGTATATAAAGGGAGGTCCCACGCAGGGTCATCACTGCTTAGTCCTGTGAATAAAGGTTCAGGTCATGGAGTGAACTTGTCCATAGAATGTGCCTCGTGTGGATTTGTAGTATTGTGTAAGGACTTTACAGTTTTCAGGCAGGAATGCATATGGCAGAACATAAACGCCCACAGCTGCATTACCTCAGATGATTCAGAGTCCGCCATCAAGCGTTAATACGAGGCAGTTAACACCTTGTTGGCGCTGCAGAGGTGATCATCGAGCCCATCAATGCCGCTTCAAACACTATGCACGCAAAGATTGTGGAACAATGGGACACATCCAGCGAATGTGCAGACGAGCTGCAAACCCTGCAAATCACCATGTTGCAGAGGAAGACCGATCCATAGCAGATCAAACTGAACTAGAGACTCAAACCGAGGAGGCAGAAGTGTATGGGGTACACACCTTCACCACAAAATGTCCACCGATCATGTTAAAAGTTGAACTGAATGGAATTCCAATATCCATGGAATTGGACAAAGTCCATCATGAGCAAAAAGGTCTTCGACAGGCTGTGGTGCAACAAGGCACACAGGCCCAAGCTGAGCCCCATTCATACCAAGCCGTGAACTTATACTAAAGGGCTGATCCCTATAATTGGCAGCGCAGCAGTAAAAGTCTCCTATGATGGAGCAGTGCATGTACTACCACGATGGATAGTGCCAGGAGATGGCCCCACACTGTTCGGCAGAAGCTGGCTGGGAAAAATCAGCTGGAACTGGAACAACATCCGAGCGCTTTCGTCTGTCGACGACGCCGCATGTGCCCAGGTGCTGAGCAAATTTCCGTAGTTGTTTGAGCCTGGCATCGGAAGTTTCTCGGGGGTGAAGGTGCAGATCCACTTGATTCCCGGTACACGACCCATCCACCACAAGGCATGGGCGGTACCACATATGATTCAAGAGAAAGTGGAGATCGAGCTAGACAGGCTGCAACGAGAGGGCATCATCACGACAGTGGAGTTCAATGAGTGGGCCAGTCTGATTGTTCCGGTTCTAAAAGAGACGGCGCGGTCAGAATATGAGGGGACTATAAAGTAACGATTAACCATTTTTCGCTACAGGACCAGGACCCTCTACCCAAGGCAGACGACCTATTTGCGATGTTGGCAGGAGGAAAGACATTCACCAAGTTGGACCTGACCTCAGCCTACATGACGCAGGAGGTGGAGGAATCTTCGAAAGGCCTCACCTGCATCAACATGCACAGAGGTCTGTTCATCTACAACAGATGCCCGTTTGGGATTCGATTGGCCGCGGCTATTTTTCAAAGGAACATGGAGAGTCTGCCAAAGTCGGTTCCATGCACCATGGTTTTCCAGGACGACATACTGGTCACAGGTCGGGACACCATCGAACACTTGCAGAATCTGGAAGAGGTTCTAAGTCGGCTAGATCGTGTGGGACTCAGGTTGAAACACTCGAAGTGTGTTTTCCTGCCACCAGAGGTCAAGTTCTTAGGGAGAAGAATCGCGCAGACGGCATCAGACCCACCAACGCCAAGACGGAGGCCATCAAAAACGCGCTGAGACCACAGAACGTGACGGAGTTGCGGTCGTTCTTGGGACTCCTCAATTATTTTGGTAATTTCCTACCCGGGATAAGCACCTTGCTAGAACCTCTACATGTGTTGCTATGCAAGGGAGATGACTAGGTATGGGGGAAATCACAAGAGACAGCTTTTGAGAAAGCCCGAAATCAGTTATGTTCCAACAAACTGCTTGTCCTGTATGATCCTTGTAAACGTTTAGTGCTAGCTTGCGATGCATCTTCGTACGGGGTTGGGTGTGTGTTACAACAAGCAAATGAATCGTGAACATTGCAACCGGTCGCTTATGCATCCAGGAGCTTGTCCAAGGCCGAAAGGGCCGACAGCATGATTGAACAAGAAGCTCTGGCATGCGTTCACGGGGGGAAAAAAATGCATCAGTATCTGTTAGGGTTTAAGTTCGAGTTATAAACTGATCATAAGCCGCTCATATCGCAATTCTCAGAGAGCAAAGGCATCAATACCAAGGCCTCTGCTCGCATCCAAAATGGGCGCTCACACTCTCTGCATATAACTATGTAATTCACCACAGGCCAGGCACAGAGAACTGCGCTGACGTCCTCAATCGGCTACCATTGCCCACCACCGGGCTGGAAATGGCACAGCCTGCAGACTTGCTCTTGGCGATGGATGCATTTGAAAATGAAAAGTCACCCGTTGCTGCCCGCCAGATCAGCACTTGGACCAGCCAGGATCCTTTACTGTCCCTTGTAAAAAACTGTATCCTCCATGGGAGCTGTTCCAGCATCCCAGTGGAGATTCATGAAAAGATCAAGCCATTCCAGTGGTGTATAGACAAAATGTCCATACAGGCGGACTGTCTTTTGTGGGGTAATCGCTTGATTTTATCTAAGAAAGGCAGGGGAACGTTCATACGCGCCTGACACAGTACCCACCCAGGCATAGTAATGATGAAAGCTATAGCCAGATCCCATGTGTGGTGGCCCGGCATCGACTCAGATTTGGAGTCTTGCGTGCGCCTATGCAACACTTGCTCTCAACTGAGCAATACACCCAGGTAGGCACTGCTAAGTTTGTGGTCATGGCCCTCCAAACCATGGTCTATGATCCACATTGACTTCACTGGCCAGTTTCTAGGCAAAATGTTCTTGGTTGTTGTGGATGCTTATTCAAAGTGGATTGAGTGAGTAATAATGTCTGTAAGCACCTCCACTGCCACCATCGAAAACCTACGAGCCATGTTTGCCACGCACAGCCTGCCTGATGTCCTTGTCAGCGACAATGGGCCGTGCTTCACCAGTGCTGAATTCAAGTAATTCATGACCCACATGGGATCAAGCACATCACATCTGCCCCGTTCTAGCCCGCATCCAACGGCCAGGCAGAACGGGCAATCCAAACCATCAAGCAAAGCTTGAAACACATGTTGGAGGGCTCCCTGTAGACCCGCCTGTCCCGAGTCCTGCCCAGCTACCACACCAGACCCCACTCGATCACCGGGGTTCCCCCAGCCGAGCTGCTCATGAAAAGGGTGCTTAAAACAAGACTTTCTCTTGTACACCCTGACCTTCATGACTACGTTGAGGACAGGCGGCATCAACAAAGCATATACCATGATTGCGCAAATTTGTCACGTGATATTGAAGTCAATGACCCTGTATTTGTACTCAACTGTGGACATGGTCCCAAATGGCTTGCTGGCACTGTCGTAGCCAAAGAAGGGAGTAGGGTGTTTTTGGTCAAACTTGCAAATGGACTAACATGCAGAAAGCATTTGGATCAAACCAAACTGCGATTCACAGACAGCCACGAGCAACCCGAAGAGGACACCACCAACTTCGACCCCCCGACACATACACAAGTGGCAACCGACATCACGGTTGACCACGAAGATGAACTCATCATTCGCAGCAGCCCAGCAAGGCCAGCTGCGCAGCAGCCCAGCGAAGAACTGACCCACTCACCTGCATCTGCATTTGTACCGAGATGATCGACTAGGGAGCGAAAAGCCCCAGATCGTCTCACCCTGTAAATAAGTGTACTATTGACTTTGGGAGTGAGTGATGTTATGTATGCAACTCTATGTTACTAGCATTCTACCGCCACCTGAGGGCGCATCTGTTGGAGTCCCAAGGGATCCCAGCATCCCTTGGGAGCACTGTCTATAAGCAGGCCTCCCATGCTGTATCGGCACTCTGGAGTTAGAATAAAGAGACTAAGGTCACACTTACTCACGTCTACGGTACTCAATCACATTACTTTATTATGGATAATAATGGATATAGTGCATTATATTAAATATCACATAAACCTTACACATTTACACCATAGAATAAGTAATCACCACCTGACTCACACAGGGGATGGAAGGACAAAAGAGGCCAGGAAATTTGGAGTGGTAATGTGGGGAGAGAAATGCCTTTTATTTGAGCCAACTATAACTATGGCTTGAATATGTGCCAAGTTCTTTGCTGAGATCAAGCAAGTAGTGCTGGCACAGTCAAGGGTTCAGATGCCCACTGAATATGCAAAAATCTTGTAAACCCGATCACAGCATTACATGGTCCCAGCCTCCTATCCCCTTTAAATAGAGACTGCATGTCGAGGGAGATATGCTCAAACATTCTAACTTTATACCTTTTCATCCGACAACTCCAGCAAAGCTGCAACAGCTAACGGAGGAGGAGGAGCCCTAGAAGAAAGAGGCAGAGGGCCTGGGCCGCCACATCCCTATAGGTCCCCATGAGGAGGATGACGACGAAGAAGCATAAGACCAGGGCCCTATTCTTCTGACCTCATCTAAGAATACACTGGGCTGGATTTTCGTTTGCCTAACACATCAGTTAATGGCCAGAGTGGGCGTTAATGGGAGCGTAAGAGGTCATCGACCGGGAGCGCAGTGTTTAGCACCCCAACTGAAAATTCATTAGAGGCTCACCGGGGGCGTAAAACAGTCATGCCTGGCTGCTGATGATCACTCTAATCATGATGTATTCCTGGTGTAACGCCCACACTTACGCCCCGGTCGGTAAATTAGGTGCAGCTGCCTCATTTAGTGTCCACTAAGAACAATGTTGGTACAGGCTTGCAGAGTCCTTAACTGGGGCTACTTAAAGGGATGAGGAAGCGCTTCTGTCAGAGGCCACAGTCAATGCAACATTTACACACAACACGGTGGCGAGCCTCCGAGTTTGCAGTGGCAGACAGAAATAAGAAGTCAGCTTAAGAAAAAGTGATTTGAAAACTTTAATGGATGCATTACTATGCTGCATCTTTAATATTCGACCTTTCCCGGGATCTGAATCGGAGTTCGGCACATGCACAATGACTCAGTTAAATTTAGCGCCGGCATTTTCGTTAGCGTCCCCGCAGCTCTGGTGCGCAATTGCTGATTGAGCGTCCCTGTCAGCTCTTCAACCGATTCTGACAAATTTCTTGACGGAGGGCGCAAACTTTTTCAAGATGCTAAAATTGGGTCTGGGTTACCGCCTCAAATGAGACATAACCAAATTTCTCCCCCACTATCTTTGCCAGCTCAAAGAACCTCTGACTCAACAGAAGCTCACCTGGCTCACCTGTTCACCAGCTGAGTCTGATAGTTTGGGGATAAACCATAAAGTGGGAAGTTGGGGAAGCATTTGGTCACTTCCCCACAGAGGCAGAGTAGAAGGCAGCCAAGGACTGAAGAGTCATGGGACTCAGAACTTGTATGTTTTCAATTTAAGAGACGCATGCTCCAGGAAGAAGAAGGATATGTGAATATTCGGGGGATCATTGCCTGTGATTTGCAACAACTCACAGAGTTGGTTGCAGTGCCCACAACTCTGATAAGCAGCAACTTTATGGTGAACATGTTTGCTCTTTATGCACTGAAGCAGCAAGTGGCAGCTGCAGATCCTCAGATATGAGGCAGACAGGGACCATTCAGGGCCTTCACCTTCATGGAAGCTTAAACAGCAGTTCTGACAGCATTGTGGAACAGATTGGAGGGTGCTTTGAATCATGCCTTCCAGTGTCTGACTAATGCAGTGACTCAGGGTTTCCAGAATATGGTGGCTGCTATCACACCAGCCATCTAGCCAGTGTCTGGAGCCACAGAGCCAGGACCAAGTGGAAGAATGGCCATTGCACTCCAAGAGCCCGATGTTGCCGACTTTCAGTTTAGTGGCACTAACCAGAGCTCTAGCCTTCACGTTCAGACCATCACACCAGTGCAACATGGTAGGCAAGACTCGGCTTCACAGGAGCTCCCACCAGAGATATAGCCAGCAACAGCTACATGACAGGAGTGACCCAAGATCCTTCAGTCAAGTATCAAGCCTACCATTTCCCACCTTGCTGGTACTGAGGGTACTCTCAGGTGCAGCAGTAGAATATTTGTCAGAAAGGCACCAGGGCCTGTTTGGTGTCTTGAAAGAGTAGTGTGACTGGTTCCACCTGGCCATTGATCATGTACAAAGTACACATACTTTGCTTGCTCCTGTTCTTGGAGGCTGCTATCTACATTGCTATAACTGCATGATGGCTGACTGTGCACTTATTCTGTGCTGAGTTACTGAACAAAGGCCTGTTTGTCTTTGGCCATTTTTGTATTAAGGTTCAATGTCCACCATTACAGTTTTATGGGGCATGTTTTTTACCTTGCTGCTAATGGATGCAGTTTGACATGCACTTATTCTGTTCTGAGTCATTTACTCAGGCCTGTTTGCCTTTGGACAATTTTTTTTTATTAAGGTTCAATGTGCACTGATACAATTCTATGAAGAATGTTTATATCTTCCAATTAATTAATATAGTTTGCGTGCGCACATATTCAGCTTGCATCACTAATGCAGGTCTATGGAGAATGCTCTGGATCGTAGAGTTTCTGCAGTCAGGTTGAAAGTTCATTTATTTTGTGCCTTGTCATTAATAGAAGCCTGTTTATGCTCCATTTATTGTTGTATTAAAGTTGAATTATCACTTTTATTCTCCAGTTTGTTAATCATTGAAATCACATTCTATGAAAGGTAAATTATACACAGTCTTTAAAAAATTGGGAGTAGTAAAGCAAATCACAATTTCTACACGTTTTCTTTTATTCTTATCTTCTCACATTCTACCCTACGTAAACTAGAGGTGATCCAAAACTCGGCTGTCCGTGTCGTAACTCGCACCAAGTCCCGCTCACCCATCACCCCTGTGCTCGCTGACCTACATTGGTTTCTGGTTAGGCAACACCTTGATTTCAAAATTCTCATCCTTATTTTCATATCCCTCAATGGCCTCGCCCCTCCCTATCTCTGTAATCTGCTCCAGCCCCACAACCCCCCGAGATGTCTGCGCTCCTCTAATTCTGCCCTCTTGAGCATCCCTGATTATAATCATTCAAGCATTGGTGGCAGTGCCTTCTGTTGCCTCGGCCCCAAACTCCGGACCTCCCTGCCTAAACCTCTCCACCTCTCTCCCTCTTTTTCCTTCTTCAAGACGCTCCTTAAAGCATACCTCTTTGACCAGTCACCTGCGCTAATTTCTACTTATGCGGTTCAGTGTCAAATTTTTATCTCTTAAGACTCATGTGAAGCGCTTTGGGATGTTTCACTACGTAAATGAATACAAGATGTTATTGTTGTTTTTTTCCTTACTTTTTAAACTGTTTTTGACCAACGCTTAGGGCAGGAATTTACTCATCAGTGGATTTATTGTCAGTAGTATACTCAGTTACATTACTTTATTATGAACATAACAAAAAATACTTCAAGAATTCTTAATATACTTTCACAAACTTAAGGGGCTTTAAAAAAAAAAAGAAATGTTAAAAATACTCATAGGGAATTCAAAAAACTTAAAAAAATATATAGTTGTAAAGGTTATGAACTGGATTTTCCTGAATGTATGTCTCTTACATGGGCAAGGAACTGCTATCCTACTAGGTCTGCCTAAAGACAGGAGTTAATGCAGAAGCAAAATACCTTTGCCACCGCCTTTGAGTGTGCCATGAGCAGCTGGCAGCAGCTAGCAGAGACTGAAACAATACATCTCGGAGCATGTAGCAGTATTGCAGGAAGAATTTAATGAAATGAAGCGTGCCATGGGGTAAGTAGCAGCTTCACCCTCATCTGCAAGGGAAACTCAAAGAACAGAGGATTTGAGCACAAACATTGCAACTGCTGTCATTGAGACTTTGGGCAGCCATTTACAGGAGCCTATCGCTGCTGGATTTGGAAGGAACAACGGGAATCTGCCCCATCTGGAACTGCTCGGGTCACTCAATTTACTGTGAAATAAAAGCAAAGAAGATGGGTCTCCTCTGACATGTCCAGTTAGAAGTTGCGTGGTTTGAGTATTATTAGGAGTGAATATGTTGTGTATGCAATAACTCAATAGACTGAATGCTGTAAACTCTGAACAGGTACAAACCTGCCTCTACTTTATTAGGGCCCAAAGTGATTACATTACAAGATGGTTGGCCTTTTATACCTGGACCGCACACAAGTGTGCACAGCCCAATGACCTCTGACAGTGGTGCCACCTGGTGGCTAGTAATACCAAGCATACATGACAGAATACACTATCCGAGGTGTTGTTGACATCACCTCATGAATTGATCCTCCTCAACCAATTCTTGCAGATGTTCAATGCATCAAGTAGGTAAATGCTCCCTGCCACAATAAAATTAGACATCATTGTTCCCTGAAACTGCTTTAAGAACAATTCCAAAGTAGGTCAGGCCCATTAATCAGTCATGCACCATTTTATATTGGCAAGCTACACTCAGGAAGATGCAGTCTCAGCCAAAGTCGTGAAAATTAGCATGGGACCTGATTTGGATGAATATTCCATTTACAGGAGGTTCTAGCCTGCATGCACGCAGCCTTCTTTAGCTTCAAGGTGCCGTGCACATTGATTTGAGCACAGAGGGCAGAGACCCAATTCTCTAGCCCATGCCCGCCATCTGAAAGCCACTGTGCTGTTGGTGGGTGATGGTAAGATGTGTTTACTGGTTCAAAAGGAACACAAATTCCCTTTAATTTTTTTTTAATATAACTTAATATATATGAAATCAAAGCTCGATTTTAACTCGGGGTGTGCTGTGAGGGTGGGAGGAGGAAAAGAGAGAGGGGCAGAATGAGCAACAAGTTTAGGGAGTGAGCGGGCTATTTTAACCCCCGAGCCTCATCACCGTGTTTGAAATCGGACTTCTGCTCGAAGCTAGTGGGAATGACACAATGGCCGGCAGGCAGGAGCAGGAAATTGCACAACATCAAGCCACTGCCAGGGACCTATTTTTTTGAAGTATAGGAGGTATAGAATATAATTACAATCAAGCAATAAATGTAAAGATACTTTTTCATGTTGAACAAAAATCAATGCACCAGAATATAAGAACATAAGAAATAGGAGCAGGAGTAGGCCATTTGGTCCCTTGAGCCTGGTTCGTCATTCAATAAGATCATGGCTGATCTGATCTTGGGCTCAGCTCCATTCCCCTGCCTGCTCCCCATAAACCTTTATTCTCTTATCACTCAAAAATCTGTCGATCTCCACCATAAATATATTCAATGACCCAGCCTCCACAGCTCTCTGGGAAGAGAATTCTACAGATTTACAACCCTCTAAGAGAAGAAATTCCTCTTCATCTCAGTTTTAAATGAGCGGCCCCTTATTCTGAGACTATGCACCCTAGTTTTAGTTTCCCCTATGAGTGGAAATATTCTCTCTGCATCCAACTTGTTGGTCCCTCTCATTATCTTATATATTTCGATAAGATCATCTCTAATTCTTATGAATTCCAATGAGTATAGTCCCAACTTACTCAACCTATCTTCATACGTCAAGCCCCTCATCTCCAGAATCAACCGAGTGAACCTTCTCTGAACAGCCTCCAATGCAAGTACATCCTTCCTTAAATACAGAGACCAAAACTACATGTAGTGCTCTAACTGTGGCCTCACCAATAACCTGTACAGTTGTAGCAGGACTTCTCTGTTTTAATACTCCATCCCCTTTGCAATAAAGGCCAACATTCCATTTGCCTTCCTGATTACTTACTGTACCTGCGCAGTAACTTTTTGTGTTTCATGCACAAGGAACCCTAGGTCCCTCTGTACTGCAGCATTTTGTAATTTATCTCCATTTAAATAATAATTTGCTTTTCTATTTTAAGTGGATAACCTCCCACTTTCCCACATTATACTCCATCTGCCAAATCTTTGCACACTCACTTAGCCTGTCTATATCTCTTTGCAGATTTTTTGTGTCGTCCTCACAACTTGCTTTCGCACCCATCTTTGTATCATCAGCAAGCTTGGCTACATTACACTCGGTCCCTTCATCCAAGTCATTAATATAGATTGTAAATAGTTGAGGCCCCAGCACTGATCGCTGTGGCACCCCACTAGTTACCATTTGCCGACCGGAAAATGACCCATTTATCCCAACGTTCTGTTTTCTGTTAGTTAGCCAATCCTCTATTCATGCTAATATATTCCCCCCAACCCTGTGAACTTAACCTTTTATGTGGCACCTTATCGAATGCCTTCTGGAAATCCAAATACACCACAACCACTGGTTCCCCCTTATCCACCCTGCTCGTTACATCCTCAAAGAACTCCAGCAAATTTGTCAAACATGATTTCCCTTTCATAAAACCATGTGACTCTGCTTAACTGAATTATGCTTTTCCAAATGTCCTGCTACTGCTTCCTTAATAATGGACTCCAATATTTTCCCAACAACAGATGTTAGGCTAAATGGTCTATAGTTTCCTGCTTTCTGTCTGCCTCCTTTTTTAAATAAGGGCGTTACATTTGCAGTTTTCCAATCCACTGGGACCTCAGCAGAATCCAGGGAATTTTGGTAGATTACAACGAATGAATCCTCTATCTCTGCAGCCACTTCTTTAAGACTCTAGGATGCAAGCCATCAGGTCCAGGGGACTTGTCCAACTTTAGTCCCATTATTTTACCAAGTACTTTTTCTTGAGTGATAGTGATTGTTTTAAGTTTCTCCCTTCTATAGCCCCTTGATTATCCACTATTGGGATGTTTTTACTCTCTTCTACCATGAAAACTGATATAAAATAGTTGTACAAAATGTCTGCCATGCCGTTATTTTCCATTATTAATTCCCCAATCTCATCCTCTAAGGGACCAGCATTTACTTTAGCTACTATCTTCCTTTTTATATACCTGTAGAAACTTTTATTATCTGTTTTTATATTTCTTGCTAGTTTACTTGCATAATCTATTTTCCCTCTCTTTATTATTTTTTAGTCATCCTTTGCTGGTTTTTAGAAGTTTTCCAATCCTTTGGGCTCCCACTAATCTTGGCCACTTTGTATGCCATTGTTTTCAGTTTAATACCATGCTTTACTTCATTAGTTAGCCATGGATGGTTCTCCCTTCTCTTAAAGTCTTTCCTTCTCACTGGAATATATTTGTTGAGAGATATGAAATATCTCCTTAAATGTCTACCATTGCTTATTAACCGTCTTACACTTTAATCTATTTTCCCAATCCCCTTTAGCCAACTCTGCCTTCATACCTTTGTAATCTCCTTTATTAAAGATCAGGACACTGGTTTGAGATCCAACTTTCTCATCTTCCAAATGAATTTGAAATTCAACCGTGCTATGATCGCTCTTTCCTAGAGGATCTCTTACTAGGAGATCATTTATTAATCTTGTCTCATTACACAGTACCAGATCTAAGATAGCCAGCTCCCTGGTTGGTTTCAAATTGTCAAATACCCCTAAATATTCAGTTCCCAGCCTTGGTCACCTTGCAACCATGTCTCTGTAATGGCGATCAGATCGTAACCATTTATATCGATTTGTGCTGTCAATTCATCTATCTTGTTATGAATGCTGCATGCATTCAGATAAAGAGCTTTTAATTTTGTGTTTTTACCATTTTTCACTAACACCTTTTACTTGCAAGTTGAGCTCCACTCTTAGCCGTGTCTTCACTGATGGAGAAAAACTGAGAGGGGTTATCACTGTGAACTACTTCTGCACATCTGGTAGTGATCAGTTTCAAGGGAGCATTGACAGAAACCTCACAGCTGGCCTCCCGGCCATACTCTTAGACAGGGATGGTATGTGGATGCAGGAAGACCCAAGAAAGGTAACATTAGGAAATATTAAAATGTACAGTAGTGAGGCACAACTTCTTTAACATTGGGGATACAGACCTATCATTCTCAGTGTACTGAAGGTCAAATCGATCTGCTCAGTGTCAGTAATGTCCTCAAATTGCACAGGATGCCTCTGTTCCCTGAATAGTACATAGGTTATGGTGAACACATTGTGCATGAACAACCAAAACTTACTGTGTGACACATGGGTTGAGCTTTTCATTTTCATCCTGGCCTATGGGAGATCTTGCAAGCTTGCTTTGGTGAATAATGATACATCTCAGACCAGAAAAAACATTCTGCTTTTGCTCCAAGGACCTGCACTTGGCTAGCTCTTGTCAATAATTTTAAAAAGTGCACTGAGGGCTGGATTATGCCTGCAGGCCTTCTGCTGCTTGACACAGTGTAGAATCCAGGGTTTAAACTTTACCAAGTTTTGCCATTACAACTTTGAAGCCTTTAAAAAAAAATATATTTATTGCTTACTGTTTGGTTTTGCACTACTGGGAACTATTACTAACCTCTCTAACCTCTCTCCATGTTACTAATCCCTCTCCATTTGGTTAGAGCATTACTCGCCATGTTTTGAGCCTTCCTTCTTCTTATTTGACAGTTATGAGTATAACAATTAGTTTGTATGTGAATAAAGATAAACATGCTTGCGCCCTGACAAGAAAATCACATTAACAGAAATATTTGGCATGAATGACAAGCATTTAAAATTGTGTCAGCATACCCGTGATTGTTCTGATTCACTTTGTGTATACACCAAGAGAACACCACCGCAGGTCGGGCTATAAATAGAGCTGGAATGCCGGGCCCTGGAATATCATGGGCCGCCCCGACTTGTGTGAGAACACCACCGCGGGTCGAGCTATAAATAGAGCTGGAATGCTGGGCCCTGGAATATCATGGGCCGCCCCGACCTGTGTGAGAACACCACCGCAGGTCGGGCTATAAATAGAGCTGGAATGCTGGGCCCTGGAATATCAAGGGCCGCCCCGACCTGTGTGAGAACACCACCGCAGGTCGGGCTATAAATAGAGCTGGAATGCTGGGCCCTGGAATATCATGGGCCGCCCCGACCTGTGTGAGAACACCACCGCGGGTCGAGCTATAAATAGAGCTGGAATGCCGGGTCCTGGAACATCGTGGGCGAAAGTGCAGTGAATGAGGGTATGGGTCCCAGAAGAGCCGAGGGCCCAGAGGCAACATGGGCCTGCCCACACTGCGATATGTGTGCGCATTAGGTCCGTGCAGCAGAGCAGACCTCCAGTCATCCTGGTTCAAACCTTGCCACTGGATAAAGGCTGTCGAGCCCGTGTGGTGGCTGATGTGCAACGGTCACCACACGTTAAAAAAATCCACCCACAGGCATCTTCCACCCCCCTCAATTGGAGTTCAGAATCGGGTCCTACATTGAAACATCTGTGAACTCTTGTGGAAGCAAGTCATCCTCGTTCGAGAGACTGCCTATGATGATGATGACAAGGTGCCACATAAAGGTTACTGCACAAGATAAAAGTTCACAGGGTTGGGGGTAATATATTAGCATGGATAGAGGATTGGCTAACTAACAGAAAACAGAGAGTCAAGATAAATGGTTCATTCTCTGTTTGGCAACCAGTAACTAGTGGGATGCCGCAGGGATCAGTGCTGGGACCCCAACTATTTACAATCTATATTAACAACTTGGAAGAAGGGACTGAGTGTAACATGCCAAGTTTACTGATGATACAAAGATAGGAGGAAAAGCAGTGTGTGAGGAGGACACAAAAAAATCTGCAAATGAACATAGACAGGCTAAGTGAGTCGGCAAAAATTTGGCAGATGGAGTATAATGTTGGAAAGTGTGAGGTCGTGCACATTGGCAGAAAAAAAATCAAAGAACAAGTCATCATTTAAATGGAGAAAGATTGCAAAGTGCCGCAGTACAGCGAGACCAGGGGTACTTGTGCATGAAACACAAAAGGATAATATGCAGGTACAGCAAGTGATCAGCAAGGCCAATGGTATCTTGGCCTTTATTGCAAAGGGGATGGAGTATAAAAGTAGGGAAGTTTTACTACAGCTATATAAGGTATTAGTGATGCCACACCTGGAATACTGTGTGCAGTTTTGGTTTCCATATTTAGGAAAGGATATACTTGCTTTGGAAGCAGTTCAGAGAAGGTTCACTAGGTTGATACTGGGGATGAGGGGGTTGACTTATTGAGTAGGTTGTGATATGTCCTTACTGTACAATATAAATGCACACGAGGCCCATACTTGAGAGAAGGTCACTCTGTGACCAGTTACCTTTATTACCAAGACCTCAAGTGATGAAGGTGGGTGGAGCTTCCGCTTTTACACCTGAAAGTCCAGGTTAGGAGTGTCTCCCACAAGTTCACCCCCTTGTGGTCAATGTTCTCAAGGTGGACAACTTAGGTCAGCTTATACATGGGTTACAATGATAGTTGAATACATGACATCACCTTCCCCCCAAAGTCTTATTGGGATCACATGTTAAGTCTCTCTGGTGGTTTACGCTCCCTTGTAGAGCGCCTGAGTTGGGGCTCTGGTTGTTGGGCGCTGGCCTGAGTGTCTGCTGTTTGCAGTGCCTCATGCCTGTCCGGACTGCCCACAGTGACTGGGCTCTCCTCCACTTGGTTCTGGTGTTCGGTCACCTGTGGAGTAAACTCTATATCGTGTTCTTTCTCTGTTTCTTCTATGGAGTTGCTGAACCTCCTTTTAGTTTGATCCACGTGTTTGCAGCAGATTTGTCCATTGGTAAGTTTAACTTCCAAAACCCTATTCCCCTCTTTGGCAATCACAGTGCCTGCAAGCCATTTGGGCCCTACAGCATAATTAAGGACAAAAACAGGGTCATTGACATCAATACATCGCGCCCTCGCATTCCTGTCATGGTAGTCACATTGTGACTGACGCCTGCTCTCAACAATTTCTTTCATAGTAGGGTGTATAAGGGATAACCTGGTTTTGAGCGTCCTTTTCATCAGCAACTCTGCGGGTGGAACCCCTGTGAGCGAGTGTGGTCGGGATCTATTGGCCAATAGGAGGCATGATAAGCGGCTTTGTATGGAACGCCCTTGGATTCTGAGCATCCCCTGTTTGATTATCTGCACTGCTCGTTCCGCCTGGCCGTTTGAGGCCAGCTTGAATGGTGCCGTTCTGACATGGTTAATTCCATAGCCTGCCATGAAGTCCTGGAATTCAGTGCTTGTAAAGCACGGGCCATTGTCGCTGACCAAGACATCCGGTAGACCATGGGCGGCGAACATTGCCCGTGGACTTTCTACCATGGCAGAGGATGTGCTTGAATTTAAAATGGCACACTCAATCCATTTGGCGTAGGCGTCTACTACAACCAAAAACATTTTTCCCATGAAAGGACCTGCATAGCCCACATGGATGTGTGACCATGGCTTGGCGGGCCAGGAATAGGGGCTAAGGGGGGCTTCCCTGGATGCGTTGCCCATCTGAGCACATGTGTCGCACCTGCGAACACAAAGTTCCAGGTCTACATCTATCCCTGGCCACCAAACGTGTTACCTGGCAATTGCCTTCATCATGACAATGCCCGGGTGCTCATTGTGAAGTTCTCTGATAAACACCTCTCTGCCCCTCTGGGGCATGACTTTTCGGTTTCCCCACAGTAGGCAATCGGAATGAATTGAGTATTCATCCTTGCGCCTATGAAATGGTTTAAGTTCCTCAGGGCATGCCCCATATGTGGCTGCCCAGTCCCCATTCAGGACACATTTCTTAACTAAAGACAGTAGCGGGTCTTCATTTGTCCAGGCTTTAATCTGACGGGCTGTCACAGGTGAGCCTTCGCTCTCGAAAGCTTCAACAGCCATGACCATCTCAGCATCATGCTCAGTTGCCCCCTCAGTGGTGGCTAGTGGGAGCCTGGCTGAGTGCATCAGCGCAGTTTTCAGTGTCCGGTCTGTGCCGAATTGTGTCGTCATAGGCAGCTAACGTAAGTGCCCATCTCTGTATGAGGGCTGATGCATTTGCGTTTATGGCCTTGTTGTCGGCCAAAAGGGACGTTAGGGTTTTATGATCTGTCTCCAGCTCAAATTTTCTGTCAAACAGGTACTGGTGCATTTTGTTTACTGCATATACACGTGCTTCCTTTTCTACCATCCCGTAGCCCCTTTCTGCCTGGGACAGACTTCTGGAGGCATAAGCTACTGGCTGTAACTGACCATTGGCATTCACATGCTGCAACACACACCCGATCCCATAGGATGACGCATCGCACGTGAGAACAAGTTTCTTACACGGGTCATATAACGTTAACAGTTTGTTGGAGCATAACAAGTTGCGTGCTCTATCAAAAGCCCTTTCCTGGCTGACCCCCAGACTCAATCGCAACCTTTGCGTAGGAGCACATGTAGCGGTTCTAACAGTGTGCTCAATTTGGGAAGAAAGTTACCAAAATAGTTCAGGAGCCCCAGGAACGAACGCAGCTCCGTCGTGTTACGGGGTCTGGGTGCTCTCTGGATCGCTTCCGTTTTGGACGCAGTGGGTCTGATCCCATCTGCTGCTACCCTCCTCCCCTGGAATTTTACGTCTGGAGCTAAGAAGACGCACTTCGCCTTTTTCAGTCGCAGCCCTACCCGGTCCAGTCTGCGTAGCACCTCCTCCAGGTTGTGGAGGTGTTCTTCAGTATCGCGACCCGTGATGAGGATGTCGTCTTGAAAAACCACCTATCCTTGGAATCGACTTGAGGAGGCTTTCCATATTTCAATGAAAGATCGCGGCGGCCGAACGAATCCCGAACGGACATCTGATATACTCAAACAACCCCTTGCGTGTCGTGATGGTGGTCAGCTTCTTCGACTCACTCGCCAGCTCCTGGGTCATGTAAGCTGAGGTCAGGTCCAATTTTGAAAAAAGTTTTGCCGCCGGATAGCGTCGCAAAGAGGTCCTCTGCTCTCGGTAGTGGGTACTGGTCTTGGAGTGACACCCGATTGATGGTGGCCTTGTAATCACCACATATCCTGACCGACCCATCCGCCTTGAGCACCGGCACGATCGGGCTCGCCCAGTCACTGAATTCGACTGGCGAGATGATGCCTTCCCTCAGCAGGTGGTCCAATTCGCCTTCTATCTTTTCCCGCATCACGTACGGCACCGCTCTGGCCTTGTGGTGTACTGGCCTGGCGTCCGGGTTTATGTGAATCACTACCTTGGCCCCCATGAAAGTGCCGATGCCGGGTTGAAATAATGAGTCAAATTTGTCCAGGATCTGTGAGCATGATACTCGCTCCACAGAGGAAATTGCATTGACATCGCCCCATTTCCAGTTCATGACAGAAAGCCAACTCCTCCCCAGTAGTGCGGGACGGTCCCCTGGGACAATCTAGAGATGCAAACTGTTCTCTGAATCGTTGTGGGTCATGACTACCGTGGCGCTGCCGAGCACCGGAATGATCTCCTTTGTATATGTCCGTAGCAGTGCGTCAATCGGCAATAATTTTGGCCTCCTGGCCTTGGACACCCACAACCTTTTGAACTGTTTGATACTCATCAGGGACTGGCTGGCCCCCGTGTCTTGCTCCATTAATACTGGGATGCCATTGAGGAGCACTTTCATCATTATCGGTGGCGTCCTGTTATCTGAACTGTATATGTGAACACGCTGAACTTCAGCTTCCAGCGATTTCCCCCAGTATTCATTTGGCCTCGTAGGGCTTACATCGGGTCCGTCCTCCTCGTACATCAACCTGGCTGCAGGCTTCCTGCAAATACGTGCCAAGTGACCACTGACGTTGCAGTTTCTGCAGGTATATTGCTGATACCTGCAAGCTCTGGCTGGGTGTTGGCCTCCACACCTCCAGCATAAGCTGGAGACCCCGTTGTTGGAAACAAAAGGTCCATTACCAGTCGATCATCTCTGACTGTCTCTGTAACTGTCCTTAAGCGCAGCATTAACAGGTGTTGATGGCCGCATTGTCCATTGCGATGGCATGAATCGCCGTTCAGCTAGCCATTGTCTCTATTGAATTCCCCCTTTGAGTTGGACTACATGCTGGGGCATGTCCGATTGCCCTTGTCTGGTCGTTTGCCGCATTTGAGCTAAGATTTTTGTCATACATCATTCTGGTCTCTTCCTCCCCTGCGATAAATGTCTGGGCTATCAGAGCCGCCGCTTCCAAGGTCATGTCTTTGGTCTCAATCAGTTTCCTGGAAACCCCAGCCCGATGCCCTCAATAAAAAATGTCTCGCAGCATCTCCGCTCTGCATGCATCTGTGAACTTACATAGGCTCACCAGTTGCCGGAGATCTGCCACGAAGTCAGGAACGCATTTCCCTTCTCGCCGCCGGTACGTGAAAAACCGGTGTCTCGCCATGTGCATGCTGCTCACTGGTTTAAGGTGTTCCCCGAGCAACTTACTGAGCTCTTCGAACGTATTGTCTGCCGGCTTCTCTGGCAGTAGAAGGTCCTTCATCAAGGGAGTACGTTCTGGATCCACAAACCGTCAGGAGATGAGCCCTACGTTTGTCGGCCGAATCCTGTCCCAACCATTCCTTAGTGACAAAACTTTGCTGTAGTCTCTCAATAAAGTCATCCCAATCATCACCAACACAGTACCTCTCTTCTGTGCTGCTAGTGGCCATGCTCGCGTGGTTTAAATCCCAGTTTCTCGTCGCCAATGATATGTCCTTACTATACACTATAAATGCACACGAGGCCCATACTTGAGAGAAGGTCACTCTGTGACCAGTTACCTTTATTACCAAGACCTCAAGTGATAAAGGTGGGTGGAGCTTCCCCCTTTATACCTGAAAGTCCAGGTTAGCAGTGTCTACCACAAGTTCACCCCCTTGTGGTCAATGTTCTCAAGGTGTACAACTTAGGTCAGCTTATACATGGGTTACAATGATAGTTGAATACATGACAGGTTGGGCCTCTACTCATTGGAATTCAGAAGAATGAGAGATGATCTTATCGGAACGTATAAGATTATGACGGGGCTTGACAAGTTGGATGCAGAGAGGATGTTTCCACTGATGGGGGAGACCAGAACTAGAGGGTATGATCTTAGAATAAGGGGTCACCCATTTAAAACAGAGATGAGGAGAAATTTCTTCTCTCAGAGGGTTGTAAATCTGTGGAATTCGCTGCCTCAGAGAGCTGTGGAAACTGGGACATTGAATAAATTGAAGGCAGAAATAGACAGTTTCTTAAACGATAAGGGGATAAGGGGTTATGGGGAGCAGGCGGGGAAGTGGAGCTGAGTCCATGATCAGATCAGCCATGATCTTATTGAATGGCGGAGCAGACTCGAGGGGCCGTATTTCTTATGTTCTTATGATGACGACACCAAGAGGCAGAGAACTCTGCCACCTTCCTTTTACCCACTGACCCTACTAAACATGATGCCGCTCGTGGTAGGGTCACAGCGACTTCTCCAGATGTCGACATTATTTAACGCCTTTCTCTGTGCCTCTCCATGATTGCTAGAACTGTGCTGAAAATGAAAGGTGTACCAGTGTATATAATGATTGATTCTGCATGCCGAATAAACATTATTGATGAGTGCAGTTTTACGGAAATTGAGTGGAATGTTAGCTCAAAGCTGCAACTCCAGCAAAGCTCAGTGAAGCTGTTTCCTTGTGGTTCCGACACACATCTGTCAGAGCTCGCTGAGTTTATGGGAACAATAAAGGTAGAAAAAAATGTCACAGCCTGTGAAGTATGCGTTTTGCAGGCAATGCTGGGTCTCGTTTAAGCCTGCAGGCAGCACAAGAGTTGCAGTTCCTGAAGATGAGTGATGAAGTAAATAAATTGAAGAAAAGCAGTGTTGCTGATGTAGTATGCAATAGATTTCTAAATATCTCCAAAGGCATCAACAAGCCAAATAGTGTGCAAATGAAACTACACATAGTTGAATTCATGTCATCAGATGTGCAGGGACATAAAAAGATCTCTGCTCCCACTAAATAAAGCTGAGAAGTTAAATGAGTGAACAGAAATAAAATTTAATTGAAGATACAGATGTTCCTACTCATTGGGTCTCACCCAAAGCTAGAACTAATAACGTCTGATTATGTGTGGATATGTGTGCTGCAAACAAAATAATCAAATGAGAGCAACATAACACACCAACACTGGATGAAATCATCTTAGAACTAACTGCATGTATTCCTCAAGTTAGATCCAAAATCAGCCCAGAAAGTCATCACATGCGATTCCCCACTCACATTGGTTTCAAATAATATAGAAGATTGAATTTTGCATTCTCATCTGCAGTCGAGATATATTCAGCTCCATTTATAATGCATGTGGATATAGTAGACTGCCACTGTCAATGAACAAAATATCAAAATTCAAAACATACCCATAAGCCTCAAAAATAGTGTTGGTAATATTGATGCATGCCATGCCCATCATTTGAACAGAGACACTACGCTGAGCCCCATTAGTTTTGCGCCATTGTTAAATTAGCAGACAGAGGATTGTGATACAAATTTGTTAATGTGCATAGGCTAATATTGCAATCATTTCTAAGCAATAGGGGCTGAAATTGCCCCCCCCCCCCCACGCTTCTTAAGCTCCATTACCCCCTCTTAGAGACGGTAATGGAGCAGATACTCTTTATCGACTGGGGACAGACAGATGGGCCGACCAATCCTAAACTGACCCCGGGCTGGGAGCGGCAGGAACGGGTTTCCGTGCTGCCCATGCTGCTGCCCCGTCGGGCACATGCCGACCCCATTCCGACCAGTGGTGACCCCCTTTACAATCCCTTCAGGAAATTGCCCTGTGGGAATTTGCCCCGCAGGAGCAGCACCGCCACCGGTCATGCAACTGAGTGTGTTTTGGTGGCATGTCCACCCTTAAAGGGGAGGGCACGCTGCCGTGGTCGCCATCTTATTTTAATTGTTGGGCCAACTACCAGGTCGACCCGACAATGGTGGCCATGGGTTTGGCCGGCTGCCAACAGGCAGCCTGGCAACCTCTCTTGGGTGCCAGGCTGCTTACCAGACTGAAACCCTCCCTGGTGGCCCAATGGGCCAAACTAAACCCCATGCAGTGTTCGTAGCGGCCCTCCCCTTTAACTGAAGGGGAGAGACGTAGTGACGCGTCAGCGTGATGCGGCACGTCCACGTCGCACTGACATCATCAGCGCGGCGCTGATGACACAGAACGGTGGCCACTCCACTCCAAGGGCACTTCCGCCCCTCAGCACTACCCCGACTGGAAACACCAAAGAGGTAAATATCGGTTCAATCTCCGCTCCATGGATTGGGGTGGAGACAGACTTAAGGAATCGGTGAATGTGCTTACTTTCTGGTTGGGGGCCAATTTCGGCCCCATAGAGTTCAATAGTTAATCTATTGGTTACATCAGTGCTATTGCTAGTTTAATTAGATGATTAATGGGCAATTTTGCAAGACTTTGCTCCTGGCGTGAAGCCTCGCAAGATGGTAGCAGACTGCACGCTAGTATTGTTATGTATGTTAACTGGGTTTTACCTGCCACCGGAGGGTGTGACTGTCGGAGTCCTAATGGTCACTGGCAGACACGTGCAAGTCATGTATATAATGTTGGCAGCCATGTTGAATCCTCTATTTCAGAATAAATAAACTGGAGTAAGGTCATGCCTGAACTAGCTCACCGTACTTAGCGTCGTGGAGTTATTCGATTCTTAACAATTGGTGGCGAGTTAAAAATATGAACTTTCACGCAACCATGTCTGTTGGAATTTTGGAGAGATTTGTGTAAGGGGAAGACTGGGAGGCTTTCACTGATTGCCTCGACTAGTACTTCGTAGCCAACGGATTGGAAGGAACCGATAACGCAATTAAGCGCAGGGCGGTTCTCCTCACCGTTTGTGGGTCAAAGATTTTTAGCCTTATCAAGAATCTACTCTGACTGACTCGACCAATGGATAAGACTTACGATGAATTGTGTACGCTGGTTCGGAACCACTTTAAACTGAAGGAAAGCATCATCATGGCAAAGTATCGTTTCTATACGCACAATCGCTCCGAGGGCCAGGACGTGGTGGAATTTGGCACCGACCTGAGACGTCTTGCTGGGCCATGCAACTTTGGAGAGGCATTGGAGGAAATGGTGCGGGACTTTTTCATGCTTGGCATTGGCCACAAGGTCATCCTTCGAAAGCTGCTGGCTGCTGAATCTCTAGACCTGAGCAGGGCCATCACGATCGCCCAGGCATGCAAGTCCACGGACGAAAACTCGAAACAGATATCTTCCCAGCATTGAAACTCACCGGCAAGTACTGTGCATAAAATAATATCATGGGCAGGCAGAGCTGCACATGGCAGGGCCTACTCGTCCATGTTTGTATGACCTGCAACTGCTCAAAGTCCGCCATCGGGGGTGAATCAAATCTCACCTTGTTGGCATTGCGGGGGCTATCATCAGTCCCATCAATGCTGATTCCAGCAATACATGTGCAAAGGCGGTGCAACAATGGGGCACCTTCAGCGAATGTATCTGCAACCGAGCAAGCGTGCTGCGATATAGCACATGGCTGAGGATAATCGATCCAGCATGGATCTAGCGGCACAGGCAACTCAACTTGAGGTACAGGAGGAAGAAGTATATGGGGTACATCCTTTTACCAAAAGACCTTCAACAATGCTGGAAATTAAATTAAATGGGGTTCCAGTATCCATGGAATTGGACACGGGTGCGAGTCAGGCAATAATGAGCCAGAGGGCTTCGAAAAGCTCTGGGACACTAAGGCAAAAAACCCAAACTGAGCTCAATCAATGCGAAGCTGCATACCTACACCAAAGAGCTCATACCAGTCATTGGCAGCACGGCAGTACGTTGGAGCTGTGCATGATTTATCATTGTGGATCGTTCCAGGCAATGGCCCAACGCTGTTCGGCAGGAGTTGGCTTAAGAAAATTAAATGGAACTGGAATGATATTAAAGCCTTATCATCAGTGGATGACGCTTCATGTGCTCAAGTGCTGAGCAAGTTTCCCTTGTTGTTCGAACCAGGCATCGGCAACTTCACGGGAGCCAAGGTGCAGATCCACCGAAGCCCGGATGCAAGACCCGTCCATCACAAGGCTCGGGCAGTTCCGTACATGATGAGGGAGAAGGTCGAGATCGAACTGGACAGACTTCAACGGGAAGGAATCATATCACCAGTCAAGTTCAGCGAATGGGCCAGTCCAATTGTCCTGGTGTTGAAAAGTGATGGCACGGTCAGGATCTGCGGCGACTACAAGGTAATGATCAACTGAGTCTCGATACAGGATCAGTACCCGTTACCCAAGGCTGACAACCTGTTTGAAACACTAGCTGGGGGGAAGTCATTCACCAAATCGGACCTGACCTCCGCTTACATGGCACAGGAGCTGGTCGAATCTTCGAAAAAGCTGACGTGCTCAAAGGACTGTTTATGTACCACAGATGCCCTTTCGGAATTCATGGCAGCCATATTTCAGAGTGTTCAATGGTGTCCCGACCTGTGACCAGTATGTCGTCCTGGAAGACCATGGTGCGCGGAACCGACTTTAGCAGGCTCTCCATGTTTCATTGAAAAATTGCCGCGACCGAACGAATCCAAAACGGACATCGATTATAGATGAACAGGCCTTTGTGCGTGTTGATGCAGGTGAGGCCTTTCGAAGATTCCTCCAGCTCCTGCATCATGTAGGCTGAGGTCAGGTCAACTTGGTGAATGTCTTTCCTCCAGCCAGGGTCGCAAATAGGTCATCTGCCTTGGGTAGCAGGTCCTGGTCCTGTAGCGGAAAACGGTTAATCGTTACTTTATAGTCCCCACAAATTCTGATCGTGCCGTCACCTTTTAGAACCGGAACAATCGGATTAATCGTTGAACTCCACCGGCACAATGATGCCTTCTCATTGCAGCCCGTCCAGCTCAATTTCCACTTTCTCTCGCATCATATATGGCACCACACATGCCTTGTGGTGGATGGGCCGTGTTCCAGGAACCAAGTGGATGTGCACCTTTGTCCCGGAGAAACATCCAATGCCTGGCTCAAACAATGACAGGAACCTGCTCAGAATCTGGGCACGAGGCGACAGACGAACGCGCTCGGATGTCGTCCCATTTCCAGCGGATTTTTCCCAGCCAGCTTCTGCCGAACAGTGTGGGGCCATCTCCTGGCACAACCCATAGTGGGAGTTCGTGCACTGCTCCATCATAGGAGACTTTTACTTCTGCGCTGCCAATAACAGGGATCAGCTCTTTGGTGTAAGTTCTTAGCTTGGTGTGAATGGGGCTAAGCTTAGGCCTGTGTACCTTGTTGCACCACAGCCTGTCAAAGGCCTTTTCGCTCATGATAGACTGACTCACACCCGTGTCTAGTTCCATGGATACTGGAATTCCATTCAGTTCAACTTTTAACATGATCGATGGACATTTTGTGGTGAAGGTGTGTACCCCGTACACTTCTGCCCCCTCGGTTCGAGTCTCTAGTTCAGCCTGATCCACCATGGATCGAGCTTCCTCTGCAATGTGGTGTTTTGCAGAGTTTGCAGCTCATCTGTACATTCGCTGGAGGTGTCCCATTGTTCCACAGCCTTTGCACGAATAGTGTTTGATGCGGCATTGATGGGCTCGATGATCACCTCCGCAGCGCCAACAAGGTGTAACTGCCTCGCATTAACGATTGATGGCAGACTCTGGGTCATCAGAGGTTGTGCAGCTCCTGGTGTGTATGTTCTGCCATATACATTCC
The DNA here is from genome assembly GCF_044704955.1 of Pristiophorus japonicus. Lineage (NCBI taxonomy): Eukaryota > Metazoa > Chordata > Chondrichthyes > Pristiophoridae > Pristiophorus > Pristiophorus japonicus. The sequence continues at coordinate 382,926,382 of NC_091977.1, read as the reverse complement.
TGCCTGAAAATGACGTTACTTTGTGTACAGTACTAGGCGAAACCTCTTTATATTGCGAAATTTGTTTGGTGTTATCGCTGGTGGACATAAATGCCTGGGCTATCGTTGTGGCTTTTCTCTGGTTCGGTGTTTCAACAGTCAATAGTTTCTGAAGGATAACCTCATGGCCAATGCCAAGCACAAAAAAGTCTCTTATCATTTGCTCAAGGAATCCATCGAATTCGCAATGTCCTGCAAGGTGCCTTCGTTCGGTGACGTAGCTCGCTACTTCCTGGCCTTCAGACCGTTGACATGTATAGAATTGATATCTTGCCATCAAAACGCTTTCCTTCGGATTTAGGTGCTCCCGGACCAGCATACATAGTTCTTCATAGGATTTGGTTGTTGGTTTCACCGGAGCTAGAAGATTCTTCATGAGGCCATAGGTTGTTGCCCCACAGACGGTAAGGAGGATCGCCCTTCATTTGTCAGCGTTCTCATCCCCTTCCAGCTCGTTGGCCACGAAGTATTGGTCACGTCGCTCCATGAAGGCCTCCCAATCGTCCCCTTCTGATAATTTCTCAGGATACCAACAGTTCTCTGCATTTTCTCGTGGTTGTTCGTTATCTCGTTGCCAATTGTTATGCTCATAATAAAGTGATACAACTGAATACTGTATGCAATGAGTAAGCGTGACCTTAGCTCCTTTAATTAAACTCCAGAGTGTTGGTACAGCATGGGAGGCCTGCTTATATACAGTGCTCCCAAGTGATACTGGGATCCCTTCAGACTCCAACAGGTAGGCCCTCTGGTGGTGGTATGATATAGGTTGCCAAGGGTTACATACATAACAGGTTTGAGCTTGAAACGGACCACAAGCCGCACATTTCATTGTTTTCTGAGAGCAAAGTTATAAACACCAATGTCTCGTCCCGTATTCAAAGATTGGCACTGACATTATCCGCTTATGATTATGTCATCCGCCACAGACCAGGCACTGAAAACTGTGCTGTTGCGCTTAGCTGGTTACCATTGCCCACAACAGGGGTGGAAATGCCACAGCCCACAGACTTGCTGCTGGTCATGGATGCATTCGAGAGCAAGGGTTCATCCATCATGGCTCACCAAATTAGGACCTGGACCAGCCAGGATCCTGTACTGTCAAGCTTAAAAAGGTGTGTCCTAAATGGACATTGGTCTGCCATTTCCATGGAAATGCCTTATAGCCACCGCAAAGTTGAATTGTTTATTCAATCTGATTATCTGTTATGGGGTAATCATGTTGGTATGCCAAAAAAAGACAGGGAAACTTTTGTGCGAGATTTGCACAGTATCCACCAAGGCATTGTCATGATGAAGGCCATTGCCAGGTGTCACGTTTTTGTGGCCTGGCATTGACTCGGACTTGGAGTCATGCGTGCATCAGTGCAACACTTGCATGCAACTGAGTAACACACCTATGGAGGCTCCGCTGAGTCTGTGGTCATGGCCATCCAAACCTTGGTCAAGGATCCACATAGACTTTGATGGGCCCTTTCTCGGCAAAATGTTTTTCGTGGTAGTGGACGCTTACTCCAAATGGATTGAATGCATAATCATGTCATCCAGCACGTCCACAGCCACTATTGAAAACCTCCGGGCCATGTTCGCCACCCATGGCTTGCCCGACGTCCTTGTCAGCGACAACGGACCGTATTTCAGCTGTTCGGAGTTCCATGAGTTTATGACCCCTAATGGTATCAAACACGTCAGGTCTGCCACTTTCAAACCCGCGTCTAACAGTCAAGCAGAGCGGGCTGTCCAAAACATTAAGCAGAGCCTAAAATGTGTGACTCACGGCTCCCTACAGACCCGCTTGTCACACATTCTGCTCAGTTACTGGACGAGGCACCACTCGCTCACCGGGGTCCCTCCTGCCGAGCTGTTAATGAAGAGAGGCCTCAAAGCCAGGCTCTCCCTTGTACACCCGGATCTCAATGATCATGTCGAAACCAGAAGGCAACGGCAGCAATGGTACCACGATCACGCGGCTGTATCACGTGACATTGCTGTTCATGACCCTATGTTTTTCCTGAGTTATGGTCATGGTCCAAAGTGGGTTGCTGGCACGGTTTTGGCCAAGGAGGGGAACAGAGTGTTTGTAGTCAAACTGTTAAATCACCAAACATGCAAGAGGCACATCGACCAAACCAAACTGCGATTCACAGACAACCCAGAACAAATTGAAAATGACATCACCATCGACCAACCAACACACATCCAGCCATCAGTTGCCCCTTGTGTCATTCACGAAGACGAACCTACCATCCCCGATGTCCTGTCAGAACGACTGCTCCGCAATGCAACAATGGTCCTACTAACTCACCCAAGCTTGGGTTCGAACTGAGAAGATCAACCAGGGAGTGGAAGGCCCCGGACCGTCTCAACTTGTAAATACAACCTGTACCAAGGACTTTGGAGGAATGATGTTATGTATGTTAATTGGGTTTTATCTGCCACCGGAGTCCTAATGGTCACTGGCAGACACATGCAAGCCATGTATAGAATGTTGGCAGCCATGTTGAATCCTCACTTTAAGAATAAATAAACTGGAGTAAGATCATGCCTGAACTAGCTCACTGTACTTAGCCCTGTGGAGTTATTCGATACTTAATAAGTATTATATCTCTGCTCCACACTCCAATCTGGCAAGGCTCCATGCAGGATGTGGAGTCTCTCATAATTAACCCTTCAGTGTCCATTGGAAGCAGTTGATTTGGTTTAGGATTATATTTTATAGGATTATGAGACATTCAACGTTTGCACCAAAAGAATAAGGCGGCAAAGTTGCGTATTACCCCGTTTGGGGGTGGTAACCTTTGCGAGGCGGGACATCCTGTGCACGGCGCAGAAGTCCCGTGTCATGACCTAAATTGGGGTTACCGTACCGTGAGGAAGTGAAGCGCAATGTCAGGCATTCCCCTTCCTGTTGGGGGCGGCTCAGGGGCGCTAAGCGCGCGCAAGTTAGTACACTACACAACCTCGCTGTATAGCGCTGATGCGATCACAGGGGAGGGCATGCTGCTAGCTTTGCATGGATTTCAGGGGCCTCCACTAGGCTACCGGGGATGTGTGATGCCATGGCCGCAGCCCGGCATCCAAGCAGAGTGCCGGGCTGCACCATCACGGCACAGACCCCGTGAAGAATCACACATAGAGGCGAAAAGACGTCACCGCACACAATGATGACATCATCGCCGGAGGCACAGTGGCCCGGGGCACTACCGGCGGGAGCGGGACGCTACTGTTTCGGGGCTGTTGCTAACTCCCATGCGCCCCCCAGAGGCACTAACGGCAGTCGCAAGCCATGCAAATTTAGAGAAACAGTTCGAAAGTTACTCCACCTCAAAGTGCCACTGAAACAAATAGTTAATGAGAGTGGTCATGCGCAGGTCACACTTTATCCCTAACCTTGCTATAATCAGCGAAACACTGTAAGAAATATTGCATAGAAATTAGAAATTACCATGAAACGGGCAGTGTTGAGGCCCAACGATGTTAAGCTGCTCTGGAACAAAAAAATCGAGGCAGCACGCAAAATTCATGCTCAGTCTTCATTAGCATGATTATAGTCCTGATTTCAGTGCTAAACCAGCTACTCATTTGCTTACCACTCAATAGGTGGGCCAATATCGAGTTCAGTCTAATTCCCAGTCATGTGTGGCACAGGCTTTATTCAGTACTTAACGAAGAGGTACATTGCTTTAGCTGGAAGAAGACGGAAGTGGAAACACATGACTGAGTCTTAGCACAGGGAGCGAGCTCGCAATTTCTCCAAAGGGGCACTTGAGGAACTGGTGGTGGCCGTGGGGAGGAGGCGGGCTGTGCTCTTCCCACAGACTGACAGAAAATCATCGCCACACACCTCTTGCAGGCTATGGCAGGAGATAGCTGCCTATGTGATGGCCAGCACAGTGGCCCCAAGGTCGGCGATGCAGTGCCGATAGTTTATTGACCTAACATGGCAGGTCAAGGTGAATGAAGGCTTCAGCAAATTCTATATCACACCATCTGTACTACAAGCCTCACACACTGCTCAATGCACCACATCCACAGCATTGAGGCTAGCTCATTGAATGTATTCAAATCACAGATAGATCGATTTTTAACCAATAAGGGAATTAAGGGTTATGGAGAGCGGGCGGGTAAGTGGAGTTGAGTCCACGGCCAGATCAGCCATGGTCTTGTTGAGTGGCGGAGCAGGCTCAAGGGGCTAGATGGCCTACTCCTGTTCCTAATTCTTATGTTCTTATGTTTGACTCCAAAAATCTATCTATCTCAGTCGTGAATATATTCAGAGGCTCAGCATCCACAGCCCTCTGGGGCAGAGAATTCCAAAGATTCACAACCCACTGTGTGAAGAAATTCCTCCTCATTTCTGCTTTAAATGGCCTTCCCCTTATCCTGAGACTATGCTTCCTAGTTCTCGATACTCCAGCCAGGGGAAACAACCTCTCAGCATCTACCCTATCAATCCCCTTCAGAATTTGTATGTTTCAATGAGATCACCCCTCATCCTTCTAAACTCCAGAGAGTATAGGCCCATTCTACACAATCTCTCATCATAAGCCAGCCCGCTCTTCCCAGGAATCAATCTAGTGAATCTCCGTTGTATCGCCTCCAAGGCAAGTATATCCTTCCTTAGATAAGGAGACCAAAACTGCGCACAGTACTCCAGGTGTGGTCTCACCAAGGCCCATACAATTGTAACAAGACTTCCTTCCTCTTATACTCCAATCCCCTTGCAATAAAGGACAACATGCCATTTGCCTTCCTTATTGATTTCTGTAGCTGCATGCTAGCTTTCTGTGTTTCTTGCACAAGGATGCCCAAATCTCTCTGAACACCAACATTTAAAAGTTTTTCACCATAGAAACATAGAAAATAGGTGCAGGAGTAGGCCATTCTGCCCTTCGAGCCTGCACCCCCATTCAATGAGTTCATGGCTGTACATGCAACTTCAGTACCCCATTCCTACTTTCTCGCCATATCCCTTGATCCCCCTAGTAGTAAGGAATACATCTAACTCCTTTTTGAATATATTTAGTGAATTGGCCTCAACAACTTTCTGTGGTAAAGAATTCCACAGGTTCACCACTCTCTGGGTGAAGAAGTTTCTCCTCATCTCCATCCTAAATGGCTTACCCCTCATCCTTAGACTGTAACCCCTGGTTCTGGACTTCCCCAACATTGGGAACATTCTTCCTGCATCTAACCTGTCTAAACCCGTCAGAATTTTAAACGTTTCTATGAGATCCCCTCTCATTCTTCTGAACTCCAGTGAATACAAGCCCAATTGATCCAGTCTTTCTTGATATGTCAGTCCCGCCATCCCGGGAATCAGTCTGATGAACCTTCGCTGCACTCCCTCAATATTTAAAAAATATTCTGTTTTTCTATTCTTTCTACCAAAGTAAATAACATCACATGTCCCTACATTATACTCCATCTGCCACCTTACTGCCCACTCACTTAGTCTATCTATATCCTTTGCAGATGCTTTGTGTTCTCCTCACAGCTTACTGTCCCACCTAGCTTTGTATCGTCAGCAAAGTTGGATACACTGCACTTGGTCCCTTCATCTCGGTCATTAATATAGACTGTAAATAGCTGAGGCCCCAGTACTAATCCTTGCAGCACCCCACTAGTCACAGCTTGCCAACCTGAAAAAGACTCTTTATCCCTACTCTCTGTTTTCTGTCCATTAACCAATCCTCTATCCTTGCCTCCAATTACCTCCAATCCCATGAGCCCTTACCTTGTGTAATAACCTTTTATGTGGCAGCTTATCGAATGCCTTTTGGAAATCCAAATATACTACGTCCACTGGTTCCCCTTTATCTACTCTGTTAGTTACATCCTCAAAAAACTCTAATAAATTTGTCAAACACGATTTCCCTTTCATAAAACCATGTTGACTCTGCCTAATCATGTTATGATTATCTAAATGCCCTGATACCACTACCTTAACAATGGATTCCAGCATTTTCTGATGACTGATGTCCTGAACATCTTAAACATCTACTTGAACATAGACTTGAACATCTATGGCGGACAACTCGTTCAGCCATTCACTGCCAGATCTGGCTGGATCACATAAAGCACTATTAGGTCCTGCTCTCCTCTGTCAAATTCCATGATCGTCCTGGAATGCAAAGATAATGCCCGACCTCTCTTCTCTACTATAAAGCATCTTCTTAAACTGCTCTCCCCTGCCTCCTTCACCCTCACCTCCAAAACAAGAAGCTCAAGGACTTCTATGTCACTAAAATTGCAACTATCTGTTCAGCTGCCTCTGCTGCTTCCCTCCCTTCCCCTAGCCCACCAAGCCAAACTTCTCCTATGGTTCCCCCCTGCTCTAGCCCTGAACTTGCATCTTTCTCTAGTTTCTCACCTATCTCCAATCATGCTCTCTCTGAGCTCATCTTGTCCAGGAGACATGCCTTCTGCTCCCTCTACCTTATTCTCAGCAAACGGCTGACCACCCAACATCCCTTCCTGGCCCCCACGTTAGCTGATGTTGTTAACAAAATTTGAGGCCAGCCAGGAGAGCATTGACATAGTCAAGACTAGAAGTAACAAAGGCATGGATGAGGGATTCAGCAGCAGATGAGCTGAGGTGGGGGCGGAGATGAGTGATGTTATGGAGGTGGAAGTAGGTGGTCTTGGTAATTTAAGTGGGCAAAAAAAATTGGGTAGGCTCCAATATGGATGTGCAATCCTTACTGCCCGGTGATCTTCTATCTACTCCAATTAGGTGATTATTTACACACAATAACAAAAGAGGAGTACCAGATGCTTTTTTTTTCATGTCAGGGCTATTCTTGAGTTGCCAACTTTTTGGGGGCTTTGCCAGCATTTATTTTTTTGAAACAGTTGGGCAGTTTTTGATAGTTTCCTAGCTTGTCCCTTCTCAAGCGATCCCTTCAAGTTGCCAGTAGGTCTTAACACACCACCTACTATTACATAGCTTAAAAAGACAGAACATGTTAGAAATGCTTGTTTGTTTGCATCAGATCCTGTTTGCAGGTTAGACTTTCAGTTCTGATGAATGGGCTGCACCCAAAACGTTAACTTACCATTTTGCTTTCCTGATGCTGACAGATCTGCTGTCTATTGTCAGCATTTTCTGTTTTTATTTCAGATTTCCAACATTTACAGCTTTCTTTTCCTTTTTTGAAAAAGGCCTTTCAATCCCACTTGCTGCTTTCCACAATTTAGATTTTTTTATTCCACTCCCGATCTCGGCTATAGCTTACTGGGGTGTAGCCAAGTATAGAGCAGACATTTCCTCATAGGGAGAGAAAATTGGAAAAGAGCCATTCTAAGCTGTTGTGTGCACCTGAGTGCAGTCAAGATTGTCATTAGAAAGTCATGGGATGGCTACACAGATGTCTTCTTAGCCACAGTTAGTTCATGGTCCAAGGAGCCCTGAGACATAATTTGAGATAATCTGTCCTTGCATGAGTTGAAAACTGTACAGATAAGGGATAGTTCCCTTCCAATAAATGCCATTTAATGTTATAACATTGTTCTGATAATTTTTTCTTAACTTTAAACCATGAGCTTAAAATTATGCCATGAGTTACTGATGTGTGAACACTTGATGGGGGTAATTTCACCTCATCACTTGGACAGTAAACTGACAGAGCAGATTGCACGCCTGTCGTTGAACCAGCTTGGTTTTCATTTCCATTGTCGACAAGTCTCTGTTCCCTTGACCAAGTGGCCTTCTTCCTGTCGAAGCTGAGGCCACGAGCATTGAGAGACTAATCTGACCACAGGGACATCGTCACATGCAAATTTACTCACACTCACAGACGATGTCCACACATGTATACTTTCCACCGGAAGTCACTTGGCAGTGATCAGGAGGAGGAATCCTGACTGTTTTTTCTCCTCTCCATTCTTTAGGTACTGAGGCCAACTGTAGTATCCCCACTGCTGCCCGAGCTGAAATCAGCTAACTCAACAGGTAAACACCAAACATCAATTTACCCATTGGCTATCTCTACTTCTATTGCAAAATTAGCACTGTTGGGAATTTATTCATTTTCATAAAATCAGTTTGTTATAAATACATTTCTTGAATCACAGGGATGAATTTTTACTTTAATCAGTGTTTGGGTTTGCGAGCGGATAGGCAGTTAAAAGTGCCGAAATTGACAGCGCGTTGGGAAGCCGGTTTCAACCGCTGGCATCCATCTTTAACTTGTTTGCCTAAGTCAGCATGCCAGTCACCCTCTCAAGATAGGTGGGTGAGCTAATTAAAGCAATTTAGAGCTTATTAAGAGGCTAGCAACAGCCTATTTTTACCTGATATTGCAGCTTTTACTGGCTGTCCTCAGGATTCCTGGGCTTGCTGAACCTCGCCAGTGAAAGCAAAGTGAGAGCAGAGTGGCAATTGTGGGAGTTGAACAATTTATAGTTAAAAAAAATCTCATAAATACACACACCTCACACCTGCTTTGTTGCCTAAGGGAAAGGCTCTTGCTGACACCATTTGTACTGAGAGTAGATTTCCTGAGTTTGCAGGTGATTTCTAAAACTTTGGAAGTCACTCTCGCTACATTAGAAGTTACATAAGAACATAAGAAATAGGAACAGGAGCAGGCCATACGGCCACTCAAGCCTGCTCCGCCATTCAATAAGATCATGGCTGATCTGATCATGGATTCAGCTCCACTTCCCCACCCACTCCCTATAACCCCTTATCCCCTTATCGTTTAAGAAAGTCTATTTCTGTCTTAAATTTATTCAATGTCCCAGCTTCCACAGCTCTCTGAGGCAGCGAATTCCACAGATTTACAACCCTCTGAGAGAAGAAATTTCTCCTCATCTCTGTTTTAAATGGGCGGACGCTTATTCTAAAATCATGCCCTCAAGTTCTAGTCTCCCCCACCAGTGGAAACATCCTCTCTGCATCCACCTTGTCAAGCCCCCTCATAATCTTATACATTTCTAGAAGATCACCTCTCAATCTTCTGAATTCCAATGAGTAGAGGCCCAACCCACTCAACCTTTCCTTATAAGTCAATCCCCTCATCCCCAGAATCAACCTAGTGAACCTTCTCTGAACTGCCTCCAAAGCAAGTATATCCTTTCGTAAATTTAGGGTTCAATTTTCCCCAACCCCATTTTTTTGGCGCACTTACCTGCGCCGACTTTGCGTGCTGGAAATGGCGCCAGAAGAAAGTTGCCCCATCCTGGCCGTTCTTCCGAGTCCCCGGAGTCCCAGCGTGGCGTGTATTCTGAAGTGGGGGGCGGAGCAATGGGCCAGCGCCGAAAACAGTGCCAGCACCTGCGCGCATGCTCCTGCCCTCCCAGCGTGTCCTGCGGGCTGTGAGCAGGACCCAATGCTCGCAGCCCATATCCTCGGCTGAAGGGATGCCCCGATCTTGCCGCAGCCTATCTCCGGCCGAGTGGCCTCCTGCACTGACCGGCCGGCCCGCTGAGTTCCCGGGCCGAGGTAGAAGTTCAGTTTTATTTTTTATTCATTGATGGTTGTGCTTGAGAGTTTTGATTGGCGGTGGGGGAGGAGGAGAGTTTGGGGGCAGGGAGGCGAAAGAGTGTTTTGGGGGTGGCAGGGGGGGGGGTGGGGAAAGAGTGTTTTGATGTGGAGTGGGGGAGAAAGAGTGTTTTGATGAGGGGGGAGTTTTTAAAAAAAACTTTATTCTGGCATAAAGGTAGGATTTCTATTTTTTATTTGTTACTGATTGATTGCTTATTACTTTTTGTGCTTTGTTTAGTGCTTTGTAAGTCTTGGTGCTTTAAATGTACTAACCTGTGCCGATTTCTTAACTGCCCGCAAGGTTATTCAGAGATGGCCACATATGCTGACCGAAGTCGATTTGGAGTAAGTTTTAGCTGGCCAAAGTGGCATAAATGGCCAAAACTGGCAGAAGTGTCTGGGAACACCACCTTTTGAAAAAAAAACTGAACTAAAAAAGAATTGTACCTAACTGATTTACTCTGGAGCAAATATTTTGGGGGAAATGGCATTTTTAACTTACTCCAGAAAAAACAACTTACTCCAAAAAAATTGATGCAAGTTATGGCCAAAATTGGGCCCATGGAAACCAAAACTGCACTCATTATTCCAGGTGTGGCCTCACCAATATCTTATATAGCTGTAGTAAAACTTCCCTGCTTTTATACTCCATCCCCTTTGCAATAAAGACCAAGATACCATTGGCCTTCCTGATCACTTGCTGTACCTGCATACTATCCTTTTGTGTTTCATGCACAAGTACCCTCAGGTCCCGTTGTACTGCGGCACTTTGCAATCTTTCTCCTTTTAAATAATAACTTGCTCATTGATTTTTTTTCTGCCAAAGTGCATGTCCTCACACTTTCCAACATTATACACCATCTGCCAAATTTTTGCCCACTCACTTAGCCTGTCTATGTCCTTTTGCAGATTTTTTGTGTCCTCCTCACATATTGCTTTTCCTTGCATCTTTGTATTGTCAGTAAACTTGGCTACATTATACTCAGTCCCTTCTTCCAAGTCGTTAATATAGATTGTAAATAGTTGGGGTCCCAGCACTGATCCCTGCGGCACCCCACAAGTTACTGATTGCCAACCAGAGAATGAACCATTTATCCCAACTCTCTGTTTTCTGTTAGTTAGCCAATCTTCTATCCATCCTAATATATTGCATGCAACCCCATGAACTTTTATTTTGTGCAGTCATATGGCACCTTGTCAAATGCCTTAATTACATTGGAGGATTGTGCCTCTGATCTCCACTTTACCTGGTATCGATTAGCATGGTGCTGTTTATGCTGTTTCACCTTGGACCTCAGATTCGGACCAAGATTAGCCCCAGAAGTAACAACACAAGCAACACCAGCAGGAGAAGTAGCCGCTCCACAGGAGACATGAAATGAGCACAGGGGTTCAGCTCGCAGGAGGTGATACCCCCCAACACAGGGTATACAGGCAGGGAATCAGCTTCCTGGACATGACTGAACACCAGTGCCTCAGGAGGCTCAGGGTATCGCGTCAGGTCATGGCAGACATTTGTAGCCTACTGGAAGAAGACCTGCTGCCAAGTGGACCTGGTGGATACGCATTGTCAGTGGCTGTCAAAGTCACCACTGCCCTCAACTCCTTTACCCTCAGGCTCCTTCCAGAGATCTGCAGCAGATATTTTCAGGATCTCACAGTCAGCCACCCACAATTGCATCACCCAGGTGACTGATGCCATGCTTGGCAATTCAGGAACTTATGTACACTTTGCCACTGATGAAGCTAGTCAGACTGAGCAGCCGCTCGACTTTGCGGTTTCCCATAGGTGCAGGGTATCATCGACTGCACACATGTAGCCATCAGGGGCATCCCCACATCACTCAGGAGTGTTTGTAAACTGGAATGGCTTCCATTCCCTTAATGTGCAGCTCATCTGCAACCACAAAATGATAATCATACATGCGTGTTCCACATTCCCAGGGAGCTGTTGTGCTTCATTCATCCTGTACCTGTCCACCCTCCATCAGTTCTTTGCACCTCCAACCAGACATACTGGCTGGCTGCTTGGAGACAAGGGTTATCCATGGAAGACATGGCTGATGAAACCTTGAGGAGGCCAAACAATGAGGCCAAAGAATGCTACAATCAAAGCCAAATGATGACACAATGTGCATTAAAGCAAGTGTTCATGATAACATAAGAACATAAGAATTAGGAACAGGAGTAGGCCATCTAGCCCCTCGAGCCTGCTCCGCCATTCAAAAAGATCATGGCTGATCTGGCTGTGGATTAAGCTCCACTTACCCGTCCGCTCCCCATAACCCTTAATTCCCTTATTGTTTAAAAATCTATCTACCTGTGATTTGAATACATTCAATGAGCTAACCTCAACTGCTTCCTTGGGCAGAGAATTCCACAGATTCACAACCCTCTGGGAGAAGAAATTCCTTCTCAACTCGGTTTTAAATTGGCTCCCCCGTATTTTGATGCTGTGCCCCCTAGTTCTAGTCTCCCCGACCAGAGGAAACAACCTCTCTGCCTCTATCTTGTCTATCCCTGCCTCTATCTTGTCTATCACCCAGTATCATCATAAACCTTGTTCCATCAGACATAACCAATCCATTGGTGCCAGAGTGAATCACCACTTTGAAAAATGCCATCACCAGAAAAAAATCTTCAATAGTGATGTTTCATCATCATAGGCAGTCCCTCGAAATCGAGGAAGACTTGCTTCCACGCTAAAAGTGAGTTCTCAGGTGATTGTACAGTCCAATGTGGGAATTACCATCTCTGTAACAGGTGGGGCAGACAGTGGTTGAAGGAAAGGGTGGGTGGGGAGCCTGGTTTGCTGCACATTCCTTCTGCTGTCTGCACTTGACTTCTGCATGCTCTTCGCGACGAGACTTGAGGTGCCCAGCACCCTCCTGGTTGCTCTTCCTCCATTTTGGGCAGTCTTGGGCCAGGGATTCCCAGGTGCCAGTGGAGATGTTGCACTTTATCAAGGAGGCTTTAAGGTTGTCCTTGAAATGTTTCCTCTGCCCACCTAGGGCTCGTTTGCTGTGTAGGAGTTCCGAGTAGAGCGCTTGCTTAGGGAGTCTCATGTCGGGCATGCGGACGATGTGGCCCACCCAATGGAGCTGGTCGAGCATGGTCAGTGCTTCAATGCAGGGGATGTTGGCCTGATTGACAACACTGACATTGGAGTAGAACTAAACTATAGAACCAATGGGAACCTGTTCAACCTTCGCCGCCTGCAGGCTAGATACAAGGTTGTCCGATCCTCTGTCATCGATCTACAGCACCCGGCGACAATTGCCTCTGCGCACACTCAGAGGCCAAACTCCAAGCCATCGTCAACACCTTCACCGAGGCATTCGAAAGCATGGGCCTTACGCTAAACATCCATAAGACAAAAGTCCTCCACCAACCTGACCCCACCACACAGCACTGCCCCCCAGTCATCAAATTCCACGGCGCGGCCTTGGACAACGTGGACCATTTTCCATACCTCGGGAGCCTACTTTCAGCAAGGGCAGACATCGATGACGAAGTCCAACACTGCCTCCAGTGCGCCAGCGCAGCCTTTGGTCGCCTGAGGAAGAGAGTGTTTGAAGACCAGGACCTCAAATCTGGCACCAAGCTTATGGTTTGCAGGGCAGTAGTGATACCCGCCCTCCTGTATGGCTCAGAGACGTGGTGCATATACAGCAGACTTCTCAAAGCGCTGGAGAAATACCACCAGCGCTGTCTCCGCAAGATCCTGCATGATGCTGAAGATGTGCTTCAGATGCCTGGAGAGATCTGGAGGAGTCCTTCAATATGCACCAGAATGATTGTATATACTGTGCTCTGCACAACACAGTGTTACAGCAAGGATTAGAGCTGCAGGAGGAGCAAGGCACAGAGTACAGAGCCACTTCGGAGGAGGAGAAGGAACAGAGGGAACTTGAGCAGGAGGAGGAGGAAGCTAAAATGGACATGGCATCTGCAGAGGCACAAATTGCTGCCCAGGAGGTCCGGATAGCCTCATAATAGCATGTTAAATTACATTGGCGCACCCATATGGCACCCAGATGCTGGACCAACAGTGAGGGAAGGGTGCACATCAGAATATAAGAACTAGGAGCAGGAATAGGCCATTCGGCCCCTCGAGCCTGCTCCGCCATTCAATGAGATCATGGCTTATCTTCGACCTCAACTCCACTTTCCTGCACTATCCCTATATCCCTTGATTCCCTTAATATCCAAAAACCTATCGATCTCTGTCTTGAACATACTCAAAGATTGAGCCTCCACAGCCATCTGGGGTAGAGAATTCCAAAGATTCCCCACCCTCAGAATGAAGAAATTTCTCCTCATATCAGTCCTAATTTTTTTTTTACATTTTCATTCACAGGATGTGGGCTTCGCTAGCAAGGTGGTGGTGAGCAACCTTCCTGAACTGTTGCAGTCCATGTGGTGATGGTACTCGGAGATTCATCATGGCAAGTGAGCCCCAGGCCGGGCAGAGGAAATGCTTCAAGGACACCCTCAAAGCCTCCTTGACAAAGTGCAACATCCCCACTGGCAGCTGGAATCCCTGGCCCAAGACCGCCCAAAGTGGAGGAAGAGCATTTGGGAGGGTGCTGAGCACCTCGAGTCTTGTCGCCGAGAGCAGGCAGAAACCATGCGCAGGCAATGAAAGGATTCTTCTCAGGCTCCCCACCCACCCTTTCCTTCAACCGCTGTCTGCCCAATCTATGACAGAGACTATTGGTCCCACAATGGACTCTTCAGCCACCTGAGAACTCTCTTTTAGAGAGGAAGCAAGTCATCCTAGACTCCGAGGAACTGCCTATGATGATGATGATGATGATGGTACTCCCACAGTGCTGTTAGGAAGGTAGTTCCAGGATTTTGACCCAGCGACGATGAAGGAACAGTGATATGCTTCCAAATTGCTGACCGCTTATTGTGAAACTGTGACCCCTGGTTCTAGACTCATCAGCCAGAGGAAACATCCTCCCTGCATCTACCTGTCAAGCCCTGTATGAATTGTTTATGTTTCAATGAGATCACCTCTCATTCTTCTAAACTCTAGAGAATATAGGCCTAGTCTACCCAACCTCTCCTCATAGGACAATCCTCCCATCCCAAGAATCATAGAAACATAGAAACATTCAGGAAGGACAGACAGAAAGGAAAAGGAGATGGGGTGGCATTGTTGGTTAAAGAGGAAATTAAAGCAATTGTAAGGAAGGACATTAGCTTGGATGATGTGGAATCGGTATGGGTGGAGCTACGGAATACCAAAGGGCAGAAAACGCTAGTGGGAGTTGTGTACAGGCCACCAAATAGTCGCAGTGAGGTTGGGGACGGCATCAAATAAGAAATAAGGGATGTGTGCAATAAAGGTACAGCAGTAATCATGCGTGACTTTAATCTACATATTGATTGGGCTAACCTAACTGGTAGCATTGTGGTAGAGGAGGATTTCCTGGAGTGTATTAGGGATGGTTTTCTAGACCAATATGTCGAAGAACCAACGAGAGAGCTGGCCATCCTGGACTGGGTGATATGTAATGAGAAGGGATTAATTAGCAATGTTGTTGTGCGAGGCCCCTTGGGGAAGAGTGACCATAATATGGTAGAATTCTTTATTAAAATGGAGAGTGACAAACTTAATTCAGAAACTAGGGTCCTGAACTTAAAGAAAGGTAACTTTGACGGTATAAGGTGCGAATTGGCTAGATTAGACTGACAAGTGATACTTAAAGGGTTGATGGTGGATCAGCAATGGCAAACATTTAAAGATCACATGGATGAACTTCAACAATTGTACATCCCTGTCTGGAGTAAAAATAAAATGGGGAAGGTGGCGCAACTGTGGCTAACAAGGGAAATTAGGGATAGCGTTAAATCCAAGGAAGAGGCATACAAATTAGCCAGAAAAAGCAGCAAACCTGAGGACTGGGAAAAATTTAGAATTCAGCAGAGGAGGACAAAGGGTTTAATTAGGAGGGGGAAAATAAAGTACGAGAGGAAGCTTGCCGGAAACATAAAAACTGACTGCAAAAGCTTCTATAGATATGTGAAGAGAAAAAGGTTCGAGAAGACTAATGTAGGTCAGAATCAGGTGCATTCATAATGGCGAACAAGGAAATGGCAGACAAATTGAACAAATACTTTGGTTCGGTCTTCACTAAGGAAGACACGAATAACCTCCGAAAATACTAGGGGACCGAGGGTCTAGCGAGAAGGGGGAACTGAGGAAAATTCTTATTAGTCAGGAAATGGTGTTCGGGTAATTGAAGGGACTGAAGGCCGATAAATCCCCAGGATTTTTTTACGCGCCGTTTTAGGCGCGAAAAACGGGCGCCCAGCCCAGAGGGGCGCCCGTTTTTTTTCTTGTGGAAACTTGGGCCCATTATCTCTAGTCAAAAGCTGTGTGCTTCACGAGAGCTGGTCCAGTGTCCCAGTGGAAATGCAGGAAGAGATAAAGCCGTTCCAGCGGCGCAAAGATGAAATGTCTATATAAGCAGACTGCCTTCTGTGGGGCAATCGAGTAGTGGTCTCCAAGAAGGGCAGAGACACCTTCATCAATGACCTCCACAGCACCCAGCCAGGCATTGTAATGATGAAAGCGATAGCCAGATCCCACGTGTGGTGGCCCGGTATCGATGCGGACTTAGAATCCTGCGTTCACAGATGTAATACATGCTCGCAGTTAAGCAATGTACCCAGGGAGGCGCCGCTAAGTTTATGGTCTTGGCCCTCCAAACCGTGGTCTCGGGTACATATCGACTATGCAGACCCGTTCTTGGGTAAAATGTTCCTTGTGGTTGTTGACGCGTAATCCAAGTGGATTGAATGTGAGATAATGTCGGCTAACTCATCCGCTGCCACTACTGAAAGCCTGCGGGCCATGTTTGCAACTCACAGCTTACCCGATGTCCTGGTGAGCAACCACGAGCCATGTTTTACCAGTGCTGAGTTCAAAGAATTTATGACCCGTAACGGGATCAAACATGTCACATCTGCCCCATTTAAACGAGCATCCAATGGTCAGGCTGAGAGAGCAGTGGAAACCATCAAGCAAGGCTTGAAAAGGGCAACTGAAGGCTCATTGAAGACTCGCCTATCCCGCGTCCTGCTTAGCTACTGCACGAGATCCTACTCGCTCACTGGGATCCCACCTGCTGAACTGCTCATGTAAAGAACACTTAAGACAAGGCTCTTGTTAGTTCACCCTGATCTACATGCAGGCGGCTTCAACAAAGTGCATACCATGATAGCGCAAATGTGTCATGCGAGATTGAAATCAATGATCCTGTATTTGTATTGAATTATGGACAAGGTCCCAAGTGGCTTCCTGGCACTGTTGTGGCCAAAGAGGGGAACAGGGTGTTTCGGGTCAAACTTTCAAATGGACTCATTCACCGGAAACACTTGGACCAAATCAAACTCTGATTTACGGACTATCCTGAGCAACCCACCTTGGACCCAACCTTTTTTGATCCCCCAACATACACACCAGTGGCAACCAGCACCACGGTTGACCACGAAGCATAACCCATCATCCACAGCAGCCCAGCAGGGCCCAACACACCAGGCAGCCCAGCAATGTCAGCTGTGCAGCAGCCCAGTGAGGGCCCAACAAATGATTCAACAATACCAACTTTCACACCAAGACGATCAACCAGGGCAAGAAGGGCCCCAGATCGACTCACATTGTAAATAGTTACACTATTGACTTTGGTGGGGAGTGTTGTTATATATGTTAACTTATATTTACTTTGTACAGCCACTAGAGGGCTGATCCCCTGGATTCCCAAGGGATCCCATAATCGCTTGGGAGAACAGATATTTCAGGAGGCTTCACAGGTTGGAGAGGCACTCTGGAGACCTACAATAGAAGACTAAGGTCACACTTTACTTTGAGCTCACAGTGTTCAGTCTGACTCTTTCTCTATACTTAACAGATACCTCTGCTGGATCTGCCGATCTGTCGAGTGAGACTCTGCCCTGCAAGCACAAATTAGTATTTTATCCACTGATTTCACAGCATACACGGTCTTTTTGGAAAAAAATACTGCCATCTTTGTAAAGTTTTACTCAGCCGAAAACACAATTGGCAAAGGCAAGAACTACCTTGAAAGACACCCATTCAGTACTCAGGAAGAGGTGATTATAATGACAGATGTACCACTTTATAACTTTTGCATGATTGTTAAGTGAAATAACATGTTAGCAATTTTTTGACTGTCATTGTTGTCCTTCACTCCATTTATCCTTGTATTTCAGGCTTAATGTTCAAACTTAAATTTACCCCAGACTTCAAAAGGTTATTACGAAATATAGGAAAGCTGAAAGCAATAGTTATGTTAGTGTTGAATTAGTTTATTCATCAAACTGAGAATAAACTGGGCAACAAAGAGGAATGTGTTTGTTGAAACCATGTAATGTGTTTGATGGAATGATATCGCTGCATGATGGGCCCTTGTGTAACACTATAAGTGCCCCTTCAACCGGCAGAAGCTCAAGACTACTTCTCTGCTTGAAGGGAAAGCAGGCACATAACAAAAGGGAATAGCCTGAACTGGAGGAGTCGTGACTGACTTTTGAAGATGCTGCCATCGACCATGAGAACATAAGGGGAATGGAGAAGGGCAAAGCCAGAAGCCTCCCCCAAACCAGTGCGTAAGAAATATAAGCAGAAATGGACCTGAGTTCCTGTGCTTCATCAGATGGATTGCCAGTGCTCACGGGCTGAATGTGGCCCACAGGCTGGAGTTCAGACAACCCTCGTCTAGATGACTAAAACAGGCCTAGGACTTACATGGGCAATATCATCTGCCTATTATGATTTTGCCCATAGGATAAAAATAATACATGGAGGAAATTCATCCCCTACTTCCAGTAACTAAAATCCTAAGGTAAGTAAGGTGGCATATGTGCAACCTGGCGTGGGGGTGGGGGTGCAGAATACCCACTGAAGGGACATCGAGATCACACTGCTATTGTTTCTAACCAAGCTGCGTTTGGTTCACAAGAGGCTTGCATTTCTGGTAGGCACGGGTTTTATTTAAGGGGGTGAAAATAATATTAATTAGGGAGGAGTTCCCTGTCCTGCATGTTGTCTTCTCTGCTCCACAAATGTGATTTCATCTCTTGAGGCCTGTTTTAAATGGATGCATTTGCAAACTAACTTCCTGGCCTTTTATACTCAGCCTAAATTTTCTTCAGAAATGGATTGCCCTTCTGCCAGTCATGGTGGACTTGATTCTCTTCTTTATGGTGGGGTTCTGGCAAGGCGAGATTTTTGCCCATCCCTAACTCATTTCCCTGGATCAGGGCAATACTGGTATACAGTGGTCTCCTGGCACAGTTCCCGGTACCAGGAGGCAGAGGCCAGAGACTGCCTGGCACGTGGACATTGGTCCTCCACATCCTCCTCAAAGCCAAGAAACAGCCACAGGCCCAAGGGCGACTCCAGTAGATCCCGAAGTCCAGGCAGAACATTAACCTAAAATAAATTAGCATTTTTTTAAAAAACCTACGTGTATTTCAAACAATTCTTAAATATAGTTCCAAAATGCATTAAAAAATTAAAGAAACTTTAATAATAGAACATTTTTGTTAACTTTTAAAGGTAAATATACCTTTTTAAAAATCTGCTGTGGGTATTTCGAAGATAAAACCGGTAAGTTTTCAGATTTTTTTGAAATGTATTCTATTATCTGTGCTCAATAGTGACATGCCCACTGAAAACATTGCAAACATCTTTTTTGCAACTGAATTGCCTGATTATGTGATGGTTTAAGCTCATTTCTTGATAGCTTTTAGCTGCTTGTTGGTTGTTCATTGGTAGTTGTTCTACCTGCCTAACCATATTTCAGACACAACATAATTCAGTTAACGGAGAATAGTTTTCAACAACATGATACTTGAGCAAATCATTTTTTTTTTTGCTTGTGCAAACTTTGCATGTATGGTGAACACATTTGTCCATGGATTCCTTGGATTTTCCACTGAAGTTACGGTGGGATCAGGAGAAGCTTCGTAGAAATTAATGGATCTAGATGCAAAACTTTTAATGATATAGAGATTAAGGTCAGAATGTCTGAATTTTACTGTACAACTGAGACTGCTTTATTTGTCTCGCTGCACCTACAGTGCATATTGTTAGATTGTAATTCACAAATATTGACTGCGCTGTTAAACTGCATAAGTCAGGAGCAGATGTGGGATGAAGACACAATTGACAGCATTAACAATTAAGGTTGACAGTGTATGATTTTGTAAAGAAGGATAATCACAATTTCACTAATCACAACAGTGATGACACCATGCTATCAGTGCTGTCAGTTCCCTATAAATTGAACCTCCTTTCCAGGTAAAAGTGCTTTGGGCTTGTGAGTACCTCTTATGTTGATCTGGCATGAATACCTCAGCTGTCATATTTTGAAGATTATCATCATAGGTGAAAAAGCAGTAGATACAATTATCATTGTTTTTTATGTCACCCTGTCTTAGCATGTCAGAGCACAGATAAATTGTGACATCCTAATTAACAGTTAATTTATCATAAAGGTTGAAGGGGGCTGCATTTTCTGTTGCATAGATCACCGTGGGCTTTATGAATAATGTTCTGGAACAAGTAACACGTTTATCTTAAGGTCTTGATTTCTTTCATATGTTGCATGTCGTTCCATGTGCCAATGGATTTTGTAAAGTGCATTGTTTAATGTAAAATATTACAGTGGTAGGCTTATATTGTTAATGCCCTTTTAATGAAGTGTAATGTAATCCTGAAAGCTCTAGGACAAAGTGTGCCCATTCTTTGAACTTTAATATAGAAAAACCCTCTTAATGGTATTATTGCAAAGAATAATGAAGGTACACTTTAAAACTCACAACGCAGTCGTAATTTTACAGAACTAAACTTTATGTGCTAGTGTCAGTATAATTTATAGGCATTCTGATTTATCGTCAGTAGCCATTTCTAGCACAAGAAACAAAGCAAAAATGGGGTAGAAATTGGTACATGTTGTGTCATTTTTTGGGTATTAACCAGGCTCAAATCATACCAATTTAGCAGTGGGATGGCCTGCGCCTAATCTGCGCAGATGTTGTCCCCACAGTGAAAACCATTTATTAGGTGTTTCAGGTGGATACTTCCATTGTTGTGTCAGAAAACCCGAGGCACTTGGGTAAAGTCATGTTACCCGCTGCTTCTGAAAAACACTGTGCTAGCTACCATTGAAAAGTGCACCTTCCCTTTAAGAAGCTGCAGGTTGCCTTTAAGTTGAGGCCATTCACCAGATTTCCTATCCTCCGATTCAGCATGATTAGAACTGACAACTCAGCGATCACATGCTCATAAGGCCGCCGTTGTATCAGTTGGGCAGCATGGACTTCTTGCCCACCTCCCACCCAATGCATGTTGCGCATAATAATCAACCTCAATCAATTTTTAACTTAAGACCAGTGGCTATATTTTCTTCAATTTGCTTAAGGTTGTAATTTTAAATCTCACTGTCACTTAGTTTATAGTACTACTTGCTTGAAATATGTAATTATGCCGACATTACATCCAACAATGTGATGTTCCAAGCTCACTGCACTGCAAGCCAACATTCCCTCACTATCTAACACTCCTACTTCTTTGAGATCAGTCTCTTACAATGCAGGAATTGAGGCTCTGAATCACCTCTTGGTTTAATGGTTGAGGTAGTGTTATCTTTTGAGGGTGGGAGGAGAGCAAACTTAATCCATTTTAGGTTCATATCAGAAGGATGAGTTCAGCAATTGTCAATTGACCGCTCTATTCCTGTGTTGTCAAATAATAAAGGCAATTATTCATCAATTGTCAAGAAATTGTACCTCCAAATGCAATGAAAATAATAATGGATACTCAATCAGTTTGATTTGCATTATACAAAACTGTTGAATACCCTTAAGATGAAGCTTTTTGTTTTTACAATTTCATCAATAAAATGTCTTTAGATGCATGCAAAGCAAGTATTGTTGGAGCTTCCATTCTTTTTTTCATAGTGCAACTGATGCTAAGTTGATGTCAACTTTCACAATTTTAAAGCTGAGGTCTATACATCTCACTAAACACACATGAAAATTCATTTTTCTATTGCAGTTGGGAGTTCTCTTCCTATTCTGTAAAACTTTCAGTGTTTCTCGATCGGTTTATAGACAGTTGCCTGTGAACTCACATTGAGGTTATATGCACGCAGTAAAAACTCAAATCAGTGCAAGACAGCATTGTGCCTTTTATGTTCTCAGTAGCCTCCCGAGTTGCATGCACCCACAACTGCAACATACTGATGTAAAAGTGGCAGTAGAATTATATATTTAATCTTTTACTTACACATTCAGGGTTTATATGAGACTTTCAACTAGTATTTTTACCAACTGATTGGACTGCTCTGCTGCTAATGCACATGATTTGCTGACTCCCTAATGAAATATATACCCTTGGGACTAGTAGTGAACAAGAGCTAGCTACGAGATTTGTATGAATTGTTTCCTTTAGAAATGATCACATTAATTGAACAATTTCACTAAATAATAATTACACAATACAGCTCCAATTCCATTGTTGCACAATCACAGCATTGACTGACAATTCAAAAAACTGTGGAAAATGCATTTAATTATCTGAAGACTGAATCATTGTTGTTGTAAACATTCATGGATTGTATATACTGTAAAAATATTAATGGACCATTTGAAATATCATGTGGATTGCAAATGAAGAACACATATTGTGAAACAGTAAAGCACCAATCCATTCCACTTCTGAGAAAGAGATCGTGAGGTCAGATACGAAGGCCTTCAGTACGGAAAATGTTGACTGTTGTATAATTTTAAATGATGTTACATACATGAGGCAGAAGGGAATAGAGTGATACAGGGCCAGGGTAGGAAGAGAAATTAGAGTGGGAGGAGACTCATGTGGAGTATAAACACCAGCATAGACCAGTTGGGCCAAATAGCGGTTTTCTGCTGTAGATTTTCTTAATCTGTGGAAGGGTGGGTGGAATTGTTTGGGTGAAACCTGGAAGTTAGTGGGTCAGAATCTGCAATCGCATCTGAATTAAAGCAATTATTTTTTACTTCTGGGTTTCGCGTCTCCAAGCTGCACAGCGGGCGTGATCTCAACTTTATTTAAAGGGAAAATGCATGGATGGAAACTGAAGGTCTGCATGAAGAATGGTGCACACAGAGCAAGGACAGCACCCAAATTCAATGATGCATCACAGGAATTACTGTTGGGTGTGTCTGGAGCAGGAGGGATATACTTTTCCCCAGCAACGGGGGAAAGCAACTTGGGGATATTACCAAGTAGGTGTGATTAGAGGTAACTGAGGAGGTGAGCAGTTGGAGCGTTGAGACCAGGTCATGGATGCAATGTAGGAAGTGGTTTAATGACTGAAACAGGTCAGGAAAAGTGAGTACATTTACTGATTCAACTGCAGTCTGTGCTTTAAGCCTATCCCCCTTGCACTGCGTCTTGCCAAGCATACTCCATCACATCACTTCTCACACCCATTCAACATTCAGCAGCACCCAACCATTACTGCCTATGCACTTCATCACTTCCCCATTTATTCATCCAATTTTCAACTCACCCAATCTTTATGCAATGTGATGTATGCGTCTCATAGTCATCCACACCGAATATAATGTGCCATTGGGTAAATACCTCACCTTCACTTACTCACAGATCTGTTTTTTTGCCCCTAGGAGGAGAAGAGAGCATAAAATACAAGGAAGAGGGAGAGTACTGGAGATGGGTGGCCACATATAGTCCAGCTAACAGAGGCCATGGAGATAAGTGGCACAGCTGCATCCCCCTCAGTCAGAGATGGAGAGACATGGAGTTCATAGATAGCTGGCGACAGAATTGCAGATATCTCTGACAGAGATATGTTCACATTATTTCATCAATGACTGAACTATTAGAATACTGAGTATGTTGATTGTCAAGGGCTAAACATTTGATAGCTGCTGAAAACCGGCGCAGGGATTGTGATGCACAATTGGCCTGTGCCTGTTGAAAGGAATGCAGGCAGCACGTGACCTTGGTGCTAATTACAATGATTTCAGTGCTGAATGTGCTGCTGAATGGCGGATCGCTCAGCAGGGGGCCCAAGTTCATGCAAGGCTAGCTCCAATAAACATAGAAACATAGAAACATAGAAAATAGGTGCAGGAGTAGGCCATTCGGCCCTTCTAGCCTGCACCGCCATTCAATGAGTTCATGGCTGAACATGCAACTTCAGTACCCCATTCCTGCTTTCTCACCATACCCCTTGATTCCCCTAGTAGTAAGGACTTCATCTAACTCCTTTTTGAATATATTTAGTGAATTGGCCTCAACAACTTTCTGTGGTAGAGAATTCCACAGGTTCACCACTCTCTGGGTGAAGAAATTCCTCCTCATCTCGGTCCTAAATGGCTTCCCCCTTATCCTTAGACTGTGTCCCCTGGTTCTGGACTTCCCCAACATTGGGAACATTCTTCCTGCATCTAACCTGTCTAACCCCGTCAGAATTTTAAACGTTTCTATGAGGTCCCCTCTCATTCTTCTGAACTCCAGTGAATACAAGCCCAGTTGATCCAATCTTTCTTGATAGGTCAGTCCCGCCATCCCGGGAATCAGTCTGGTGAACCTTCGCTGCACTCCCTCAATAGCAAGAATGTCCTTCCTCAGGTTAGGAGACCAAAACTGTACACAATACTCCAGGTGTGGCCTCACCAAGGCCCTGTACAATTGTAGCAACACCTTCCTGCCCCTGTACTCAAATCCCCTTGCTATGAAGGCCAACATGCCATTTGCTTTCTTAACCGCCTGCTGTACCTGCATGCCAACCTTCAATGACTGATGTACCATGACACCCAGGTCTCTTTGCACCTCCCCTTTTCCTAATCTGTCACCATTCAGATAATAGTCTGTCTCTCTGTTTTTACCACCAAAGTGGATAACCTCACATTTATCCACATTATACTTCATCTGCCATGCATTTGCCCACTCACCTAACCTATCCAAGTCGCTCTGCAGCCTCATAGAATCCTCCTTGCAGTTCACACTGCCACCCAACTTAGTGTCATCCGCAAATTTGGAGATACTACATTTAATCCCCTCGTCTAAATCATTAATGTACAGTGTAAACAGCTGGGGCCCCAGCATAGAACCTTGCGGTACACCACTAGTCACTGCCTGCCATTCTGAAAAGTGCCCATTTACTCCTACTCTTTGCTTCCTGTCTGACAACCAGTTCTCAATCCATGTCAGCACACTACCCCCAATCCCATGTGCTTTAACTTTGCACATTAATCTCTTGTGTGGGACCTTGTCGAAAGCCTTCTGAATGTCCAAATATACCACATCAACGGGTTCTCCCTTGTCCACTCTACTGGAAACATCCTCAAAAAATTCCAGAAGATTTGTCAAGCATGATTTCCCTTTCACAAATCCATGCTAACTTGGACCTATCATATTACCTCTTTAATGCTATCCCTGATTTCCCTTGATAGCCACGGTTGAGCCACCTTCCCTTTTTTATTTTTTCGACAGATAGGAATGTGCAATTGTTGTAGTTCATCCATGCGGTCTCTAAATGTCTGCCATTGCCCATCCACAGTCAACCCCTTCAGTAGCATTCGCCAATCTATCCTAGCCAATTCACGCCTCATACCTTCAAAGTTACCCTTCTTTAAGTTCTGGACCATGGTCTCTGAATTAACTATTTCATTCTCCATCCTAATGCAGAATTCCACCATATTATGGTCACTCTTCCCCAAGAGGCCTCGCACAACGAGATTGCTAATTAATCCTCTCTCATTACACAACACCCAGTCTAAGATGGCCTCCCCCCTAGTTGGTTCCTCGACATATTGGTCTAAAAAACCATCCCTTATGCACTCCAGGAAATCCTCCTCTACCGTATTGCTTCCAGTTTGGTTAACCCAATCTATGTGCATATTAAAGTCACCCATTATAACTGCTGCACCTTTATTGCATGCACCCCTAATTTCATGTTTGATGCCCTCCCCAACATCACTACTACTGTTTGGAGGTCTGTACACAACTCCCACTAACGTTTTTTGTCCTTTGGTATTCTGCAGCTCTACCCATATAGATTCCACATCATCCAAGCTAATGTCCTTCCGAACTATTGCCTTAATTTGCTCCTTAACCAGCAATGCTACCCCACCTCCTTTTCCTTTTATTCTATCTTTCCTGAATGTTGAATACCCCTGGATGTTGAGTTCCCAGCCCTGATCATCCTGGAGCCACGTCTCCGTAATCCCAATCACATCATATTTGTTAACATCTATTTGCACAGTTAATTCATCCACTTTATTGTGGATACTCCTTGCATTAAGACACAAAGCCTTCAGGCTTGTTCTTTTAACACCCTTTGTCCTTTTAGAATTTTGCTGTACAGTGGCCCTTTTTGTTCTTTGCCTTGGGTTTCTCTGCCCTCCACTTTTCCTCATCTCCTTTCTGTCTTTTGCTTTTGCCTCCTTTTTGTTTCCCTCTGTCTCCCTGCATTGGTTCCCATCGCTCTGCCATATCAGTTTAAATCCTCCCCAACAGCACTAGCAAACACTCCCCCTAGGACATTGGTTCCGGTCCTGCCCAGGTGCAGACCGTCCGGTTTATACTGGTCCCACCTCCCCCAGAACCGGTTCCAATGCCCCAGGAATTTGAATCCCTCCCTGTTGCACCACTGCTCAAGCCACATATTCATCTGCGCTATCCTGCGATTCCTACTCTGACTATCACGTGGCACTGGTAGCAATCCCGAGATTACTACTTTTGAGGTCCTACTTTTTAATTTAGCTCCTAGCTCCTTAAATTCGTTTCGTAGGACCTCATCCCTTTTTTTACCTATGTCGTTGGTACCAATGTGCACCACGACAACTGGCTGTTCTCCCTCCCTTTTTAGAATGTCCTGCACCCGCTCCGAGACATTCTTGACCCTTGCACCAGGGAGGCAACATACCATCCTGGAGTCTTGGTTGCGGTCGCAGAAACGCCTATCTATTCCCCTCACCATTGAATCCCCAATCACTATTGCTCTCCCACTCTTTTTCCTGCCCTCCTGTGCAGCAGAGCCAGCCATGGTGCCATGAACTTGGCTGCTGCTGCCCTCCCCTGATGAGTCATCCCCCTCAACAGTACCCAAAGCAGTGTATCTGTTTTGCAGGGGGATGACCACAGGGGACTCCTGCACTACCTTCCTTGCACTGCTCTTCCTGTTGGTCTTCCATTCCCTATCTGGCTGTGGACCCTTTCCCTACGGTACGACCAACTCGCTACACGTGATACTCACGTCATTCTCAGCATCGTGGATGCTCCAGAGTGAATCCACCCTCAGCTCCAACTCCGCAACGTGGACCGTCAGGAGCTTGAGGTGGATACACTTCCCGCAGATGTAGTCGTCAGGGACACTGGTGTCGTCCCCGAGTTCCCACATGGTACAGGAGGAGCATAACACCCGACCGAGCTCTCCTGCCATGACTTAACCCTTAGATACACTTAAATTGGCAACAACAATGTTAAAAGTTACTCACTGATATAGAAGAGAAAAAAGAAAAACTACTCACCAATCACCAGCCAATCACTTAGCCTCCACTTCTTAAAGGTATTCTGCAGCTCTTAAATGGGAAGTGAATTCTACCTGCATCAGTTCATGTAACTGCAGGTAAGGCACAGAAAGAAGAAAAGTGAAAAATGACTCAACAGGCCAAAGAAAGGGCCCCAAGCTTCTCAGACATTCTCGAGGCCTTAGTGCAGGGGGTCGAAAGGAGAAGACAGGTTCTCTGCCCCTAGCAGATCAGAAGGCCCTCTAGGCACACAGTGAGAAGGCAGTGGGAGCAGATACCCAAAGCTGTCAATGCCAGTTGTCTTGCCCCAAGGACCTGGATCCAATGCTGAAATAAGTTCAATGACCTCACATGAGTGGTCAAAGTCAGTGAATGCATCTTAAAAAGCCATCTCCTACCAACTGCACCACTAGCCTCACACACTGCTCAATGTACCTCCATATTCACCTACAAACAATCTCGATCAATCCTGACTCATACCTCACATTCATAGCTTCATCTTACACTCACACAGTTACCACTGCTGCAAGCTTCACACACAAATCTCAAACCTTGCACATACTGCCAGCTATTTAACAATGACAGGCACATCACCCAAACACTCCACATTCAATGACACACATCCCTCTTTCTTGCAGGGAAAGGTGGCTCATAACCACAGGCAGCAGCAGCTAACTGGAGGGGGACGGGCAAGCCTGCATATCCTTAAACAGCTGGAGGAGACAGTGCTCAACATTATTGGAGGGGCTGCCACTGAGGCCGTTGTGAGCGGTGAGGCAGAAACCATTGAAGATGACAGTATACTCACACCTAATCCTCCTTGTATCCCACTTCCCCCTCATCCCACAATCTCTTCTGACTTACAAGCTACTAATGGTGTAAGCATGCAAATCTTGCTTTCCCATCCCCTCAGCACATCCCCAAGCCTTATGACTTTCTCCTTTCAGATACCCAAGAACTCCAACCAGTCCAGCCAGTGCAGGAAGAGCAAGAGGAGACTGATGGAGAAGAAGAGACACTCAATCTCACACTCGCATGTACCAGCTTAGAAACTGGCACTGTGCGTACTTTAGAGGGTCGTATAGAGGGGGTATCTGCACATGGCGAGTCACTGGGCATGAATGGCCTGCAGCCAGGGAAGGGGGAAAGGGTACCGCAGGTGCCAGCTCCCCAGAGGGTTCTGCTGCACATGACTCAGAGGAGGACTTTGATGGGGCGGCCTACTGAAGAAGGCTAATGGGTATCTACAAAGAAATGCTTGTCAAGGAGTGTGGAGGAGTCCAGCTCCATCTTTGCATGGGGTTTTACACAGAGCTTGGAGCCCATGATTTCGAGGATGGAAGTGATGGGCAACTCCATTAGAGCACTTGTGGACCCAACCTTGATGCAGTGTCTGATGGGCGATATCTCAGCTTCCATTGCAACACAGGCAGAAGCCACCCAACATCTGAGTGCTGGAGTGGAAGCTCAGAATGCTGCCATCATGGCTGCGATAACCAGTGTTGCAAGGGGCTTGCAGGGTGGCATAGCAGTCCAGCAATCTGTCCTCCAACCAATCGCTAGGAATGCTGATGCGCCGCCCCTGGGGGAGCGGCAGTGGCTCCATGGAGCCTACTGTCCTCTCTCAGGATGATAACATTCTTGTTTGCTATGTTTGCTAAGTGAGATGTTTGCTATGTCGCCTGTTCTACCCTGGAAGGACCTGCTGGTGAAAGCATTCAGGGCCACGGTTACCTTGAGGGCCACTGGCATCACCATCGTCACCCTGCTCTGAAGCTGCAGGTCTGGTCCCAAGACGTGGCAGATTTTTGTGACTAACTGCTTGATGAAGCAGAGCTGCCAAACACACTGCTCCTGGCTTAGGTGCAGATAGGAGAAGTGCTCCCTAAAGACCTTAGGTGGGCAAAGCCTCCTGCTGTGAGCCCTCCTCCTCCTCCCTCTGTGAGCAGCTTGTCTTCTTTGCTGCCTCAGCTCATCTCCCTGTCATGTTGCGGTGCGAGGGGGGCTGCAAGTAAAGCCCCCATGATTGGGAGCAAGTGTTGCAGTCAGAGGCCTTCCATTTGCAGCCAACACCTTCCTAACGTTGAGCCGCACTCCTGGCATACTTTACCAACTTTTAAAATCTCTTCCAGAAACCCAGTACTCCTACAAACTCTGCAAGAGCCAGTTCATATCAATAAGCAACTAAACTGCAATTTAGGATGTTCAGCTGTGCGTGTTTAGGAGAGGGCGTTTAATGGAGCAGAAAGTTTGAAAATGGCAGGTCGTGCATCAAGTTAGCGCGTGCATCACGATCTGCCTACTCTGCATACTGCTGGCACATGCATGTACCGCCAGCGCTATTGCCCTGACCAAGATGGAATTCAGCGCGGGCCATGCCGGAAGTGTGTGGAAGCAAGGAGAAGCAGCACTACTGAGCCGAATTTCGAAGGCAGGACTTTTCACGGCTAAATCATACCCTTTTTGTCTTCGAGGACCTTAATGTGTACAGCAAATGTCACAGGACTTGCATGAGGACAATTCCTCAGAGGACCTCATGCCTTCTGTGGGTGCTCCGTCACAGGATCTACAGCCAGTGCAAATACTCACACTTCAGTGAGTCAGACAGTTGGTTGAGTTGTCACCTGCTGATTCATAACTTACAAGTGAGCACCAACAGGCAGTGGCAGCGGCAGCTGTGGAGAGTCCACTTCAGGGTCTGCAATGCTGTCCAAGCTCTGCTTAGCTGGTCTCTGATGCTGAATCCTGGGTGCGAACATTGAGAAGGAGAATGATAGAGGTGCATCAGCAAATTAGCCAGGTACTGACCGATGTGCCATTGTCACTCTCCACAATAGCGGAGTGATGGAGGAGTCTAAATTGATCGTTAGTAGATTGGTGTCACTAGGAAATGCTAGAGTGTCTGCCATGGAGAGTCCCTTTAATGCATCTCTTGTAGAAATAGCACTGAACTAATTCAGTCAGATTTGTTGCAGTTATGGAAATCTGTGTCATACAAACTAGAATCTGCCGATAGTTCTTATGCTACTTATGGGTAAAGGTTCTGCAACCATTTTAAAATCAGTTTGACAAAAGACACAGGGGTCGAAATTCGGTTTCATATGCCGCCGTAGAGGTACTTACCATCGGCGGCAACCAGGTTCGTGGGCTGTAGGAAGATTTAGTTGGGATGTGGGGGCTATTCCAAGACGTACCGCTGCGCGTTCTGCCGCCACCCACATGATGATGTCATCGAGCGTGCAATGCCCCCTTGCTGCCGCCGCTGGGAAATTAGCTGAGTGCGGTGGCCTTACCGGCAGGCGTCCGTACAGCCTGGGAAAGGTGGTGGGACATCGGGAATCCTGGGGCAGTAGTGCGAGGGATCAAGGTAAGTGTTTATGTTTTTTTTATAGCATTTAGGTTTAAATGGAACCAGTGGGACAGTGTGGATGTGGGTGAGGGAAAGTGTCGTAAATTTTATTTTCATTTTTTTTTAACTCGCATGCCGGCAGCCGACTGTCGGGAAATTTGGTCGACACCCTGAGGTGCTGCTCCGTTGGCGCCCGAGGATGAGTGTGCAATGCCACTTTTAGCGCTGCTCTCTCACCTTTGGGCGCCAAAACTGAATTTTGCAGTTTGAGGCGGCACCGACTGCCTGGCGTTAAAATCAGCACTCAGCCGGTGTCACCGCCTCAAAAACGACGGGACCAAATTCCGACCCCACAACCTTTCCATGATGTGTCTCAGAAACAGTTTATTGCAATAACAATTTTAAATTGTCTCAGTTTTCACCTTAGTTGTTGTTAGGTGTTTAAAGAAACATATGTGGGACGTGTGGGAATTACCCTTCGCTTCATCCAACAGTTTATAGAGTTCGGACTTGTAGAGCAGACAACTCAAAACAAAGATTTTTGGAACAAGTTCTCGCGACTTAAAATCAACAAAGATTACAAGTAAGCATTCACTAGTACCATTATACACAGTAATCCTGGATTACTAATAAGCATGCTCAAGTCTATTCCTTTACTTAAAACTCAAGTGATCATAAGCAAAACCTCTCACGAACTAACAACAGCGAGTGGTTGATTCGGCAGTGGCTAGACGTGGCTCTTTTACTGGCAACTGACCTGGTTCCCCTCGACTGCAGCAGTAACACATTCGGTGCAATTTTCCCCAATGCCGTTTTTTAGCGTATTGCAAGAGTTACACCTGCTTTTTTGGCTCCGACTACTCCAAAAAAATAACTCGCATGTTTCCCCGTTCTAATTTTTGAAATTGCCGTGGCGCAGCCTGTCCTTTAGCTTCGGGGGGTGAAGCCTAATGTCTGTGCCGAAAAAATTATGCTCCCCCCTTCTGCGCATGCATGGGAAAAAAATGACGTTTTTTATGTGATTGCTATGGCTGCGCATGCCCAGTATAGCTCCCGGTCTGCATTCGGCCATTTTTAAAGAGTCTGTTGTGTGTGAGAACTTTAATTCTCAGTAGAAACATCGAAGTTGCAATACAATATGCAACGCGGCTCAAGGACCAAGAGTTTCTCACAGGATGAAATGGAGGCACTAGCTATAGCAATTGAGGCCAGATACCACAAGCTGGACAATGCAGAGGTCACTTAAAAGATTCACTGTTATGTTCAGAATAACTCCACAAGACTGTATATTGTAAGCTCAAGCAGTTGTGACCTTGGTCTCTTTAATGTAACTCCAGAGTGAGGAGGCAGCATGGTAGACTGCCTTTTATACCTGCTTGCCCAGGGTGTACAGGTGACCCTTGAATCCCCCACAGGTGCGCCCCCTGGTGGCAAGTCTTGCACATTGGTAATGTTTACATACATAACATCATTCGCTCCCAAAGTCTTAGATACAAGTTATTTACAAGTTGAGGTGATCCAGGGCTCTACGTTCCCAGGTTGATCACCTGAGTTGAAGTCCTGGCATGGGTGAGTCAGTCGGATCATTGCTGCATTGCAGCACGGCTGGTCTGATCGGACTGTCGGGCATGGTGGGTTCATCCTCATGGTTGACCGCGAGATCGATTGCTGGTTGGATGTGTGTGGATCATTAATGGTAATGTCCTCTTCAAACTGTTCTTGGTTGTCAGTGAACTGCAGTTTGGTCTGATCCAAGTGCTTTCTGCACGTTTGCCCATTCAAAAGTTTGGCAACAAACACTCTATTCCCCTCCTTGGCTAACACAGTGCCAGCAACCATTTGGGACCATGACCGTAATTAAGAACAAACACAAACATTAACCTCAATGTCACACGATACAGCCGCGCGATCGTAGTACACGTTATGCTAGTGACGCTGGGTTTCTACATGATCATTGAGATCTGGATGGACTAAGGAGAGCCTGGTTTTGAGTGCTCACTTCATTAGCAATTCTGCAGGGGGAACCCCGGTAAGCGAGTGGGGTCACGTGCAGTAGCTGAGCAGAATCCAAGATAACCGGGTCTGCAGGGAACCGTCCTTCCAGCATTTCAAACCCAGCTTGATGGTTTGGACTGCCCATTCCGCTTGACCATTGGATACGGGCTTAAACGGCGCAGACCTGACATGCTTGATGTCATTGCGAGTCATGAAGTCGTTGAATTCCGAGCTGGTGAAACATGATCCATTGTCACTAACAAGGACATCGGGCAAACCATGGGTGGTGAACATGGCCCGGAGATTTTCAATGGTGGCAGTGGGCGTACATGTCAACATTATTATACATTCAATCCATTTAGAGTAAGCGTCCACTGCTACTAGGAACATCTTTCCTAGAAAGGGGCCAGCGAAATCTACGTGGACCCTGGACCACGGTTTGGAGGGCCATGACCACAGACTCAGTGGGGCCTCCCTTGGTGCATTGCTTATCTGTGAGCAAATCATAGGTGTGCGCATGACTCCAATTCCGAGTCAATGCTGGGCCACCAAACATGCGACATGGCGATAGCCTTCATCATGACTATGCCTGGGTGGGTACTGTGAAGGTCGCGTATAAACCTTTCCCTGCCTTTTTTTGGCAAAACTACATGATTCCCCCACAGCAGACAGTCCGAATGGATGGAAATGTCATCGTTGCATCGGTGGAATGGCTTAATTTCGTCTTGCATTTCCCCGGGAAATGTCGACCAGCTCCCATTGAGGACACAGCTTTTTACTAGTGATAGCACATGGTCCTGGCTACTCCAGGTTCTGATCTGGCGAGCTGTGATGGGTGACCCCTTGCTCTCAAAAGCATCCATTACAAGAAGCAAGTCTGTGGGTTGTGCCATTTCCACCCCGGTGGTGGGCAATGGTACCCGACTGAAGGCATCAGCACAGTTCTCAGTACCTGGTCTGTGGCGGATTACATAATCATATGCAGACAATGTTAGTGCCCATCTTTGGATGTGGGATAAAGCATTGGTGTTAATACCTTTGCTTTCTGAGAACAGCGAAATGAGCGGCTTGTGGTCGGTTTCAAGCTCGAACCGGAGTCCAAATAGGTATTGGTGCATTTTTTTAACCCCGTACATGCATGTTAATGCTTCTTTCTCAACTATACTGTAGGCTCTTTCAGCCTTAGATAAACTTCTGGACGCATATGCAACTGGTTGCAGTTTGTCTGACACATTGGCTTGCTGTAACACACAACCGACCCCGTACGAAGATGCATCACAAGCTCGTACTAAACGTTTACACGGGTCATACAATACAAGTAACTTATTAGAGCATAGCAGGTTTCTGGCCTTGTTAAAGGCTGTCTCTTGAGATTTACCCCAATCCCAGTCATCACACTTGCGTAGCAATAAATGCAAAAAGGTTCCAGCAAAGTGTTCAATCCCGGTAGAAAGTTACCAAAATAGTTGAGGATTCCCAGGAACGAACGCAACTCCATCACAGTCTGTGGTCAGGGTGCATTCTTGATGGCCTCCGTCTTGGAGTCCGTGGGTCTGATGCCATCCGCTGCAATCTTTCTTCCCAGAAATTTGATCTCTGGCGCCAGGAAAACACACTTGGTGCATTTCAGCCTGAGTCCCACTCTGTCCAGTCGCTTTAGAACCTCTTCCAGGTTGTGCAAGTGTTCGGTGGTGTTGCGGCCAGTGATCAAGATGACGTCTTGAAAGACCACGGTGCGTGGAACCGATTTCAGCAGACTCTCCATGTTCCTCTGGAAGATGGCCGCAGCCAAGCGAATCCCAACGGGGCATCTATGGTATTTGAACAGTTCTTTGTGTGTGTTTATGCACGGCAATTTTTTCGAAGGTTCAGCCAGCTCCTGTGTCATGTAAGCAGAGGTTAGATGCAACTTGATGAACGACTTCCCCTCTCCTAGCGTTGCGAACAGGTCATCCGCTTTGGGTAGTGGGTACTGGTCCTGTAGCGAGACTCGGTTGATCGTTACCCTGTAGTCACCGCAGATTCTGACCGTCCCATTGCTTTTCAACACCGAAACAATTGGACTGGCCCACTCGTTGAACTCGACTGGCGATATGATCCCCTCTAGTTGAAGTCTGTCCAGCTCGATCTTGACTTTCTCTCGCATTATGTGTGGAACTGCTCGGGCCTTGTGATGAACAGGCCGTGCATCAGGGACTAGATGGATCTGCACTTTGGCGCCTGTGAAATTGCCGATGCCTGGATCAAATAACGACGGGAATTTTTTAGCACTTGGCCGCATGAGACGTCATCCACTGAAGACAGTGCTTTGATATCATCCCAGTTCTATCGGATCTTTCCTAGCCAGCTTCTGCCGAACAGCGTTGGGCCATTGCCTGGTACAATCCATAGTGACAAATCATGCATAGCTCCATTGTACGATACCTTCACTGCCACACTGCCAATGACTGGTATGTGCTCTTTGGTGTAAGTGCGCAGCTTGGTGTGGATCAGACTTAGTTTTGGCCTTTGTGCCTTGTTGCCGTACAGTTTCTCAAAAGCCTTCTGACTCATAATTGACTGACTCGCCCCCGTGTCCAATTCCATGGAAACTGGAATGCCATTTAATTTGACTTTTAACATTATCGGAGGGCTTTTGGTGGTGAAGGTGTGTACTCCATACACTTCCTCTTCAGCCTCGGGTTGAGTTGTCTCTCGTACTCGTTCAGCGTGATCCACGCTGGATCGGTCATCTTCTGCCGACTCTGTCACCTTGTGAGTCGCAGCACATCTGCACATTCACTGGAGGTGCCCCATTGTTTCACAGCCCTTGCACAAGTAGTGCTTGAATCAACTTTGATGGGCTCATGTTTACCCCCACAGCGCTAACATGGTGTTAATGGATTCGTATTCACGCCCCACGGCAGACTCTGAGTCATCCTAGGTCTGGCCTCTGCAGGCGTGTAGGCCCTGCCATGTACAGTTCTGCCTGTTGAAGGCGTTATTTTATGCACAGTACTTGCCGGTGAGCTTCGATGCTGCAATGATATCTGTTTAGTGATATTGTTCGTGGACATGAAAGCCTGGGCTATCATGATGGCCTTGCTTAGATCGAGGGATTCGGCAGGCAGCAATTTGCGAAGAATGACTTCGTTGCCGGTTCCAAGCACGAAAATGTCACACAACACTTCCCCCAAAAATCCAGCAAATACGCACGGTCCAGCAAGGCATCTTAGGTCGGCGACATAGCTCGCCACGTCGTGGCCCTCGGAGCGATGGTGCATATAAAGGCGATACCTGGCCATCAAGATGCTCTCCTTCGGCTTGAGGTGTTCCCGAACCAGCGTGCACAATTCTTCATATGTCTTTTCCATTGGTTTCATCGGTGCTAGCAAATTTTTGATGAAGCCATATATCGTGGACCCGAAAATGGTGAGGACCAACTTGTAGAAGATCACTGTGCAATGGTGACCATCCCAATGTCTGGAAGCCAGTGCAAAAAGAAATGGCAGGACCTTGGTCAAGTAGTTAGTGTAAGTAATATTTTCAATTATTCACTGGGATTGTAATTGTAAATGTGACCATCTGTATATGTCCCACCCAGCAGAAAGACCCTTATCTAAAAAGTTATATTTTCGTCTTTGCAGAGGAAGGTGGTACACAACAAAAGGGAAAGAACACGAACAGGAGGAGGCCCGGCAAATCTGCACCCACTGAAATACTTGGAAGACAGGCTCGCTGCTTTGTTTGGTCCTGCCTGAAGAAAAGCAATCATGACTGCACAAGCTGGGCCCACACTCGAGGGAGAGGGTAAGTCCTGCAAATTCCACAGTCTGCCTTTGCTAAATGTTAAGTAATGTGCGGGCTAGCAATGCTGCGGTTCATGGAGGTGTCTCCGCCAGCTACACTTCCGTTGATGCAATGTGTTATCATTCATCATGGTCCATCAAATGAGGCTGCTGCTTGCGCTGTGTGAGCCTATTCATGCCTTCCGCCCTGCCCCCTCCTCTGCTACTAATCATTTGTCTGGTCTGTTATATTTTGCTGAACTTGAGGCCAACCCTGACGAGGCTGAAGCCGATGCAGAAGAAGATTCAGACGCGGACGAGCCTGAAGAGGAGAACATCATCCAATCCCACCTTCCAGACCAAGAGCAAGGGGCTGAGGGTGAGGGGTAGGAGGAGGGGCAAGGGGAGGGGATGGATGAAGCCCGCACTCCTGTACTCACTCTGGAGGAGGTGCAGGTGCCGCCTATTGAGGTGCCACCCCTTTCCTGAGTGGTATGAGTACTGGGACATTCCATGGTTTCTCACAGTCCAAGGCCGGGGATTCCAGTGGGGTGCAGTGAGGCACAACCAAGGCCTCACCATCCTTGCTTGACAGCGCTCTCCTGGGGTGCAGGATCTAACAGATGTGGTTCAGGTGATGGTAATGAGTGCGGAGAACATTGACCTATGCGATCACTCCTGGACACCATCAGTGGGGTGGGTCATCGGGTATCGGGACTGTCAGGAGAAATAACAACAGTCTCACGAGAAATGGGAACACTGTCTGGGCACATGAGGGATGGAATGTTGCAGGCAGCTGATACTCTGTCGTTGCATATGAGGGAGGGAATGTCGCAGGTAATTGAGACACTGCTGATGATCATGAGGGAGGGAATGTTGCAGGTAGTTGAGACACTGTCAGGCACATGAGGGAGGGAATGTCGGAGTTGCCATTGGCAGAATCAATTGCCACTCCCACTCCAATCCCCAGACCAGCCTTCCACATTACCGTCTGCCCACGCCCCCCATCAAGAAGTGCGCATTATCCGAGATGCTCGAAAGAATAAGCTTGGTACCAACCCGAGAAACGTTGCGCCACTGCCTGCGGGCAGGAGTGAAGTCATGAAGACCAAGTGCAGCAGGCGATCTTAGAATACGGTAGAGGAGAGATGGGTGCAGCCTTTCTTTGCTGCTGTTGTTGTTGTCGTTATTATTATTGTTGTTACTGTTGTAACTGTTCTCAATTAAAAGTTTTTTGTAAGTTATAAAAATTTACAAGTTTAAAAGTTTGTAAGTGATCTTAAAGTTTGTAAATGACTTAATTGAAAACTTTAAAGTATGATCCAAGACTATTTTTTATTAAAATTAAGTACAAGGAAGTGTTAAATACATTTATTTGTTCCATTATTGACACAACTTTTCGCACTAAAGAAGAATCATTTCTATTATTTATTCCATTAAAACAACACAACATTACGGAACAGGTCTAAACAGTAAACATCGTCCATTTGGAAGAGTTGCCGCTGAGCCTTCAGGCTGCAATGCCTTCATGGCTGAACTGCTGGCGCAAGACTCGAGCAATCGTTAAAGGGGCATGACGGCCTGTCCTCTTCTGTCGGGTTCAGGCAGTTGCATGGCTTCCTCGTCCTCCTCCTCCTCCTCGTCATCGGCATCTTACTCCTCACCATCAGCCAATCTCACCTCAGGTGGG